>NC_135372.1:98164567-98475192 GCF_049243985.1 Paroedura picta | reverse complement strand
CAAATCGGCCGCAAAAGCGGCCAATTAGCTTGTGGCCCGGCAAGCTTCTTTTTGTGGGGGGGGAGGGAAGCAGGGCCACGCATGTGCGTTTTCACGATGTGCAGCCGCAACCGCGCATGCACAGAAGTGCCACGCATGCACGGCCGCGCAATCCCCCTCCCTGCTGCCGCGGATCTGCAGCCTTGAAAAGGTTGGGGACCACTGCTCTATATGACGATCCTTCAAGTATTTTGATCTAGGAGTGCATTGTTAGTGATACACTAGGCCTGATGTTATGAACCTAATTACCTCATTATTCCAGGGCATCTTTGAGTGTGTTGACAAGGACATTGGATCCCTGCCCACAGAATGTGCCAGAGACATCATCTAAGTCAAGAGTCCAAACCATGGCTCCTCCATAGTTCTGCTTTTTCAGGAATTCTGCCTGTAAAGGAAATATACCATATATATATGTGTGTATAGTAATGTAAACTGTGTACAGGACAGCTCTTCCTGGGTACAAAATCTCAGCATATACAGATTATGGAATACATCCTTTTTTTTTTTTTTTTTACTGACCAGAGGAAATTACATATGACTCCCAGGCATTGCCTACATTCAGATATTACAAACAAACCTTGGTTTGTTTAGAACAAGACTGAGGTGCTGAAGTCCTTGAGCCTGCATGCTCCCTTCCCCTTCCCTCATGAAAGATAGACTTCAATCTAGATTGAAGACTTTCTGGTTTAATATATGCTGCAATTCATTGTGGATCTCATGACACTGCAAATTATAATTTGTTTCTTCTTCCTAGAAACACACCACAATTCCTCTTTTGGAAGTCACAATAAAAAATTTGGGGGGGGGAGAGGGTAGAATCACAGTAGGAAGTTTTCAGTCTGTGCTCTGTGTGGAAGTGGTAGAGGGAGGGAAAGTACAAGAACTACCGAAGCTGAGTCTCATAGGCCCATTATGCACGGGGGGAATAACGCACATTCGGAGTGGAATGGCGGCGACTAAAATCACCGATAATGCATGGAGCCGTCTGCAACCGGCCGCAGCTTCGGTGCATGCTGCCGAAAAAGCTGCGTTCACGAAACGCGGAAGAAAGCGCAGCTTCCGGGTGACCGGGGCGCAACCAGAAGCAGCGCCACATAATCGGTTACTCTGGGTTTTGCCGCCGTCGTGCCCTGCCCCGTGCATAACCGGTGTGCGTCGTGTCTTCCCCCTCTGCGTTTTCCATGTGACCCGAAATCGCCATTTCGGCGGCCGTGCCTAATGGGCCATAATGAACAAGCTAAGAGTTTTAGCCATTGCAGTTGCTAAGCAGCATGCTTATTACAAACATCCAATTTACTTTTAAGAATAAAATGTACAGCTAAATCTAGAATCAATATTCCCTAGTGAAATAAATAAGAATTTTTCCTTTGAAAATTTTTCCTTTGCTCTATATGAACTGTGACTAGCCCAAGGTCACCCATCTGGCTGCATGTGGAGTAGTGGGGAATCAAACCTGGTTTTCCAGATTAGAGTCTGCCTCTCTTAACCGCTATACCACTTTTGAGTTTTGTGAGTGGCTAAACAGCTGTTGGACTTTATTTTCCTCTCAGGGACAAAACAAACAATATGCTTGCAATCTTTGGCAATATAGTCACATTCTGCTTCTGAAGAAGGCAGTTTAGAAATTCTCCTTCCACACAGGGATTTGTCCCTGCATGGATAGTGGGAAGCCCCCAAAGCAAAAGAAGAAGAAGAAGAATATTTGGCCAATGCCATGTCCAATTTGGGTTCAGCTCATCTTGCTAATATATAATCTCATTGTCTCTGTTTTAAAAGAGAAACTGATGGGTGGCTGCAGGTGGAGCATCCATCTGGCTCCTCCCCCATAATCACTATGGGGGAAGGAGAGCTTTAGCTTCACTTTCAAAACACTATGCAGCAGCTCACCATCTCTCCCCTGGCCCCAGCCTGTCCTCTAATCCTTGCTGCATTACAGCACAGCTCCACAGGGGAAAAGAAAATGAGGGGAAAGGCGGGCTGGTCTGTGGCGAGTTCAGATGAAATTACCATCATTTCTGTGTTCCTGCACAGACATGATGGAGTGGAAGGAGGAGAAAATTGGATGGTGAAAATAGTGTGTAGCACAGCAACAGGGCTCTACAGGTTCCATTTCCTTCTCCCCCACAAGAGCACATCTTCACACTTCTATCTGGAAACCCATCAATGGGCTCAAACGCTCAGCTAAATGAGTTCAGGCTACTAAACTATGATTTTCTGGCTGGAACTTTGCCTGCCCCAAGTACTAAGGGAGTTCACCACACTCATAAGGTATAAGAAATGAAAATATCAAGGACGCACTTTGAGCTGAAAGCTCCTCTCATTGTCATATCCAACCCATTCCATATCTTTGACAGCATAGGGTACTTTTTGTTCTGTAATCCAGGACAGAGTAGCTCCTTGTAAAAATGTACAGACCTGTCAAAACAATAAGCTTCTGTCAAAACAAAGGACCTGTCAAACTTTAAGGACCTGTCCGGAAAAAAAAGACTGGAAACTAACTCTGAAAGAAGGTCTAAATGCATTTTGCTCCAGGATCTCATGCTGAAATGTAATGGAACGTAATAATTAATAGTCCATATTCTCACCTGTGAAGGCTTCCCTAAACAGCTTTCAAAGAAAACACAAACATTGGTTAAAACCCATTAAATATTCAATAAACATAGAATAATGCCGATAACCATCAAATCACATGAGACAACAGCTAAAAGCAACAATTTAAAAATCTAAAATCCATTAACCCAGCAATGGTAGAATCTAGGGGGGGGGATGTATGTGGCACCCAAAACTATGCAGGCTAGGCACCAAACAAATCTCTACCAAAAGGGAGTCCCAGACAGAAGCTGCTGTCATAGAACATAGCCTAACTGCCTTGGCTGCCCATTGTGAGGAAATGTAGACAAAGAATTAAAGTTCCAAAGATTCTACTAACAGCTAGGCAGAGTATAACCTGAAGTAAGAACTACTGGATTCAGTGGCACCTACTCCAAAGTTAGAATGTCTTGTGTGGTAGTTTATGGGGGTGCCTTCTGGCTATCAGAAGTAGATCTGGTATCTTTGCTATAAGGCATCCGGAAGCAGTGACAGAAATACTTGGGGCTGCTCTGATCCTGCCCTTTCTTCAAGAACAAAACTATGAACAGGTTTAACTTGTTATCCTTTTGAGGAAGATGGGTCTGAGTGTGATTCACCCACAGCCATCCAGTGAGTTTAGCTGGGCTTTTGTCTATGGGGATTTAAACTCAAGGTTTCTATTCCACTACAGTTGGTTCCCAGTATTTTGATATATATGCTTGTAACATATAGAATGTTTACCTCAAAATATGCCAGAACACCAGCTTCATGAGTGTAGGCTCCAGGAGAACCTGCTCCAGATACTGGAGCACCAACTCCAGTTTTTTCACTAGAAAGTCTGAAAGTTTTTCCATATGTTGGAAATCCCATAAGAAGTTTTTTAGCTGGGGCTCCATTGTCCTTCCAGTATTTCATGGCATATTCCTGTAGCAGTGAACAAAATAGTTAAGTGTGGCATATTACTTATTATTCTTTCACTACTTTTTTTAGCCTGAGTTTTGATAGGTAGCAAGTCAAGATGGAGGAAGGGAGGTTGGGAAGAGGCTGCTTTATCCTTTTTTTATTACTTCTGATGGCCTGGTGGTAAATAAAATGATTGCAACCTTCTGATTGATAATATAGTTATTAGGGATTGGCTATAATTCTACATCCAGTCCTGGTTCAAGTCTTTGGTTCCTACCAGGCAGAGAAAACAGCCTGTTCCTCTCTGGAATATAGTTTTTGATAAGCTCTCTCACAAGACCAACGTTTATTTTATAGCTGAGATAGTCCTTCTCAAGGCTAGAGAAATGAAAGAAGAATGTGTCACTACCATTTATGTAAACAATTGGAGGTTGGGGGGAGGAGCATGTGGGCAGCTTTTTGGAGCTGTCAGCTGTTCCTGGAAGCCTGGTATAAGGGCTGGAGAGTGTTCCCGGGTGGTGGAGTGGGGACGTAGAGACCCTAGGCTATTGGCTCATCCTGTAAGCCCAACCTCCAAGGAAAGGGTGTTTAATATGATGTCATCCGATTGTTCTCCACACAGATTTGGGAATTCCGCTATGTCTTTATTTCTTCTGCAGTAAACATAGAAAAAGGTTTTTTCTCTCACTGTGATTCATTGGGGCTGTGCAAAAGAACCCTAATTAGGACACTTGGCTATCACTTCTGTTTCAGTTCAAAAAAGAGCCCAAGTTGCTCTTTCACTCATAGTGGGAAGGATACAAGGTCACCATATGTTCCTTCATATTATCCTATCTCCAGATCAAAACAGCAGACTGGGAAGATTCCTCATTATCTGGAGAAAATCCGTGACTTCTGCTTGCTTCCTTTTCACTCAGACACAGTCAATCATAGCTCTTTTTTGGTTAAAAATGAAGAAGAGAGCCAGTTTGGTATAGTGGTTAGGAGTGAGAACTTCTAATCTGGCGAGCCAGGTTCAATTCTGCACTCCCCCACATGCAGGATGACCTTGGGCTAGCCATAGCACTGATAAAACTGTTCTGACCGAGCAGTAATATCAGGGCTCTTTCAGCCTCACCTACTTCACAGGGAAAGGAAAGGGAAAGCGACTGTAAACCACTTTGAGACTCCTTTGGGTAGAGAAAAGAGGCATATAAGAACTCTTATTCTTCTTCAAAATATAATAATGGAATTCCATCTAATGTATAGACTTCATCTATCAGGATTTAAACCAGCTGTTATTCCACGCAGTTGAAAGGTTTCAACTACAATTGATATATATTTCTATTATCTGACTCTATGATACATTTTGTCCTTACACAGTTGTAGAAGACATTTGGGTCATAGGATGCTAAACCCTTATGAAGGGGGCTGTTATGTCCTGTTACAGATCCCCACGCTCCATGGAAGTCGTAGGTCATAACACTGATAAAATCAAGGCTCCTGAATACAAAAAAGAAAAGAAGTAAGGATTTTTTTTCATATGTTACAAAATCTAAAATGTAATAGTCACAATTGGTAATGATAGACAAGGGGTCTTAGTTATAAAACCTGTCATATAACACTTTGGAACAAGGACATATGTGATTTTCAGTTATGGAAGGAACTCAATTTCATTGGAATTAGCAACCTTCAAAAGGCCTTCTAAAACATTTTCAGAAACAATCTACAGCTAAGCCTAAATGGAATCCTTTTATCTAAAAACTGCAGTGCAGAGTGACTTGTGTTTGGTCCAATAATATGAAAACTGAAAAACTTCCCCCTGTTTGGAGAGTCTGATTCCTTCGTGGAATGAAGGCTATGGATGAAAACATGCATTGACTACCAGGTGGCGATGGTTCAAATGAAGACGTGACTCCTTTTGGCATTGAAAATTGGCCACAGCCTATTTAATTGCCACCCTCAACGAAGTGTTGGCCCCACAAAATCCTGGGTAAGGAAGCCTGACCCACCCAGCCATCTGGCTGCTTATGTTTAACAAGCCATGATGCTCAGAATCCCTGTCTTACTCCCAGCTGGGAGGACAGGTTGTGCTGCATCACGGCCTAGATCTGTGGGAGGTGACTTGGTGGGGACCAATGGGCATCCACCTCCATTAGAATTCCCAGCCACCTGGCCGCTAGGCCCTGGCCTCCCAGCTGGGTAGGCCGCGCCATTTTTGCGGCTGGTCTCTTTAAGGAGACCCCGTCCCTCAGGGGGTCCTGTACACAGAGGGGACTCCCTGCCAACAGGCTCCTTACTTGGGTTAATCGCCCAGAGCTGCAAAGAAATGGGCGGTATAGAAATCTAAGTAAATAAATAAATAACCCGCAGCTGTGACAAATCATAATTAACAGTATCAAAATATAACCAACAGGGAGGTTGGGAGGGTTGTTATTTGGACTGCGCTTCGCAGAGAGGCGGAGTGGCCACATAAAGGTAAAGGTAAAGGTATCCCCTGTGCAAGCACCGAGTCATGTCTGACCCTTGGGGTGACGCCCTCTAGCGTTTTCATGGCAGACTCAATACGGGGTGGTTTGCCAGTGCCTTCCCCAGTCATGACCGTTTACCCCCCAGCAAGCTGGGTACTCATTTTACCGACCTCGGAAGGATGGAAGGCTGAGTCAACCTTGAGCCGGCTGCTGGGATTGAACTCCCAGCCTTATGGGCAAAGCTTTCAGACGGCTGCCTTACCACTCTGCGCCACAAGAGGCTCTTTGTGGCCACATGCGCTGCCTTAAATAGGCTGTGCTCCACCCCCTCCGCATGATCCAGGCCACAGCCGGGCAGCAGCAAGAGCCAGCGCCACCTCTTCCCTTGACGCCACCATCAATTGTGGCCGCCATAATTCGCCACCACAGATTTCATTTGAATAGTTTTTTACAAATTTTGTTAGCAATTCATAACACAAGGTCAGCAGATCCCTCAGGAGATAGTCATTAAGTATCAAGACATCACTCTCATTTGGTTCACTTTGCAGAAATCATGTGACTTACTTCCCCAGGGCAGGAATTTCATACCCATCATCAATGATACGCTTGCTGGAAGCCACTGCCGCAGAAAGCAGAAGCCGTCTGCGTCCTGTCCTTTTGCTCTCTTCCACAAAAGCAGCCATAAGTTCCTTCAAAGTAAAGAGCAGTAGCAATAAATGTTGCTCATGTGCAATCGTACACAATTAACAGAAAACTGGCCTTTTTCATGATGAAATATCCACAGGAAGTTGTCCACTGGAGCAATTCCATAAAGGAAATGTCCATGTGATCATTATGGACCACAGTTCTAACTTACATGATGTTATTAAGCTTCATGACCATTTCACCGCCATACAGCCTCATAAAGTTTGTTCTTTGTGGCTTATTCTCTTAAATTCTTCTGTTAGTGGTGCTGTGACTTAAAAGCCTACCCAAGCATATGCTCTTCATACTTCTTTTCTATTATCAGTTCACATGTTCCAGGGATGAGTGCCATCTTGGAAATACAGTGAAGACCTGGTTGGACTTGCATAGTGTGTTAACTTTAAACATTTCTACCACAATTCATCATGTTTTTTTCCCATTGCCTTTCAATTCAAATTTGAAAACTTGCATATTCCACCAAGTCTTGTAATGATTTTATGCACATTAGCAAAAGCTCAGCTGAAAATCAGTTTCTCACCTGAACCAAGATGGTAAAGTGATGCTTATCCTGTTGGGCATTACCATGAGAACGTGGATATTCCCAGTCAAGGTCTAGTCCATCAAAGTGATATTTGTGGAGAAAATCTATTACAGACTGAATGAATATCTGGCGATTAGTCTGAGAAGAAGCCATGGTAGAAAACCTGGAGGAAAACACATTATTTGTATTTTATTTTGTTTAAAAAATTATCACAACTGTGTCATATTGAGGTCTATTCCACACGACTTCAATGTTGCAAAAGGCTTGCAAATTGTAAATGCTACTAATTTGCAGTTATGCACGACGTTGCACACAATCTGCCACACTCCTGAAACAGTCCCGCAAAAAGCGATTCATTGTAGCGCTTAAAGGGAAATCCAGAAAAGTGGATTCACCCTCCGAAAAGCGCTACACTCTTGCAAACAATCTGCGAAAAAGTAGCGAAAAAGTAGCGAAAAAGACCTGTAGCGAAAAAAGACCTATGTGTTCCCATTGTTGCGGTTCCAGCCAAGTCCCTCCCCCTGGCTCTTTCCTCCGAACTTCCGGCGAAGCGATCACCATTTTTTTTTCTTGGAGCGAGCAGAAAGCAATGAACCGGCGAGCCTTCATTCACTCAGCGAGGCTTCTCCGGCTGCAGTCCCTCCACAGAGCTGCTTTAAAGCTCCCCTCAAGTCACCAGGCACAACACAGCCCCGTTTGCAAGTTACCTTTATTTTCGGCCAAAAATCACGCCCATGCACAGGGGGGGGGATTTTTTTTTTCACTCAGGGAAGCATGGTAACGATGACTCGCCAGCTCACATGCCAGCTAGATGGGTCTCAACGTTAGGAGGAATCAAGGCATATTCATTGCAACGTATGTTTTTCTTTTTTAAAAAAAACCCTGTTCTTAAAGGGAAAGGGGCTTTTCGGGAGCATGATAACAGCCGCCGATTGGCTGTTCGTTTGATTGACGGCCAGGGGCAGGACAAAGCACAGAAAAAATCGCTTCCTGGATAGTGATTTTTGCGAGACCGGAAACATGTGGGAAACTATTGAAACGCTACTGGATTCCACTACAAAGGCAGGTATGCATAAAATAGTGCCAAATTGCACTATTAAAAATAGCGTTTCCGCTTTCAGGAACCAATTGGCAACATTGGTCCTTGTGCAGAATGGGCCTTAGTTTTGACAAATTAATCCTGTAAAATCTTTGCAAACACTTAACAAATTTGAATTTTAGCAATAAATGTATGCCATGCGATAAACAAGCTCCTTCTGTATGCCTGAAACCGGGTATCCTATATATGATTACCATAAACAGCATTTTGCAATATACAGAATAAGGGGAAAGATCTCACCTTCGGGCATCAAAGTTTCCTCCTCCGACAGACACCAGGGTGCGCAGCTTTTTATTTCTAGAAATGAAGAAAAACAATGAAATATGCAAGGACTGTATGCAATGACATACTCTCTGACTAGGAAATGCAAGGCCCTCATCTCCAAGTTTGGTGGCACTAGCTTGCACAAGATCTATTCTATACATTCCTTAATCTAGATTCAAGTGGGTAGCCATGTTGGTCTGTCTGCAGCAGCACAACAAAATCAGAGTCCAGTGGCATCTTTAAGACCAACAAAGATTTATTCTGGAACCTGTTAAATTTGTGCCTGTCAAAATGACCCACCTGTCATTTTGACAGGGGCAGACTCAGCAGATTCAGGAATATATAAAATGGATTCTGTGCAAGCTAGAGATACAAACTCATAGGCGATCTCTTGCTCACTGTCCTCTACCTGCCCTCCAAGTTTGGTGGGGATTAGATTTATGGGGTCCAAATTACATTCCCCCAAAGAAGATTCTTCCTGGAAATTACTTTCTGGTGAAACAACTTGCAGTCATTTCCCCAGAAGACACTTTTCTGGAGCACCTTCTTGTGCGGTGTGTAATATGAACCCCACAAATCCAATTCTCACAAAACCTGAAGGGTAGGTAGAAGAGAATGAGCCAGAGATCCTCTGTGAGTTTGGAACCTCTAACATGCTGGGGAGGGACATTCTAGCAAGCGACATGGTTTGTTAAGCCCCTAAATGTTTATGATGATTCATGAATCAGGCATACCATGAACCATGAACCAAAACACCTTTTCCTAGTTCATGCTCACCCCTATTGATCCCCTACAATGTCATTGAGAATACTGGAACCCAACACTTACATGCGCAACTCTACATAATACTTTGAAAAGTTATAAAAGCTGCTTGACCAGAAAGAACACAGATAAAAGGATATGTGCATTAAAGAGAATGATGACTCTTTCCTACCTTCTTTCAAGGGTCTGAGAATCTGTTATCTGTATAGAACCCTAATACAATGGTAGTTGGTCACAGCAGTGAACATCCTAAACCAGAGGTGTCAATATATAGCCCATGAGCTGAAACCAGCCTAGCCAGGGCCCTTATCTAGTCATTACCTTTAATGTAGATGCCGGAAGTTGTGCATCAGAAGGACAACTTTTGGTATCAATCACTACTAAGCATCATTGAGAGAATGCATTTAGTGTTGAAAATTACTTGCCTCTCCTTTAAGTTGTTGAGTTCCATGTAAAGTATTTCATCATTCCATTTTGTAGTGGCAATTTGGTTGTTGGTAATGCCAGCAAAAGCATATATCAAGTGGCTACACAGGAACGGGTCTATATCTTCTGGTGTGAGCCTGGCAGCTCCTTTCCTATGATGAGCCCAGTTAGTGACATAACACACAAGTTTGTAGGGACAACCTGAATGTGAGAGAATGGAGAGCTCTTCATGCAATTTTCAATATGCTACTTTCTGCTCTGTATGCCACAAGCCTTGCTTCCTTCCTGGGCAGTAGTGGCAACTCAGCACAAGACTAAAGGTATCAGCTCTTTTCAGAGATTACAACTATGGTGGGACAACTATGTGTAATTTCAATATGCACAGTCAACATTTTGTCTAATTAGGGCAATGCACATACTTTCCAGCTTCAGTTTTGCAAATGAAACACTGGATTGCCAAATGCACACGTTTGTGTATACTGAAGCTGGAAAAGACATGTATTGCCCTATTCGGACAAAATGGTGATTGTGTATCCTGAAAGCATTGCACATACAGTGATTTCCCTATGTGTGCAATTGCCCCCCCAAAATCGTGATGTCTGAAAAGAGCCAGCTTGGTGTAGTGTTTAGGAGTGTGGACTTCTAATCTGGTGAGCCGGTTTTGATTCCTCAGTCCCCCACATGCAGCCAGCTGGGTGACCTTGGGCTAGCCACAGCACTTATAAAGCTATTCTGACTGAAGGTGGTCTGTTGTGGGGAGAGGTAAGAGAAGGCGAATGTAAGCCACTTTGAGACTCCTTTGGGTAGAGAAAAATGGCATATAAGAACCAACTCTTCTTCTTCATAGAATATGATATTCACAGGTTTGGCAAAGTGGGAAAGTATATACTATAAACAGCATATGACAATAATTAAAAGGCTTATGGCCAACCTACTGGCTCGAGTGTAAACCAGGATGCCAGATGAAAACATCCATGAAATGTTGTAATAAGTCAAAACAAGCAGCTTATTTTAAATTTTTATTGAACATTAAGTTTTCCTAAAAAATCAGAGCCGTTTTTATCTATAGCTGCCAAGAAGAAGAAGAGTTGGTTTTTATACCTCACTTTTTACTCAAAAATTTAATTGCAAAAAAGAATTGGCTTTTATACCCCGCTTTTCACTGCCCATAGGAGTCTCAAAGAACGATTATGCATGCCCAGGCTGGTGGTGACAGGGCTGTGGGGCTAATCCCCGATTATGCCTGACGTCACCGCCATCCCAGCTGTCGCCCAGCCCTAGCCTGACTCAGGCCCTTGGATGGCCCACGGTAAGGGAACGCAGATTCTTCCATGTTCCCTGAGATGCCGTGGGCACCATCAGGGGCTAGGTTGGGCCAGTGCTGTGCATGATTGGAAGAGCCGGGGCTTTGGGCTTGGCTCCTCCCCTGACCTACAGTGTCCTTTCAGGGACACCTCATGCCCGTGTCAGCTCTGTGGAGCCACAGAGCTGGATGGGGTGATCCCCCACCCCCACCTTGAGGGGAGAGTGGCATGCTGCTCCCCTGCCATTGTGTGGTGGGGGGCCCCGCTGCCACCACCACTACCACCACCGCCAGACAGCACACTGGGCTTTCCAGCCCAGGTGTTGTATGTACACACAAGCTTTGCTGGGGCAGCCCAGATATGCCGGGGCATTCCCTCCCCTGTGCATACTCAGGAAGCAATGGGTCATGCCACCCCAACGCAAGGACCCAACAGCAGCCCAGTGTGGCTGCTGTCATGCATAATTGGTCATAGTGCCTTACAATCACCTTCCCTCCCTCTCCATACAACAGATACCCTGTGGGGTAGGTGAGGCTGAGCGAGCTCACCCAGGACTGCTTGGTCAGAACAGCATTATCAGGGCTGTGACAAGCCTAAGGGCACCCAGCAGGCTGCATGTGGAGGTGCAGAGAATCAAACCCTGCTTGCCAGATTAGAAGCCACCACTCTTAACCACTATATCACACTGGCTCTCCCAAAGGATTCCTGTGAAAATGGGTATTTGCAGAAAGCAGTTACATTCATAACATGTCTTCATATATTCTCTTTCAGTAGATCCCTACTTTGGAGAGCTTCATAAAACTACATTTCTATCATTCTTTCATATAGTGATCCGCCAAGCCTTCTTAGAACCTAGCAGAGCAGTTCCCTGATCTTTCTCTGCAGCCCCAGTTTCAGCAACTGCCTATCAGATGGCATCATAAAAATGCAAACAATCACTTTAAACGGTTCCAGTCCCAACCAGGCAGGCATATATGTCTGGTCATTTCTTCTCTGGGAATAACTCAGTCGAAAACAATGATATTTGAATAAGAACAACATTATTCTTTTAACTTGGTTCACTAGTTGTACTAAGTCAGTGCCCATGAATGTCATGTGAATTAAGTCGAATGATTTTTTCAACAGTTTTCAACACCGGTACAAAAACACAAGCACGAGTGAAGAGGTTCATACCAAGTTGCAGATTCACAAAAAAGGTAAAAGCTGGAAAACAAGAGACAGAAGAACGGTCACCACAAGTAAGAGATTCTAAGATGAAGCTTGACAAAGTTCACATCAAGATTTTCAAAAATCATGGCTCTGGAAGATGGAAACTTCTTGCCCCATTTCCTGTAAAACTCATTGGTTCTAAAATTCTACACATACAGAAGCTGTCATTATTCTCCAAAATAAAATCCTACATAACTGTTCTTCTGTAAAGCATATAAATATGAATCTGGTTGCTGGCCTCAGCCCCTGCACATGGGGCTGGCTTGAGCTCCAGTAGGGGACTGTTTACTTCCAGCCATCAACCCCTTTTCCCCTAGCTGATTTTACCCCTAGGTGATAAAAAACACATCTTACCTGTTGGAAAGAAAAGCAGCTGAGTAGAGTAACATCTAAGAAGAATCCACTCTATCTCCCCATTTCTGCCACAGACTTATCGCCCACCAACTCATAAATAAATGAAGAAAATAATTCCGTTTACTCACTTGCCCACAGAAATAAGTTTCCCATGTTGATGCTCAGACCTAGACAGAGCTGGAAAAGGGGAAGATTCAAGAGAAGAATTGGCAATTAAATTTTATGGAAGTCTGAGTTCTTGGAAATGTTAGTATTTTAGTGGCCCTTTTCTGAGGCATAGTTCTGAGATGAAGTCACTGTGGGCCTAACAGCTATAATGAAAGTTATGAATGTTTTCAGTAGCTAAAGCACTCCTGAGTGTGAGGGGCTGGATACTGTTAACTTGTTGCTTTGCTGTCCTTACGAAATAGAAAAACTCTGGGAAAGGAACCAATCAGAGGGTTCTTGTGTTGCACCAAATTGATCAATAGGCTTTCCACCTTCATTCAGTGAAGCAGATTCTGCTTTTTGCAACTGGAAGAAGAAAGGGAAAAAATTGAGGGAAACGGGTGAGAAGAAGGGACTTTGACAGTTTGCTTCCTAGGGTCTAATCAATTAAAAATTGTAATACAATGTAATATTTCAGTTTATTAATCGTAGATAGTCCATGTAGGTGTTGCTTCAATGACAGGACCCAGGATGGCAGAATATGATAGAAGGCGCAAGAGTCTGAGGGCTCAACTAAACATTTTTTTTCTTATCCTGCAAATGCAGCTTCCAGATCTGATTTATCAAGGAAGAGAATGGTATGGGGAGACAGAGTCATTGTAGCCCTTGCCTGACCGTTTGTTTGCTTGTTTATTGCATTTGCATGCCACCCTCCCCTAAGGCTCAGGTCAGTGTACATAGAACATGAACGAACGATACAACAAACTCTGTGATCATAGTGAATGAAGGTAACGGTAATAATAACAATAATCGAGAAGATAACATTATAACAAGGTAAACAATCTAACTGACCCATGGTTGGTCAGATCCGTCCTATGAGTTCAAGAGAGGGAGGTTCAGGCACCCTGTAAATGCTGTTTTGTGTCAGTCTTGCTTCAATGGGCCTCAATATTAGACTATTAAGCAATTATTAACATATAAGTAATAACTACTGTTCATATTTGAAGCATTAGAATCTTGCAATAATTAAAACAAGACAATATAAAACAATCTATAAAATAACAAAATATTAACTTCTTAAAAGTCAAATGAACCCAGGGGAGTTATTTCCTCCAGACAGCAAAGCTCTTCAGATTGTAAAAGTCCACAGAGCTGATTATGGTAACTTAACGAATAACAGGAGGACTCCTTCCAAATACTTTGCAGTCCTTTTTTCAATAGTTCACACATATTTTAAGCAATCAGTATTTTCTGTATCTGAAGGTCATTAATTCATAGGGTTCTGATAAATTGGAAGTGACTCAACAGCACACAACACACACACACATTTTCTTCCCTTGTCACCATATCAGTCAGTACATAAAACCCCTAAATATCTCTCTCCCCAAAACAATCTATTTACAGTTTGCCACAAACCTGACAAAGTCCTTCAACTTCAAAATCCACAATTTCCTGTGGTGTTGTCTGTCTGCCTGTCACAGAGAGTAAAAGGCATCTTGTCCAGTCTCCACCTACTTATACATTCTACCAACTCATTATCCACGCCCTACATTTTTCTTCAGGAACTCTCCTGAAATACTAACAAGAACACAAAAGTCGACAGCAAAAGATCTGACAGACAAGAATGCCAATACACACACTGATACTTCTTCCCATCAGTTATACAAGTTGTCTGGAAAAAGAACACTTGCCCACCTACATTTTTCCAGGTTTCCTTAAACAAAGTAAGCTGCAGGGTTTGTTTGTTTGTTTTGCATTTATAGATGTAATGTTGCTCGACATTATAGTGCTATAATGGACTCCGGGGAATGGTAGGCCTGGAGGATCATTGTCCATGGGGTCACAATGGGTCAGACACTACTTTGCAACTGACAACAATGACAACAAATAGTGCTATTCAGATGTATTCCATTTATTCATGGTCTGTTATAATACAGTAAAACAGCCACATCTGGCACATGATTACAAATTATATGGCTGATCTCCACTTTCATGGCTTTCCAGAAACATAACCAAGAAGTCCTCCAGAACTGGTTCCTATTCCTAAGGTTCTTGGGTTCCCACCTGTGGTTCCAGTGCCTGATGGCCTTCTGCCAATTTCTTAACATTGAATTTGATTTCTGTTTGCTGTGTGCCTAGTCTATGAGAGAAACTGAAGATATGGGTGTTGTACCATAGTGTTTCCTATGATTTCCAGAGAGGTCTGGCATCACTTCCAGGCTCAAACCCCCCCCCCCTCTTCAGCATGTCCTCAGTTCCCTGAACTCCCACCAGTTTACATGCAAACCAATTTCAGAACAAGTTGGTCACAGAAAAATGCCATAATATTGCTCACTCAGGATTGGTTCAAAGCAGTAAAAGAGCTGCTTTGTATATGGCATTTTTGCTGACAAGTTCAGAAAGAAATGCAGGCTATGCACATGCCTATGTTGAGAGAAAGATGGACAAGCACACTCAGGTGTGAGTGCAGGTCAAGACCAGAATATGTTTCACTGCTCCATTTCCATGTGTGCTTCACAATGTGTGTCAAGAACTGGAGCATCTCCATGTAGGACAAGGTTTCTTGACCTTTATACTATTGATTCCAACCAAGTATGCAACTTTATTATCAATTACCTTCCATGTCTGAAGTAAAAACTTAGAACATAAACGCTGCACTGTAATCAGGACAACTTTTATTTATATAAGTGTACTTATGAAACTGTTGCAAAATTTAGGCTTAAATTGAAGAAAGTAGGGAAAAGCACTAGGCCACTCAGGTACGAACTAAATCATATCCCCGACGAATATACAGTAGAGGTGACAAATAGATTTAAGGAATTAGATCTGATAGACAGAGTGCCTGAAGAACTATGGACGGAGGTTCGCAACATTGTACAAGAGGTAGCAACTAAAACCATCCCAAAGAAAAAGAAATGCAAGAAATCAAAATGGCTGTCTGAGGAAGCTTTACAAATAGCTAAGGAGAGAAGGGAAGTGAAAGGCAAGGGAGAAAGAGAAAGATACACCCAATTGAATGCAGAATTCCAGAGAAAAGCTAGAAGAGATAAGAATGCCTTCTTAAATGAACAGTGCAAACAAATAGAAGAAAACAATAGAATGGGGAGGACCAGAGATCTTTTCAAGAAAATTGGAGATATGAAGAGAACGTTTCATGCAAAGATGGGTATGATAAGGGACCAAAATGGTAGGGACCTCACAGAAGCAGAAGAGATTAAGCAAAGGTGGCAAAATTATACAGAAGAACTATACAAGAGCGAGCTTAACATCCCTGATGACCACAGTGGGGTAGTTACTGACCTGGAGCCAGACATCCTGGAATGTGAAGTCAAATGGGCCTTAGGAAGTCTGAGCAACAATAAAGCTAGTGGTGATGACAGCATTCCAGTTGAACTATTCAAAATCTTAAAGGACGATGCAGTAAAAGTGCTACACTCAATATGCCAGCAAATTTGGAAAACTCAGCAATGGCCACAGGATTGGAAAAGGTCAGTTTACATTCCAATCCCAAAGAAGGGCAATGCCAAAGAATGTTCAAACTACCGCACCATTGCACTCATTTCTCATGCTAGCAAAGTTATGCTCAAAATCCTACAAGCTAGGCTCCAGCAATATGTGGACCGAGAACTTCCAGAAGTACAGGCAGGATTTCGAAGAGGTAGAGGAACTAGAGATCAAATTGCCAACATACGCTGGATCATGGAAAAAGCTAGGGAGTACCAGAAGAACATCTACTTCTGCTTCATTGACTATGCTAAAGCCTTTGATTGTGTGGAGCACAACAAATTGTGGCAAGTTCTTAAAGAGATGGGAATACCAGAGCATCTTATTTGTCTCTTGAGAAATTTATATGCAGGTCAAGAAGCAACAGTGAGAACTGAACATGGAATCACGGATTGGTTCAAAATTGAGAAAGGAGTTCGGCAAGGCTGTATACTGTCGCCTTGCCTATTTAACTTGTATGCGGAGCACATCATGAGAAAGGCGGGATTAGAGGAGTCACAAATTGGGATCAAGATTGCAGGGAGAAATATCAACAACCTCAGATATGCAGATGATACCACTCTAATGGCAGAAAGTGAAGAGGAACTAAAGAGCCTGTTGATGCGGGTGAAGGAGGAGAGTGCAAAAGTTGGCTTGAAACTCAACATCAAGAAAACAAAGATCATGGCAGCCAGCCCTCTCAATTCCTGGCAAATAGATGGGGAAGAAATGGAGGTAGTGACAGATTTTATTTTCCTGGGCTCCAAGATCACTGCAGATGGGGACTGCAGCCAAGAAATTAAAAGACGCTTGCTCCTGGGGAAGAAAGCTATGGCAAATCTAGACAGCATCCTAAAAAGCAGAGACATCACCCTGCCAACAAAAGTGCGTTTAGTCAAGGCTATGGTATTCCCAGTTGCAATGTATGGCTGCGAAAGTTGGACCATAAGGAAGGCCGAGCGTCAAAGAATTGAGGCTTTTGAACTCTGGTGCTGGAGAAGACTCTTGCGAGTCCCTTGGACTGCAAGGCGAACAAACCGGTCAGTCCTAGAGGAGATCAGCCCTGACTGCTCTTTAGAAGGCCAGATCCTGAAGATGAAACTCAAATACTTTGGCCACCTCATGAGAAGGAAGGACTCCCTGGAGAAGAGCCTAATGCTGGGAGTGATCGAGGGCAAAAGAAGAAGGGGACGACAGAGAATGAGGTGGATGGATGGAGTCACTGAAGCAGTAGGTGCAAACTTAAAAGGACTTCAGGGAATGGTAGAGGACAGGAAGGCCTGGAGGATCATTGTCCATGGGGTCGCGATGGGTCGGACACGACTTCGCACATAACAACAACAACAACTTATGAAATGCATATACTACAGATTTCAGACATACATTCAATGAGACCGTTATGCCTGGTGGCCTTCTTCCAGATCCTTAATGTTGAGCATCCTTGATATTAAGTTTAATTCCTATTTGCTGTGTGCTGCTTTTTATGAATTTTTGAAAGAAATCTAAGATTTGGGACTTTATTCTCGGGGAAGATGATTTTGTAAGTGTATTTTTACTATTGCTTTAATAGTTTTGATTATTTTTGTCAGTTTCATTGGTTAAAATGTGATTTTATCATGTTAGTTATTAGTTGTTAGTTGCCTTGAGCACAGAAAGGCATTTTATAAAATAAATACATAAAGTTCTGAATGCCTCCCATTTGCCCCAATGTTATATATACTCCTCTAATTAAATCACTATTATAGGAAGGATGTTTTCTGTTGTGGGCCTTTCTTCCATGCCAGGGAAATGCCGATCATCACTTTACAGTTGGGAGGTGAATTTCTTCCAGGGCAGACTGGCCAGAGCTTCTGGGTTTGGGGGGAGGGGCTATATCTAGGTATGGAATTGGGGTCACTGTGGGTGGGCTCTCCCACTAGCGCTGTTTTCGTTACCCACAAGTTTCCAATCTTGCCTGAATCGCTACAAATTTGTGGCGTTTCTGCCGGCCTCTGGCCGTTGATCAAACTGCCACCAAAAACCCCTTTTCCCTTTAAATTTTAAAAAACAAAAACAAAAATCCAAGTGGCAATGACTATGTGTATACTCATTGCTCCATAGAGAGACGTCTTTCGGTTTCTCTTCCCAAAACATTCCTTTATCGGACAAAACATGCCACGCTTGCGTGTATTCATTGACACGCGTTTCCATTAAAAAAACTTTTTTTCGAACAATGACTGTGGGTGACGGTGCCTGGAAAGTTTTAATACATTTGAAGAAAGGTGCTTTCTGTTTGGCACTGCTGCATTAGTTGTCCAGGAACTTCGGTTAAAGAAGTCACGTGCTCGCGTGTTCATTGCTATTGGCAGCTTGAAGAGAAAAAAAAGCCTTCCCTGTCTCCTGGAAATTTGGGGGCGGGAGCGAACCTTCTTTCTACCACTATATTGAGAATGTGCATGTCTTTTTCAGGTGTGTTGCAGGTTGTTCTCAGGAATCAAGGGTTTTTTTGGGGGGGGGGTCCACTTATTACAATTCCCAAAAAAAGCAGGAGTTTTGCGGATTGTATATGATGTCATGCATAATGTTAAAAAAACAGCGTTACACAACTGTTAGACTTCAGCAACATTAGCGCTGTGCGGAATGGCCCTAGGTTTTATACAGTGATAAAGTATTGGAATGTAAGACAAATAGTGTATTGTTTTTTCTGATTAAGTCCAAAAACTTGGCTGCTTCTCAGCTTTATAGAAGAAGAAAGGAATTTGGCTGTGGGTTTCATCTGAGTTGTGTCAATGTTTTGGGCGATCACAGCACTTGCAGTCAATATTAAAAATTAGTTCAGCTGGACAATCAAAGTGGAATGTGCGGTTTCCATCACAAATGTAGAATTTTGATTTGTCTTCTGGGTCAGCATACATGCCATCTGCTTTCCCTGTGCAAAAGTTTTCATCGCCTGGAGAGGTAGTGGTGGGATCAACTGAAGGGGTCACTGGAGGATCAATTGATGGGGTCACTGGAGGATCAACTGAAGGGGTCACTGGAGGATCAACTGAAGGGGTCACTGGAGGATCAATTGAAGGGGTCACTGGAGGATCAACTTCAAGAGGGCAGTTTGGCACAATAGGATCTGAAATAGAATTGAATCAAAACATCAGCATAAGAGCTGTGGCATTCTTGTCTATTCACCTAAGTGGCAATGATTTATAAATTGCAGAGGCTACTATCAGGAGGGTCACAGTCTTGGAAACCTTGCTAGTTATATTTTTCCTTTTAACCTTGCTAAGTTATATTTTTCCTTTTAAACTGAAAAAATAAGACCAATAAATTGCCTCAAGATCAAGAATTGCAGTTTTCACAGTCACGTGAAGTAGACAAACAACCTAAAGAGTTAATCATTAAACAATTTGAAAAGATAAAGTGTATCCTTCTACAAGGGACTAGACCAAACTGCATTTTAAACCTTTTAGGTGTTCATTATTCTCACTTTTGCCAGCTTGGAACACTGCTAAGACAGTGTTCATTTGACCTCCCTGTTTTCATTCACCTCATCTCCTCTTATCTGCAGTAATGTTTACAAGAGAAATAAGGAGTATTAAAGGTCATACGTATCATGCCACTATATATTATTATTATTATTATTATTATTATTATTATTATTATTATTATTATTATTATTATTATTATTAATATTAGATTTATTTCCCGCCTCTCCCGATAGGCTCGAGGCGGGTCACAACAACTAATCCCATTAAAATTCCCATTAAAACATCACTCTACTAACATGGCGGCTAAAAATCCCATCCCTCCCCCAATTATTAAGAGGTGAAGAGGAAAGGATAGGGGAGTAGCGTACACTCCAACTCCTAGGGGGGGAGCGATGTCCCTGATTTGCTGACCCCAGCCTCAACCATAGACCTGGTGGAAGAGCTCCGTTTTACAAGCCCTGCGGAAAGCTGACAAATCCCGCAGGGCCCGCAGATCACCCGGGAGCTCATTCCACCAGGTAGGGGCCAGGACTGAAAAAGCCCTGGCCCTGGTCGAGGCTAGGCGCGCTTCCTTCGGGCCGGGGACGACCAACAGGTTCTCACCCGCAGAGCGTAAGGCCCTGCGGGGGGCATAGGGCATATTGTAATGAACATGGCTCACATTCGGGTGTAGAATACTACAAGATAATATTGGGGACTGGCTGAGAGTGAATTTAGAAAGGGAAACAATTCTTCTAAAATGCCAAGCTATCCTTCTAAAATGCCAAGCTATGGTGAATTTGATTAACTTTTATTCTGTGCAGGAATAAAAGCTAATAAGCAGATGATGTCCTGCATTTCTAAGCCCTTTCAGATGTTCAGTTTTGGATCTTCAACTGCAACTAATGGAAACGTGGCCACAATTTTCCATTAGCATACATATTTCTCATGCATACATAACTTCAGTATACACATACCCAGATTTTTGAGGAACTGTGTTTGTGCATACTGAAGCTGTAAGTTAAAGGAAAATGCTTGTGTTGACCCATTCTTCAAAATGATGAATGCACATATCAAGAGTTTCTGAAAGGGGCTACATGCACACACTTTCCCTCACTAAACTAGCATGGATAATGTAACTGATAGGGAAATTGAAGCTCCATTCTTTATGGTCCATTCCCAAATTAAGGTCCAGCTTCAGGAATTGACGCCCCTTTCAAAGAAAAAGGTTTCTCTCCAGCAGATCTAGATGAAAGCAACATCAGTGAGAGAAAAAACACTGTGGCATAGCTGGCCAAACCAACCAGCTTGATCTAGATGAAAGGGAAACTTTCTCCAAAAATGTTTAAAAAAAAAAGACTAGGAAGTCTTTGTTGTTTCCAGTGCAGTGATATAGATGGTACATCTCATGCGAACTGGGAGGAGACAGCCAGCAAGGAGGACATCAGTAATACTGTTTCTTCACCAGAGAATTCATGCTGGACTGCAGGCTGGAGTTTGAGCTGGGGCAGGTTGCCCCGCCTAGTCCAGCGCTCACACGGGGGAGCATTTGGACCGGTGCACCTCATCTGTCCCAGATTTGTGCTCCCTCAAAGTTCCCAGTGCAAAAACGGTTTTGTGATATAAGTATTCTATACCTACCATTGTATTCCCATACATATCCTAGAAAAGATAAAAGTCACTGATTCTCCTATAAGGTATAGGTTCTCCATGGCATCTCTCTTACCATTTGTTTCGAGCAATCTTTTCAGCTCACTTATTAAAGGATTTGTTCCTTCATTGCAGAAAGTACCAAGATAGTCATCCAGATCAATAGCCCATATCATGGCACCTCCATAGTTGTTCTCTTTCAAATATTTGGCCTAAAAAACAGATTTTTTAACATCATCCAGTTGCTTAGAACATGAAAACATCCACTTAAAAGATAAATCGTAGAACAGCTACCCCTTAAGAAATCATCATCATTAAAACTGATCACTATTTGGAGTTGACCAGTGTATAACAGGCTTTTTATACTACGATCAAAGATGTGAGGGGTTAAATTAGTAATTCCTTTCATAATGGGAAGTCGTCAGTGCATGAAAAATACCAAATGCTTCACAACAGGCGAACTAACAGTATACATTAAAACAAACAAACAAAAAAAGGGAATGTAAGGGTCTTACTTTGTATCTGTAGCTACAAATGTCATCATAAGTTACCCAGATATCTCTGTTATAGGCATATGGAACTTTTTGGTCATCCAGCCATTTCACTTGAGTGCCCTCTTCCTTTAGAAAAGTGCAGACCTGCCAAAAGAGTAGATTTGTCTTGAAACAAGTGATTGCTTTATGAACAAGCCGCCAGAAGAAACTTCTGGCAATATAGTACCCATATTTCCAGGTGCTCCTGATTCAGATTTGTGGTGGGGCTTCCACTTCAATGTAGAGATGGGATCAATGGAAAAGACGCAAGAATTCTAGAGTAGAGCATAAATGATCATTGATCAGAGTGCGGGTTAGGGGAGGCAAGCATTGCTACAAACCTTTCCTCTCCTAATATATAGTAATGTGTCTCATGATGATATCCATGGATACCATAAGAACTATTGCCCTTTGTTTAAGTCAGCCTTTCTCAACTTCTTTATCATTGAGAACCCCCTGAAATGTTCTGGAGTGGTGCAATCATGCAGACTATGACTGAGAAGCATAGCTATGTACTTGCCCACCTGGGGCCCCTCCTCTTCCCACCCCCTTCAGGACCATCATTGGCCATTTTGGGAGGGGTGGGTGGTTTTCACTCACCAGCTGTGCTTTTAGTTCAGTCTATGGGTCTTTTCTCTCTTTCTTTCTTTTTCTTTGTTTTGATATTTTCAAATGATTTAATTTGGTTAGTGTAAAGCTCACCTTGGCTGACTTAGTCAGCTTAGGAAGCCTTTTCTTCCTGTCACCTTCTGTGGAAGCTGAACTATCTGGGCTTGGAGGGGTGGGGAAAGTCATTCCCTATTTGACCATTCCATTTCTATTTTAAATCTATTTTAATTTCTTTTTGCCTGGGTCCTTTTGGATAATTCTTCCCTCTCTAGTTTTTAACTCCCTTTGAGATTATTTATTACTTGTTTATCTGCCTGATTGGGCTTGGTGAGTGGCTAATGAGTTAACAAGACTTTAAAGCCTATCGCAGGCATGCTAATAAGCCTCAATTTGTCGCTTTGTGGTTGACACTTTTCTTGAATGGTGACTCAGCTGTATGAGTTTCTATTATTAAAATAAATTGTATTCGTTAGAGTTACCTATGTCTGAATTTCATTTGCTAGTTTTTAATATATATATGTATTCGCTTGTGATTGCTTGGTTTCACATGTCATAGCTAACATTAATCTAATAACTCTAAGGAAACATAGCTATGTGTCAAATGTACCATTATGAATTGCCATGTTCTCAGGATTCATACCTCAAAGTAAGCCCAATACCCTGCTTCTTCCGTATATAGCCCTGGAGTTCCAGCTCCAGAGATTGATGCACAGAGGGCTGTGCTACTACTGCTACTAAGTCTGAGAGACCGTCCATAGGTAGGAAATCCCATCAGAAGTTTCTCAGCTGGGGCACCCTGGTCCCTCCAATATTCCATAGCACATTTCTGCCAAAAGAAAAAGAAAAATATTTCTACAACATAGTTTGAGCTTCCTGCAAGAGCAAGAAAAGATATTACAGAGGTGCTTACTCACACAATTCAAACACTTATTTTCACACCAGTCAGAACCCGAATTTAAAGGACTGTTGCACCCTGCGAAATAATTCCAGTCACCATGGAAGTCATATGTCATCACACTGATGAAATCCAGTAGTCTGACAACAATACAGTAAACATCAGTTAGAAAGCATTAAGTTCCCAGACTCTAAATCGAACCATTTTGTCTCTGATTGATGGCTTAAATCAGACATTTATACATTAATGACAGGGACAAAACTGATTAACTGGAATTCTCAAACAATCCCTGTCCTCCCTCCCCTTTAACCATTTGCAATAGCACCAAGTTTCAAACAGGAAATTTCACAACTATCTTTAATTAACTATGGTATCCAATTGTGGAGTTATTAAGCATTAACTTTGTCTTTCCATATGGCAAATATATATTCAGATTTATACTTGTACTAGAAGTAAAGCCCATTGAGTTCTGTAATGCAACGAGTGCTAGCTCATGATTTGATGTGGGTTTAGTGCCTCACTTTGAAACTGGCAACCCTAAGAGGTCTCTTTGTGCCCGGCAGTCTTGACCCTAGTCAGATTTATGCACACCTAGGTAGTGTGGAATTCCAGAACATGAACTTACACCTATCTAGCAACCTTACCTCCTTTCTGCAAAGTTTTCTTGACCTGAAATAGCTCGGGGGGTGCTATGTGGCTGGTTAGGTGGCTGCAGAGGCATTATATATTTTTGAGTCTCCACTTCCAAACCTCAAGAAATATTTCCAAACCAGGGACAGCCAACCTCCAGGAGGGGCCTGGAAATCTCCTGGAATTGCTGCTCCCCCAGGCAAAAATGGCTGCTTTGGAGGGGTGACTCCGTAGCATTGTATCCCATTGAGGTTTAGGGATGCCAGCCTCCAGGTGGGGTCTGAGGATTCCCTGGAAGTACAGCTCATCTCCAGGCAGTTAGGCTGAAGGGAAATCTCTCCCACCTTATATGCACCCCTTCAAAAGTAATGCATGTGGCCACATGTGGCTAGCACAGTCTGCTGGCGATGTCTGCCCTTCTGAAGTCTAAGGCCTGCTGCTGGCAACTGCAGTCCCTGTTGTTGTATGCAAGGCCGTTGTTGCCTAATAAAAGTCAATCACCTGGTTCCCCCCAAAGTCTCACTGTCTTCTTTCTTGTAAAGCTAACTCCACTTGAAATTCTGGGCCACTTATGCCTTTGATTTCATAGGAACTTCCTGGAAAATACTGATCTTTATTTATCAGGCCAGGGCTCTGCAGGTCCGCTCACCTCACTGCCCTGGCTGTGTCTGGGTGCGAGGCTTGCGCAGCTGCCCTGTGGGGGCAGGCCCTCTAGGAGCTGGCCGAATCAAAGCATTGGCTCATAGAGTGTGTCCAGCCAGAATCAGAGGCTGGACACAGGAAAAGGAATCCGGACACCGGCCAGATACGCTCCACCCAGGAAGGATCTTCAGGAATATTAGAGCCACTAAGTGGTAAGGATTTGATCCAATGGAGAAAATAGCTGCTCTGGAAGATCATTCAACTAGCAGACAGAGGAAGATTAAATGTACACAAACCCCCATACTTGGTAGTTAAATTCTAAATTGGAATCACCCAATAAAAAACATTGGGGAGACGATCTCAGATCGCCTACCATATTATCCATTTGGGTGCTAAATCTGTAGCATAGATGTGCCCTCAGTATCTTTTGTAAATTCTGACTCCCATGATTTAAAATTGTTTCTGTATTCTAAAGGCTATACATGTCTCAGGGTCTTTACTGAGCTTAGACTGGCCACATATCCAGTATACCATGTTGCTGCAAGGCTGGGGCATATTAGGTTTGCTGTGTTCTGAGAATTCTACTTACTTTCCTATCTCAACAATTTCATATCCAGAATTAATAGTTTCTATACCAGCAGATACTGCAGCTGTGATCAGTAGTCTAGAATCTGCAGACTCGTTTTTGAAGGCAGTGAGCATTTCCTATGGAGTAAAATGAGAATGATGAATGATACCTATAAGGAAAATAGGTTTGAATTACGACCAAAAGCTGAAAGGCTAATTGTAGATTAGCTGTAGATTAAGTAGAAGGGAAAAAATTCAGTGGAAATGTTGTTAACAATCTCTGTAATACAAATCAATGATTGGCACCATCTGTAAAAACAGTGGATTGCTTTTCAACTATCACTAGCGTATTTTGTGGCAAGGAAAAATTAATTTATTTTTCATTAATGATTTGTTTTCCACAGGTCCATGTAAACAGAAAACATTATAGAAATCATGCAAATTACCTGTTATGGATATTACTGCAATACATGTTCCAGAAGGTAGCTGTTTTG
Source organism: Paroedura picta (assembly GCF_049243985.1). NCBI lineage: Eukaryota > Metazoa > Chordata > Lepidosauria > Squamata > Gekkonidae > Paroedura > Paroedura picta. Next base: position 98,449,496 of record NC_135372.1, on the reverse strand, counting down.
GTTTACAATAGAAGAGCTAGATTCAAATCCAATAGCACCTTAGACACCAACAAGATTTTTGGGCTATAAAATTTCACAAAAGAAAGTTCCCTGATGATACCTGATGAAGGAAGATTTCACTCTTAAAGGCTTATACCCTGAAAATCTTTTTGGCCTCTGAGGTGCTAATAAACTCAAATTTTGCTCTACACAATAAGTATTTATGAAATCTGAACACATGATAGCATACCAGGATATAAACTTTTATTCTACCCTTAGCTATCCTTCTCAGAAAAGGGACACTTGTGTAGTAGTCCCAAATGTCAATAATATTTGCCAATAAAAATGGAAAAATTGATATAACACACATTTATGGAGGTGGCATCTTCTCTTTAGGAAAAATTCCAATTTCAGGAAAAGATCAGTCTGACCTCAGTTATAAGTTAGAGAAAGAAGTAATTTCAAGAACCAGGCTTCCCCTTCACAGATTACAAGGTTACTCTGTTCAGATACCAGTTTCCCAGGGATCTCAGATGTGGAAACAATTCTACCACCAGCCAAGACTCCAAAGGCTACTGTTTATTGGTTTTTTTAATACTGTATTTAATCTGTTATTTATAAATTACTTTGAGGATCATTTGATTGAAATGCATACCATACATCTTTAAAATAATAGATTATACATCTTTAAAATGAGTGCATCATACATGTGAACCACCCTGAGCCCACATGGGGAAGGGTGGAATAGAAATTAAACATTCTATTCTATTAAATCTATTAGGTTTCTACCTGAATCAGGAGGGTAAACCGGTGCTTATCCTCAGGGGGACTGCCCCTCGAGCCTGGGTATTCAAAATCCAGGTCAATTCCATCAAAGCCAAATGTACGGAGATATTCAATCACTGAATCAATGAAGATCTTGCGATTAGCTTCTGTGGAGACCATGGTAGTGAACCTGTGGAAAGCCCCACCTTTAAATATGATTTTTCTGTTAGCAGTTATGACAACCTTTAAGACATAATCTAGGGTGGGTGGGGTGAGGTCTTTTTTATCTCACTTATTTCACTCAGTGAGGTAGGTTGCAATTCTCGGCAAGCTTATCTGGGAATAGCCACCACTGAATATGCCTTGGATTGCTTTGTAAAAGATGTGCATGTATTTTAATAAAGGGGGGCTTTAAAATGCTTCTTTGTGAACTTGGATGGTGGGCTATGGTTCAGTCTAGTTTATATGTCTAGATATTTAAATGTTACATTTATACAGATATTCTGACTATAATTAAACATATATTTAATAGAAGGTAGAGATTCTGCTAACCCTGTGCACTCAGTTTATTAATCTTATCATGTCTGCCTTTTTAATTTTGCCATCCTAAAAGCATTACTTCACAATAGTACCTGTAGTCTCATATCTGTCTTGTTTCTGTTCATTCACACTCACATTGTTTCCTTATAAAATTCCCATCCTTCTCTTTGAGGACTTGGATCATCCTTGATGTGAACAGTCATTAAATGCTGACATCATCTTAGAATATGATGTCACAGCTACAGGAAGATTCTGGGTCTCACAAAACACCAACATCCTAGCAAATGTATTTCATTCAATATAAAGTTAAGGATTATCACCCTTGTTCTCTGTTGAAAATAGATTCTGACAAAGGTTACTTCCTGACTTTTAAGTATTAGTTCATGCAAAATCTTCCAGGCAGATTAGTATGCTATTGGGATTCTTTTAACTACCAATGTCCAGGCCAGTATTATTTCCTTAGATGCCAACAATAGTTTCCGACCCCCTTCAGTGCAGCCTCTGTTGTTGAGCTTGCAAACATTTTGAATATTAACATAAGAATGTTAAACAATTGTCATACATTAAATAGGTAAACAATTGTCATAAATCAAACTGGTAAAATAAAAATATTACTCAAGGAATAAAAATTGTTCCCCAGTCCATTTCCCCTAAAATGCTGTCCTTAGTATCTCACTACATTTTCCTTTAATTAGCTGAACAGGAGCATGTTCTTAACTCACTCTCAGCCTCCTGACTGACCTTCTGCTGATGCTCACGAGGAGCTCTCTCACCCACTTTGGCATCTGAGGCCAGGTGGATTTTTCTTTTTTTGTGTGTGGTTTAACACGCCTGAATGCTAACTGCCTATCTGCAGTTAACTGAGCCTTAACCCACATTTTTCAAAACCTCTTTTGTTCTCAGAAGTGTAATACATGTTTGTTCTTCTGAGTCACAACAGAAGACAAGGATGCCATAGCTGTTGTGTTGATGTTTTTGATATTTTGACTCAATTTTGTCATTTGAAAGGTCTGCTGTGCTTTTAAAGAATGTGCTTTTCTTTTTACTTTTTTCCCCCTTCCCCCTTAAAAAAATCCTTTTCAATGCTGCTATATATCACATAGCCATCGTCAGTTTCTTCTCTGTTGAATTTTGGACTGACATTTCATTCTTTACTGGAAAACAAATGGAGCAGAAACATACAAATCAGGATAAGGTTGTAGTATAAGAGAGACCTAAGAAATTACAGAGAAACGTTCAAATCTAAGGTAGTTCGGCTTTCATCTTTCTTTAGATTCCAACAGCACTTGGGTACCTAGCAAAGATGAAACTCATGTTATCACTGGTGATGTGAACAAAAGTATTCTCACCACTATGACATTTACATAAAATATACAGAAAGGGTCTCACATTTCAGTGCCAAAGCTCCATCCTCCAATAGCCAGCAGTGTAACCAGGTGGGGATTGCTGCGAGAAAAAGAAACACTTAACGGAACAAACACTTTGCCCTCACAAAACTTTTAATGTTAAATTTAAAAAGGAAAATATACAGGGCACTGCTTATACCGAGTTACACCACTGGTCACCTAGTTTAGTATTCTCTATGCTGGCTGGCAATCCTCTCTAGGATCACAGGCTAAGCAAGGTCTTTCCTAGATTCCTTTTTTAAGTTTTTTTTTTAAGTGTCAGGGTTAAAACTGGGCCCTTCTATGGGAATAGCACTGCTTCTACCATGGAGTGAGATATCTCCCATAAAAGAGCTGACATTATATTTATTGCAATTAAAAGTATGAGGCATAACAGCACTTGTGATCACTAGTTCACATCAGTAGTTGGCATGTGCAGGCACAAGCAATGTGTGAGGTGTTCAACATCAAAGATGTGACCACAAGTGAAATTCATAAACTCTCATTTTGCAAAATTTCCTGTTGTATACAGGCACAAGCAATTTCCATAATGGAAAAAACCCTACAGAATTATAAAACAGGCCTAGAGGGAGGTGGGTGAGCAATTACTGGTCATTTCCTACAATGAAATAGGGGATCCAGATTCAAAATGCCACAGACAAAAAGAAGTAGGCACTAAATTATGTCATTCAAATAGGATAAGTAATATTAAGTTTGCATCAACATCATTAGGTACATACATATGGGAGCCTTATATCCTTCACTGTCATTGCTGTTCTACAATCAGCTGAAGTGGGATTGTAACTCTAATTCTGCACATCATGCTGTTTTTCCTGCTAGTATCTCCCATCCACACTACAGATGCATAAGCAGATGGCAAAGTATTTGCAGGTGTATGTGGCATATAACAAGCTGGCAATAATCTGGCTTCATCCCCAAAGTACCACTGCATAATTATTCCATATAATTTTTCAGCAAGGCCAAAATGCTAGCTGAGAAGTTTATTTGAATATGGGTTATGCCCAACACTACAAGTGGTTGAGGAATTATAGACTCTGTACAAATCAATATGTACAGAGCAATATGTATTGCCAATGAAAAACTGTAGGATTGAACAAGTAGCATTCACGTTGCAAAAATCTGCCATTTATGTATACTTGCACATTGTATTCTTAAAGGATTTTTAATTAAGATGTCTGAAAGGACTTTTTGGACATATGAAATTTGAACTCAAAACCCACATTGGCTGGAAATGCCCCTTTGATGACTTCCACAAGGCAATATTTTCCTGTGAAAGCCACACAATGATGCTTTGGCTCTTAATGGAATACAGCAGCAACGACCCATTTCCTGGCCCCAGCCCTTGAGGCCACCATATCTCTCCTACTGCACTACCAGGAGCATTTCTGAGGATATATTTGCCTACTGATAGAATGGAATATTTCTATGTCAATTACAGGGGGAGTGGTGTAGAATCCCTCAAGAATTCCCTCAGCGGTGGTGGTGAAGTCACTGAAGGTACTGGAGATAAGAAAATGGCTGTCATGTAGGCGGGACTAGGAGAACCCAGACTTTCCTGTCCATATGGCAGCCATCCAATATTTTCTGCAATCTTTCTCAAAATGTAATAGCGCAGTAGGTTTGGAAAACACAGCAGGAAAAATAACGAAAATCCAGTAGATTCATGGATGCACTACAATGCTGTGGGGAAGCAGGAAAAAAAACCTTGTTTTCCAAACTGGGCAAATAACCTGGGTGGAAAAGGTCCTTATTTTAAAAATGGCTCCCGCTCCATTCTGTAACCTTCACAGTTGCAATGAAGGTTGCACTGTTACGTGTGAAAACCTCAATTTGTCATTGTTAGAGCTCATCTACATATTACACTTTTTAAAATCATTTCCAAGCCTTTGAAGCAAGTGTTGTAACAGAAAACTGCACAGTATTTTTACAAAGAATACTTAGAGATTCTATCTTTATATACTTTATAAATCTGACCTCTTTTTCAGTGCTTGGAACTGAGGGTAGAGCACATCTTTATCATTGTACTCATATGGAGCTATCTTGTTGTCTTTCATAGTAGCAAAAGCATAAACCAGGTGGGTACAAAGATTCGGGTCAATGTTGTTTGGAAAGTACTTAGCTGGGTCTGGTCTATATTGAGACCAGTTAGTGAAGTAGCACACGAGTTTATATGCAGACCCTGGATGGAAGACAGAAAACCATAGTTAAACTGACAGAATCACCCTTTTCTCTGATGCCTCTAGAAAAGGCATTGTCACAACTGAGTATTCAACCATTACTGTAAACCCTAGTAAGTGGGAAAGAAACAAACTTCAGTTAGAGAAGTCATGGACATGAGTTCGCATGACTAACTGGAGTTAGACCAAAGACTTCTGTCTTGAATTCTAGTGGAGAACGAATGTTCATTGGCTAGTTAACCAGTTTTCTACCTTCTCTGAACAAACTACAATAGCTAAATTGAGCCTCTGAATTTCTTGTGCAAATTGCACCCAAGGCTTATTCTCACATGCTCTCTCTTCAATAATAATGTCTTACTTTAGATTTCCTCCCATGTCAGTTCTATTGTTTCTTCTTTTTTTATGCTGAGGTATTTCCTGTCTTCTCCTTCCATTATTTCCCTCTGTTGTTGCATCATAACATATGATGTTCCAACTTCCCCAATTCACTCTTTGGCTTCTGACATTTCTCCATACTAAACGTTTGTTATTATTTTAAACTTGTGGAGAGATTTTTCAAATTGCCTTTATGAAAGGAAGCAAGAACTGAACACACTGTACTGTGTTCAGTTTTGGGCACCCAAACTGGAGCATGTCCAGAGGAGGGCAACAAAGATGGTGAGGGGTTTGGAGACCAAGACGTATGAAGAAATGTTGGGGGAGCTTGGTCTGTTTAGCCTGGAGAGGAGACGACAGAGAGGGGATCTGATAACCATTTTCAAGTATTTAAAAGGGTGCCATATAGAGGATGGAGCAGAGTTGTTCTTTCTTGCCCCGAAGGGACAGACCAGAACCAATGGGATGAAATTAATTCAAAAGAAATTCCGTCTCAACATCCGGAAGAAGTTCCTGACAGTTAGAGCAGTTTCTAAGTGGAACAGGCTTCCTTGGGAGGTGGTGAGTTTACTCAACATCTGAAGCTATGGTTTCTGTTTCATATCTTGGGTTAAGGGGATCTCTTCATGGTGCTGTAAGAACAAAACTTTTCTGTGTATTAATTAGACAGAATGCAAAATGCCAGTTTACAGCCACTCAGTTTATAAACAAGTTTTGGCACACTGAGATTAAACAATAACTTACTTCTACACTGCAGGATAAATTATTTAGCTGAAAGTAGAAAGCAGTGTTTTAATAGTGGCCCTAGGCACAAATAAAATCAGCAAGATACTCACCCAGCTGCATGTGCAGAAAAATGGCCAAAGCTAAAAGAAAACAAAAGAATATAAATGAACCAGAAGGAGAAAATAACTTAAAATCTTTCAGAACCCTTAAAATTGTAGGTATTAGACAATTCTGTCTTATCTCCAGCCTCGGTTGGATTTCCCATTTAGCAGTGCCACAGAGCTTAATGCGCATGTTAAGCTACAATCAGAATATAAGGAAGGCCAGCAGACACCATCTCATGGAGCCCGCTGAGCAGGTAGCTTTAGATATTTTAAAAAACTGAGCTGTTTCAGCATTGCTAGACAATTTGCCCTGGCAAATATATTAGTTTTACCATATAACTGTGAATAGATTTCACTCTATGGATTTGCCTGATGTGTTTTTAGTAGTTAGTCAGGGATAATAATTGGGAATTTCTCTCCAATCTTAAAATGTTATATCCATCTGTATCTGTCACCCTACTGTTATGTGGATGGGTCAAGAAACAGTTTGGAACACATGATTAGGCAATTCAAACTGAAAACAGACAGGGGCCTGAGTTGGTTGAAGCTAAGCATCATGAGAGTGCTATTGCCCCCTTTGGGACCCTGATGCAGGATTATTTATAAACACAGGTATTACAAAGACTATTTATCACCTCTGCTCTCTCATCCAAAGAAAACTACAGTAGTGTTGCCTCTGGACATCTTGCTATCAGGGCAATGATAAACATGACTGTCTTATTCCAAATATAGTAAACAAATAGGACCTGATCATGAAGGAACACTTCAATCACTGGATCTGCCCATAAAAGGAACATTTCTGTAAAGCCTCTCTAAGACAAGATTGCATGTCTGTTAAGAAATATGTTTACCCAAATGTTCAACTGTACCAGCAAATGTAAAGACATCCTCCACCGTTAGATGAAGTGAGTGGTTCAACTTTCAAAATTACTTACCTATCCACATCATCATCTTCCCCATCTTTCTACTTTTAGCTAAATTTCATGGGTGCTGTTTTATATAGTGGTGAAAATCCCAGTTATCACTGTGGAACCTACACAGCTGCAAAAGAGAAGCCATACAGCCACCAGATTACATAAGCCCAGCCAAACAGAACAGATAAATTAAACCTCAAACCACATGAGTGATGCAGCATTTCTCAAATAACCTTGATCCTCTTGACATTTGTAACTGAATTAGCCTTGATCTATGAGAAATGTTTACATGAGTTGAGCAAACATTTGACCAAACTAGAATAACGAAAAGCACATGATATCAAGGCAACCTTCAAAAAGCCTGACAGATTGGACTTTAGCTAGTAAGCCAAGGCTATCTATATATATCCCAGCAGTCACCCCACCATTTTATTACTTGATATGCCAGATTCTCAAACAGATAGATGCTGTTGCTGAAAAGACAGTTTAGTTTTACTTTTAAAGTGCTGTAACCTGAAATCATATAAATAATGCCAAAGGAAATTAGATAATTAGAATCGTAGAATCATAGAGTTGGAAGGGGCCAAACAGGCCACCTAGTCCAACCCCCTGCTCAACGCAGGATCAGCCCTAAGCATCCTAAAGCATCAAAGAAAAGTGTGTATCCAACCTTTGCTTGAAGACTGCCAGTGAGGGGGAGCTCACCACCTCCTTAGGAAGCCTATTCCACTGCTGAACTACTCTGACTGTGAAAATTTTTTTCCTGATATCTAGCCTAGTACTTGAAGTTTAAACCCATTACTGCGTGTCCTTTCCTCTGCAGCCAACAGAAACAGCATCCTGCTCTCCTCCAAGTGACAACCTTTCAAATACTTAAAGAGGGCTATCGTGTCCCCTCTAAACCTCCTTTTCTCCAGGCTAAACATCCCCAAGTCCCTCAACCTATCTTCATAGGGCTTGGTCCCTTGGCCGCAGATCATCTTTGTCGCTCTCCTCTGTACCCTTTCAATTTTATCTACGTCCTTCTTGAAGTGAGGCCTCCAGAACTGCACACAGTATTCCAGGTGTGGTCTGACCAGTGCCGTATACAATGGGACTATGACATCTTGTGATTTTGATGTGATGCCCCTGTTGATACAGCCCAAAATGGCATTTGCCTTTTTTACCGCTGCATCACACTGCCTGCTCATGTTTAGTTTACAGTCCACAAGTACCCCAAGGTCTCGTTCACACACAGTGTTACCTAGAAGCGTATCCCCCATCCAGTAGGCATGCTTTTCATTTTTCTGACCCAGATGCAGAACTTTACATTTATCTTTATTAAATTGCATCTTGTTCTCATTTGCCCATTTTTCCATTGTGTTCAGATCTCGTTGAACTCTGTCTCTATCTTCCAGAGTATTTGCCAGTCCTCCCAATTTGGTGTCATCTGCAAACCTGATGAGTAGTCCCTCCACCCCCTCATCTAGATCATTAATAAATATGTTAAAAAGTACCGGGCCGAGCACCGAGCCCTGAGGTACCCCGCTACTCACCTCTCTCCAGTCTGATGAAACACCATTGACAACAACTCTTTGAGTGCGATTCTCTAACCAATTCCCTATCCACTTAACTATCTGAAAATCCAGATTGCAGTCCTTCAACTTATCCATCAGAACATCATGGGGATACTTGTCAAAAGCTTTACTAAAATCCAAGTAAATGACATCAACCAAATTTCCCCGATCCAGCAAACCTGTTACTTGGTCAAAAAAGGAAACCAGGTTGGTCTGGCAGGACCTGTTGGAGACAAATCCATGCTGACTTCCTTGGATCACCAAATTGTCCTCCAGATGTTTGCAGATCGCTCCCTAATATCTGCTCCATTATCTTCTCCACAACAGAGGTCAGACTCACTGGTCTGTAGTTTCCCAGGTCATCCTTCCTCCCTTTTTTGAAGATCGGAATAACGTTTGCTCTCTTCCAGTCCTCCGGGACATCTCCAGTCCTTAAAGAGGTCCCGAAGATGATGGACAAGAGCTGTGCAAGTTCTCTGGAAAGTTCTTTGAGCACTCTCGGGTGCATTTCATCTGGACCAGGGGATTTGAACTCATCCAGTGCAGCTAAATGCCTCTCGACAACCTCTCTATCCATGTTAACCTGCCACCCAGACACTATCCTTTGGCTACGGCCATCTCTAGATGTGCCTAAACACTTTGACCTGTGGGAAAAAACAGATGTAAAATAGGCACTAAGCCTTTCTGCTTTCTCTGCATCCTCCGTTAGAGTTTGTCCATCCACACCCAACAGTGGGCCTATTGCCTCCTTTACTTTACATTTGCTCCTCACATAACTGAAAAATCTTTTCTTGTTACAATGGGCTTCCCTGGCCAATCTTAGCTCACTCTCAGCTTTGGCCTTTCTGATGATTGATCTACAGTGCCTAGTAACCTGTAGGTACTCTTCTTTAGAGCTCTGTCCTTCCCTCCATTTCCTGAACATTTTCCTTTTCTTTCTTAGTTCCTCTTGAAGTTCTCTGTTCATCCAAATAGGCTTCTTAGAGCTCCTGCAGTGTTTTCGTCTTTCTGGGATAGTCATTGATTGAGCATGCAATAGCTCTTGTTTGAGTAGCGCCCACCCTTCACATGCTCCCTTCCCTTCCAGCATTCTCGTCCATGGTATGACACTCATCATGTCTCTGAGTTTATTAAAGTTTGCCCTACGAAAATCCAACATCCATGTCTGGCTACAAGTTTCCTTGGCTCCCCATCTCAAAAGGAATTCTATGAGGACATGGTCACTTCCCCCTAGGGTCCCCACCTCCTTCACCTCATCCACCAACTCTTGCCTGTTGGTCAGTATTAAGTCCAGTATGGCTGAACCTCTTGTGGGTTCATCTACCATTTGATAAGTGAAATTGTCAACCAGGCAGGTCAGAAAGTTGCATGACTGAGAACGCTTAGCAGAGTTTGTTTCCCAGCACACATCTGGGAAATTGAAGTCACCCATGATGACAAGGTCCTGCCGCGTGGATATTTTCTCAATCTGCTCACAAAGTGCAGCATCCACATCCTCTAGTTGGTCAGGCGGTCGGTAACAGACACCTACCACCACACTGTTTGTTTTCCCCTCGCTTATTTTCACCCAGATGCTTTCCACTGTAGATATGCTCTCCTTCACTAGAATTTCCTGACAGGTAAGCCCTTTCCTATCATACAGTGCCACTCCTCCACCTCTTCGATCTATTCTGTTTTTTCTGAACAGTTCATATCCATCCACCATTACATTCCAGTCATGAGAATCATTCCACCAAGTTTCTGTGATGCCTACTAGATCATACCTTTCCATCAGCATGAGAAGTTCCAGCTCTTCCTTTTTATTGCCCATGCTTCGGGCGTTAGTATAAAGTCATCTGAATCCTTTTACTTTTGGTTCCCTATGAGCTGGCCTTGTCGGTTGGGCTGCCCCCGATCGTTCTCCTTCCTTACACTCCCTATGTTGATCGTCTCCTTCCCCTTGTGGCTTTAGTTTAAAGCTCTCCTGATGAATCTCCCTATGTTCCTGCCAAACACATTCTTCCCCAGTTTCAATAAGTGCAGTCCATCAGGTGCTAGTAGGCCTTCCTCAAGAAAGCCTATCCCATGGTCCCAGAAACCAAATCTCTCCTGCCGGCACCAACTATGCAGCCAGTGATTCACCTCCATTATCTTCCTCTCCCGATGCATTCCTCTTCCCTTGACAGGCAAGATTGAAGAGAATACCACTTGTGCCCCCATTTGCTTGAGCTTCCTCCCGAGATCTTGATAGTCTTTTCTAATAGGAGCGATGGTATTCAGGGACATGTCATTCGTTCCCACATGGACCATCACAAATGGGCAGCGATCTGTAGATTTGAGGAGTTTGGGCAGCCGTTCTGAAACATCTTTAATTTTCGCCCCTGGCAAGCAACACACCTCTCGGGTTAGGGGGTCGGGCCCAGCCACATGGTGATCCATTCCTCTTAGCAGGGAGTCTCCAATTACCAGTAGTCTCCTCTTTTTTTTTTCTTCTCAACTCCATTTCCTTCTGATTAGAAATAATTAGAATGGCAACAGTTATTCAGAAGCATTTAGTTACATAATTTCTAGCTTTTCTCTGGCATTGATAGGCTACAATGCAAATAAAAAGAATAGTAACAAAATTACGATCATAGGTAGCTGTTTCCAAACCCTTCCTAAACTATTCCAGTTTCCAAATCTTGTGGATTCTCAATGAAGTGGACACTTTCATAACAATTTCAGAAAGGCTATTCCATAGAATAGGAACAGCTAGTGAAAACATAAAATCTAAAAAGTATGGTCCTCACAACCATATAGGAGGGAATAACTAATAGATGTTCATCCTGTTGGCAGAGTTTTGATATGCAAAGGACTGACTAAAACATTGTTCTGCTGGAAATCAGGGAAGAAGTGTCCTCAAAAGAGTAGGAAGTCACCAACTGAGCCAATCAGGACACAGGAGGATGTTAAATGAAAAATACCAGCAAGTTCCTAGTCTAAATATGCTAACTGCACATCTCCTACAATGTCTCCTATAGGCATGACAGAAACTTGGTGGATAACACATGTGATTCAAATATTAGGATTGAGGAGTACAATTTATTTTAAAGGGACAGACAAAGAAAGGGGGTTGATGCTGTGCTCCCCCACATGCAACCAGCTGGGTGAACTTGGGCTTGACACAACACTGATAAAGCTGTTCTGACCAAGCAGTAATATTAGGGCAGGAAAGGGAAGGTGAATGTAAACCACTTTGAGACTCCTTCGGGTAGAGAAAAGTGGCATATAAGAACCAACTCTCCTTCTTCTTATCCAGGAATCTTTCTCCTATAGGGCTCCTCCTGGTGCTATCAATCCCTGGAGTGAAATGTGTCAGTCTGGATTGGGACATGGTCAAGAACTTTGCTATCTGGTTGGTGTCCCACCCATCCAGTGCACCATCAGCTGCCCTGTCGAGCTTGCTGGAGGAGGCGGCCACCTGGGCATTGCAGTTCCCTATCTTATAATCCTGGGGGACTTCCATGTCCATGTGGACTGGTCAGCTCCAGGACTTGGCTCTGACCTGGGCTGATTCTGCACTTATTTTGTTTATTCCGTTGTAGATCCTGCTGAATTCAGATTGATTTGAACTCGGGTCTTCCTTTACACCCCCCCCCCATGAAACAGAAAATGTTCTGCACTCGATTGTGAAAGCTCAAAACGGGGGGGGGGGGACCAAGCACAGCAGGAGCCTCTTTCTTTTCTTGAATGAGGGGGGGAGGTGGAGAGGTTTGGAGACAGCAGAGGAGGGGGGGAATCAGGAGGCAAATCTTTTGGAGCGCAATCCCGTGGTCATACCACCTGCTCTGAAGGCCTAGCTTCAGGCACAACCCCCTCCCTGTTTGGGTGAAAGGCGTATTTTAGCCTACCCATAGAGACTTATGGATCTGAATGCACTGCAGGACCCTATACCCTCTGGTGACTGATGGGCAGCCTTAGTGGAGGACTGGCAGTCCAGTCTGTCTGTCACCATTGATGCAATTGCTCCCCTCCACCCTTGCCTCAAACAAGCTCCCAGGAGATCTCTGAGAGGAAGAGGGAAGTGAGATGGCTAGAGCAAGTGTGGAGGGAAACTCGTGATGAAGCTACAAGAACGTCTTACCACACACTTATGAAGGCATATGAAATGGCAGTGAAGGTGGCGAAACAGGAATGTTATGCTACCTCTATGTATCTGCTAGTTCTCACCTGGCTAGGGTGAATGCTGTTTAGGGTGATTTTTCAATGTGATTTGATCTCTTACCACATTCAAAGAAGGGCACCAAAATAGTAGTCGACTTGAGATTTAGCACCCTTTTTTGCAGATAAAGTCTTGTCACTCCACCATGACCTTCCTGCTAAGACTGATACAGAATATAAGCTGGATGCTCCATTGCTGCCACAGGGATGATGTTTGATGGCTTCAGGCAGCTCACTTTAACTGAGATGGACAAATTGCTGGGGTCAGTGAGGGTGGCCACCTGCCACCTGGATCCCTGTCCATCATGGCTGCTCAAATTGGGCAACCAGTGGATAGGAGGCCCCTGAGGGAAATTATAAATATTTCCCTGACATCTGGGGATTTCCCTGAGTGGCTGAAGGAGGCGATGGTTCGTCCCCTGTTGAAGAAACCATTGCTTGATCCGTGTGATTCGACCAACTGATGCTCTGTCTCACACCTTGTGTTTCTAGGGAAGCTGGTAGAGAGGGCCACTGTGGTTCAGCTCCTGGCAGTCTTGGATGAACCTTCGGTACTTGATCCATACTAGTTGGGCTTCTGTCCTAACCACAGGGTGGAGACCATACTTTTTGCCTTGATGATCTCCGGCACTAGGCTATCCTCATGTTATTAGATTTGTCAGCCAAGTTTGATGTGGTCAACCATGAGTTGTTTGCCCACTGTCTCACTGGGATGGGGATTCAGGGATGGGGATTCATGCTTTACAGTGGCTGATCTCTTTCCTCCAGAACCAGACACAGAGGGTGTCAGTGGGGGAAGAGTTGTCGCAGCCCTACACGCTCCCTTGTGGAGTGCAAGAGAGGGCGATACACTTCCCCATACTTTTAAACATCTACATCTACCCTCTGGTACAGTTGGCTCAGAGCTTTTGGCTGAGCTATCACCAATATACAGATGTCACCCAGTTCCAGCTCCTGATGGACGGACTTCACCCTCCCCGGAAACATTTACCAGATGTTTGGAAGCAGGGTGGCTCAAGCAGAGTTGCCTGAAACTCAGCTCCTCTAAGATGGAGGTCCTGTAACTGGGTACAAGGGGGGATTATGTTGCCGGGGGGGGGGTGTTATAATTTGGATTTTTTACTGATGTTTATTGGGGTTTTATTGTAAACCACCATGAGCTGAGTCCATCCATATGCATATGTATACATACATTGGTAACATTATTATATGATGTCAATGGAAAAAACAAAAATGCTTGGAAATTTGAAGGCAGCAATTAAAAAGGAATTCCCAGCATGAGTCGGAGTGGCTCTATAAAGGAAGCCACAGTGCTTGTTTGCAAGTCCTGAACAAGGCTGTTAACAATAGGACACTTTGGAGGACATTAATTCTAGGGTCTCAATAATTTGGAAGTGACTTAATGTGCACACACTTGGCAATGGTGGGGTGCTTCTTGGAAGGAAACCCAACAGACATTGGAAAATACAATAGTTTTTTCTACTCCAGATTGCCTAGTCACTCTGAAACACATAAATATAAATTTATGTAGCATTTATTAGCTTTATCTGGGATAATCCAGGCAAAGTTGTGCACTTTTTCATTTTCATTGAGGATCCTCTCCTAGACATAATGATCTAACAGTAGTTTTGACGCCAAGTACTGCCACATCCTGCCAGGAGACAAACACAATCCTTGGTGGAGTCACATCCTTCTGTATCCATGGAAGTCAATGGGTTTAGAAGGGAATGGTTCAGATTAAAATTCCACTCCTGGTGACCTAAATCCTTTTCTTAAATGCTATAAATAAAAGGGTAATCAACCAATATACAAAAACAAAATCAGTACAGACATGATTTAGCCATGCATCCTGGATTTTATTTGAAAGGGGAGGGGAGGAGTCTGCTGTGGCCCAAAGGGCTACATCATTTTAATATTCTCTTTTTTGTTAGAAGCCATCCATTAATATTAAGGGTAGTTGCAGCACTTACAACTTTCATCAAACACCAATCCAGCTGCACAGCTGAAAACATAAGTTTGCTTGTTATGACATATATAGAATTTATTTCGGTCTTCTGGGTTAGCGTAGAGATCATCTGCTTTGTTGGCACAAAAGTCTTCAGGTTTCGATGTTGAGCCCCCTGTTGGGGGTGGAGTTGGAGGTGGAGTTGGAGGTGGAGGTGGAGTTGAAATATCTGGATCAGTAGGTGTAGTAGTGGTAGTAGTAGTTGTAGTAGTTCCAGGAGTAGTAGTAGTTCCACCAGGGCAATCTGGAACAATGGGGCCTGTTTGAATGCAGAACAGTGAAATTACCGTATTCATGCTAAATCATATTATTATTATTATTATTATTATTATTATTATTATTATTATTATTATTATTATTATTATTATTATTATTATTTCGATTTATTTCCCACCACTCCCAAATGGGTCGTGGCGGGTTACAGTGTCTAAAAAACCCATTAAAACTCCCATTAAAAGACTTTAAAATTAAATAGCTCTAGGGTTTCTAGTTCCCCCCCCCTCCAGCTACTGATGGGAGATGTATATCGGGCTGCCAGCTCCAAGGTAGAAAGGTACCAGCAGGGTATTAGGGAAAAAACAAGAAGGACCCTGAAAAGACATGGAGGGAAGAACCCATCCACCCCCACACACACATACCACAAAGCCCAGCTGTAGCAGCAATGCCTAGGAGCTGTCAAGAGCCTAGAGTGGCTCCTGGCAGACCCTGGATGGCTCCTGGAGTCTTTCTGCACTGAGGCTGAGCCTGGAACAATTCCCAAAATGCACTGCCACAGCAGCCAGAGAGCCAGTTTGGTGTAGTAGTTAGGAGTGTGTACTTCTGATTTGGCACACCGGGTTCAATTCTGCACTCCCCCACATGCAGCCAGTTGGGTGATCGTGGGCTCGCCATGGTGCTGATAAAACTGTTCTGACTGAGCAGTGATATCAGGGCTCTCTCAGCCCCACCTCCCTCACAGGGCATCTGTTGTGGGGAGAGGAAAGGGAAGGCGACTGTAAGCCGCTTTGAGCCTCCTTCAGGTAGAGAAAAGTGGCATATAAGAACCAACTCTTCTTCTTCATCATCTGCTGATGCTATGGCTGAGCCCAGAGAAGCTGCCCTCACCACATCACAGAATAATAGAATCATAGAGTTGGAAGGGGCCATATAGGCCATCTAGTCCAACCCCCTGCTCAGCCCAAAGCATCCAGCTATAAAAGCAAATCCCTGGAAAGGAAGTGCATGGTCTATGCATATGCAAATTTTAATTTTTTAAAAAATGGGAGAGTTGGGGGAATTTAAACTTTGAAGATTTTTCTGCACACTTGGGTCATCGTATCTAAGTAGGAGGAGCACTTCACTGATTCTCCTGCTGACATCAGCTGTAATCCTAAAGCTACTTTCCTGGGAGTTAGCATCTTTTGATAACGTGAGATTAACTTCTGAATAGATCTGCTTGGGGATTGTTCCCATAGACCTCCCCCCTTCCCATCTTATTGATACCCTCTTACCAGTGGTTTCAAGAAGTCTCTTCAGTTCACTTATGAGAGGATATTTTCCTTCATTGCAAAAAGTGCCCAGAAAGTCATCCAGATCAATGGCCCAAACCATCGCACCTCCAAAATTGTTCTCTTTCAGGTACTTGACCTAGCCAAAAATCATAAATCTACTTAATTGGAAAAAAATTAGTTCTGCATCTTTCCTTGCAAGCACATGTCTGTTGCTAAAACCATGTATTTTATGAAGAGTGATGGGTCGTGCTTATGCTAAATAGTATTTTAGCTCAAACAGGCACATAATCAGAAGGAATTATTTTGCTGCATCTCTGCAAATGTAGCCTTTGATCAAATGATATTCAAACTCAAGCATGTCCTCATACTGTGAAACTGTTAACTTGAACATTATAACAATCTTACTTTATGTTTGTAGCTGCAAATGTTGTCATATCCAACCCATTCATTTCCACTGTAGGTATATGGGACTTTCTGGTCATCAATCCACTTTTTCGTGGAAGTCTTTAAGAATGTGCAGATCTGTGAAACAAATCAAAGGGGAGAATTGTTTTCCACAATTGTTTTCCACAATTCTGAGTGCATGAAGAATTTCAAAGTAGATGCATGTTGGCCTCTATTAAGTCTGCTTCATGCTTATTCATCTGCCTAAAAGCTACAATTTCTGAACAACTGTTGGTTAAATGTGTATCAGTCATCTCTTATTCTCCTAGCCTTCTAAGGTCCTGTGTCCTGAGGAGAATAAATTTGAAGAGCAATGGAGTAGCAAAGACTAGGAAAGCAAGGATTTAGTTATACACATTAAATTAAATACATAATTTAAAAAATAGTGAAAACTCAAATGCTAGTCAATGCCTCGGGAACTTAACATACTTTACTTGAAATCTGGGGCATTGCAGAATGCAATACTGACCTCTCCGGAAGACGAAGAGTTAGTTTTTGTGCTACCTTTTGCTACCTGAGGAGTGTCCAAGTATCCTACATTTGCCTACCCCTCTTCTCCCTATTGAGGGAGATTGTGAACCTCTCCCTAACATATGGTGAGTTCCCTGAAAAGCTAAAGGTGTCAGTAGTTCATCCCCTTCTGAAAAAATAATTACTGGATCCATGGGACCCCACCAACTACCACCTGGGGTTGCATCTTGCATTCCTGGGAAAGGTGGTTGAGAGGGCCACCACGGACCAACTCATGGCATTTTTGGAGGAAACTTCAGTTCTGGACCCATACCAATCTGGCTTCCATCCTGGCCACAGGGTGGAGACGGTGCTGATCACTCTGATGGATGATCTCCAGTGTCAGTTGGCTATCCTTGTTTGGCTATCCTCGTGCTTTTGGATCTGTCGGCCACATTTGATGTGATCGACCATGAACTGTTAGACCACCACCTTGCTTGGACTGGGATCAGAGGGACAGCCTTACAGAGGCTAGTTTGCTTCCTAAAGAACTGGACACTGAGGATTGCAGTGCTTTGTGCTCCCATGTGGAGTACTGCAAGGGGTGATACACTCCCCTATGCTTTTTAATATCTATATGTGCCCTCTGGCTCAGCTTGTTAAGACTTTCAAGCTGGGATGTCACCAATATGTGAAAGACACCCAGATCTATCTCCTGATAGATGGCCAGCCGGACAACCCCCTCCCCCCTCCAAAACATTCGCCATTTGTTTGGAAGCAGTGTCTGCTGGCTCAGGCAGAGTCATCTGAAACTCAACACCTCCAAGACAGAGATCCTGTGGCTGGGCAGAAGGGTAAAGGATCAGGGAGCCCATCTCCCCTGCCTGGATGGGGTACACCTGTGCCAATGACCAGGAATTCAGGGGTGATCTTTGATGCCACCCTGTCTATGAAGGCTCAGATCATGAAGATAGCATTCTTCCAAATGGCGTTCTTCCAAGCTAGGCTACTAATGCCCTGCCTGCCCCCAGAACACTTGGCCACAGTGATCCATGCAACAGTCACTTCCAGACTAGACATCTCTAACCCGTTCTACGCAGGACTGCCTTTGTCCCTGAACCAGAAATTGCAATTGGTGCAAAATGCAGCTGTGAGGGTCCTCACTAGGTCATCTTGGAGAGCCCATGTCCAGCCTATGCTACAACGGCTGCATTGGTTGTCGGTTAGCTTCCGGATCAGGTTCAAGGTTCTGGTTTTAACCTTCAAGGCTATACCTATCTGAGGAACTACTTATCTCCTTATACCTCCTGCAGGGCTCTTTGCTCTGTGGGTATGAATCTGCTGGTTGTCCTGGGCCCCCAGGAGGTGTGCCTGGCCTCGACCAGGGCACTGTAAGAGCTCCCAGAACAATCCATATGTTCAGTGGCCTCTGTCAACAGCATTGTTTCATCAAACAGCATGGTTCCCCCTTTGGGGGGAAAAAGAATCTTTGTCAAAAAATAGAATGACAGGAAGAGAACAAGGTCCTGTGACCAGATAAGTGGCTACAGTATTCTGCATGTTTTTGTATGTTAAGGCCTTTTGCCTGACAAATTTTTACCTCATAGTAGGCCCAGAAGCCTGCCTCACGGGTATAAGGTCCAGCTGAACCAGCCCCAGAGGCTGGAGCACCAACATTGGTATCTGAAGAAGTAAGTCGGAAGGTGCGTCCATAGGTAGGGAATCCCATAAGAAGTTTTCCAGCTGGGACACCATTATCCCTCCAGTATTTCATGGCATAATCCTGAGGAGGTATGAGTTAGGAAAAATATTAGTGCCCATTTCATTCACCAGCCCCAAGAATATTGCAGAAATTCTCTTTATAGGATTGGGATGATTTCCTTACACAGTTGAAATACTTGAAATCACCCTGGTCTTTTGAGCCCACATACAAGGGGCTGTTGTGTCCTGTGAAAGTATCCCAGCCTCCATGGAAGTCATATGTCATTACACTGATGAAATCTAGAACTCTGTCATAAATGAGAAAAAAAATTATGAGTCCATATAGCTATGACATAGATCTTTAAAAATCCAGCAGTGACCTATAGCAGCGGTCCGCAACCTTTCGGCTGCCGCAGACCGCTGCTCCGAAGTGGGGGGAGAGGGCGGCCTGGGGGCCCGCGCATGCACGGCAGCCCCAGCGCAAACGCACGTGCACGGACTGCCGCGCAGGGGTGCAAACGCGCGTGCGTGGCAGTCTGCGCATGCACGTATGTGCCATCGCCATGCCGGCGGCCTCGGCTCCCCCTCCCGGCCCCTCCGGGCCGCCAGCAAATCGGCCGCCAAAGCGGCCGATTAGCTTGTGGCTCGGCAAGCTTCTCTTCCCTCCCCTCCCGAAACAAGAAGCTTGCCGAGCTGCGAGCTAATCGGCAGCTTTGGCGGCCGATTTGCTTGCGGCCTGGCGAGCTTCTCGCTTCGGGGGGGGAGGGAAGAAGGAGCCATGGCCCGGCGCCAAGGCCTTTGCGGCCCGGAACCGGGCCGCAGCCCGCGGGTTGGGGACCACTGATCTATAGTACACCCAAGGTATCTACCAGTGTCACTGGGACTTCTCCATAAATTGGGAAGGCAAATTATTATTTGGCAGCAGTTTTATAATCAATCTGCATGATAAAGATATCATTGATGATGCATGAAAAAATCAACTTCATTTCCAAAACCCCCATAGTTGAGTTCTATTCCACATACTTTCCTATTTCAGCAATTTCATATCCTGCATCAATAGTTCCTTTGCCAGCAGATACAGCTGCTGTGACCAAAAGCCTCTTCCCATCACATTTATTGTTTTCAAAAGCAGCAAGTATTTCCTGTGGAAAAATACAGAGCACCATTTCAAATATATGTCTTGTTCCTCAGCACCTTCCATGCATACATTTCCATAGTAGCTTACTTCAGTGCTACTTGTGGATTCCCAATAACACACTGATATTATTCTTTCAAGTATACATGTTATCAATCTTTAAAGGGCTACTGGACTGAATTTGCCAAACACCAGGTTTGATCAGCAACAGATTGTCCAGATTTTCTGACTGTGAACAATCTATGAGTAGTGGTAGAGTCTGGACCTCATGTGGCAATTGCAAGGGGCTCTCTCCAGTGTCCAACTGTTTGTCCCCAGCCCACGTGTCTCAGCTCAAGGCTGCACTTTGAATTTCAAAAAAGTTGCCTCTATTGTCTGTATTCCTTGTTTTGTGTTGTTGCAGTTATTGTAACTGTTATTGTCCTTTGGAGACACCATTGCTTATCATGCAGTTCTTGGGTGGTAGTGCTCACTACCTAGCCTTGTCATGTTTAAAAGAGCAAACGCACGACTGCCTCAATGAAATAGGGCTTCCAAATTCCTGAAGATTTAAGGATTGAGTTTTGGGAGCACAGCGTTTGGGGAGGGACCTAATTGAGGCATATTAGCATAGAGGCCACCTTCCCAAACAATCATTTTCTCCAGGGGAACTGATCTCTTTAGTTTGGAGATTCTAAGAGATCTCCAGGCCCCTCCTAAAGGTTGGCAGTCCTGCTAGGAAAGACGGTTTTGAAGATCTTTTTAGGAGCCATTCTTTGCTGAACTGGTTAAGCACAGACAGTCCACTCTTCCTATTGTAGTGGCTTCTCACCTGAGTCAGGATAGTGAAACGATGCTTGTCTTCAGGAGGGCTGCCTCTGGATCCTGGATATTCAAAGTCCAGGTCAATCCCATCAAACCCGAATTTACAGAGGTACTCAATCACTGAATCAATGAAGATTTTACGATTGGCAGCTGAAGCAACCATTTCAGTGAACCTAGAATAAGGAAATCCTTAAACAATCTCCCACATGCCCTTACATATTGTTCAGGTACCTTTCTGTGAGACCTAGATGCCATTTGTCTCAAACATCCCCAGCATCAAGTCTCTATGTATTCTGTGAGAACATGCGCAATAACAGGTCATGGGCATGCTGCAAGGGACCATTTACACAGTACTCACAATTCAGAGAAACCACTTTTCTTTCCATGAATGGCTCCCATATCACCCCCTCTCAAAGCCCTTCTCATCAGAAGTGCTATCTCTCTATCATTGCATCCAAAGCACTATTAAACAGTAACTTCAGGTCTTTTCATCATGTTCATCACCATGACGGGCACCTAGATCTTTTGACTACTCCACATTCAGAAACTCCACTGGAGCAAGATCAGAGTCTGGGGCATCAAAGCTGTTGAGCTGTTATTAGTGCAGTGAGGGGGGGGGAGAAAATACTCACTTCTGGGTGCCAAAATTCCAGCCTCCAATAGCTAGCAGAGTGACAAGATTGGAGTTGCTGTAAAATATGAGGAAGAATAATATCAGTGTAGACATTTGTACTTGCACCTCAGGATGCAATACCTCAAGTACTGAGCGATTGTTTTTAAGCTACAGATATCCTTGACTAATATATATGGCAGGAGTCCCCAACCTTTTTTGAGGCTGCAGGCACATTTGGAATTCTGGCAGAGGGTGGTGAGCACAAACACAAAGTGGCTACCACAGGAGACAGAGCCAACCACAAAATGTGGTTTGATAGTGCATAAGATTGATAGTAGCTCTTCAGCATTTCAGTCAGAAGCTCTGTTTAATGGGATATCTTTAAAAATCAGCATATTGTTTAAAATATGTCAACAGTGTGAATGAGGGAGTGGCAAGAAAATTCTTGAGGCTTTTTAGAGTTCTTGAGGCTTTTGATGTTTATTTTAAAGCCTTAGGATATCTGAAGATTTAAAAATATTTTCTTACATATGCACAAAACAGGGAGGGAAGGCAGCATCTCAGAAGCTAAGCAGGGTTTATTGTTGGAAGGGATACCAACAAGAAAGATTCTGCAGAGGAAGGAAATGGCAGACCACCTCTGCTTCTCACTTGCCTCGAGAGCCCCTTGCTGGGGTTACCATAAATTGGCTGTGATTTGATGGCCCTTTATACTTATACTGTACATAATGAGCTAAGTAATAACCTGCCTCCAGCAGTGTCTATCTTAATTCTGAAGGCACTTTACACATGTATGCAAAAGAAAGGGGAAATAATGCACTTGTCATGGCTTCCTCTCCACTTTTCATGACCCCTTTTATCATGAGCCCAGACATTTTCAGCCTGTACCATTGCCAATTCTAGACTGGAGATTTGGGGAGTGGGATCTAGAGATGGTGGAGTTTTCAGAGGAGTGGGCCCTCACTATATGGGATATAATGCCATATGGGCTGGCCTCCAATGCAACCATTTTTCTAGGTGATCAGATCTCTATAGTCTGGAAATCCATTGCAATTCTGAAAGATCTCTAGCTTCCACATGGAGAATGATAATACTAGCACCATTTCTTGTAACAATAGCAATTGGTGTTGAATGATTAAAACATATGCAAATTAAAAATATCTGGTGGCTTCACAGTAAAAGTTCCAGTTAGGTGCATTAAACCTTTCAGCTGAGTTGCCCTATTGTGTTTAATCAGAAGGAAGTTCCACTGTGTTTTTAGAATATCTCTCTGCTATTTGCACAGGTAAAGTACTTTACAAAAAGCCACTGTCAGCATTATATCATAAAGCATTAGATCAGAAATTCAACATAAAACACCCACTTTCTAAAAACACTTGGTGAGCAGCAAGAATGGTTTCAGTGGGTGCCACAGAGCCTTTGAGCACCATATTGAGGGATCCTGATAGATGGCAATGACTGCAGATCCCTTTAAAGCAGGGGTGGCCAAACTATGACTCCAGATGTCCAGGGACTCTAATTCCTGCATATGGACATTTGGAGAGACAGTTTGGCCACCCCTGCAGTTCCTTTTTTAAAAAGTCTGAAATCACCATTTTAGCATTCATACAGACATTTTCACCTATGACCTCTGAAATATACACAGTTTTGAAAACATTGAAGCATGGAATATATTGCTAACCTTTTCTTAAGTGCTTGAAACTCTGGGAAGAGCCTGTCTTCATCATTCCATTCATATGGTGCAATCTTATTCTGATTCATTGTGGCAAAGGCATAGATCAAATGAGTACAAAGATTTGGATCAATGTTGTTTGGGAAATACTTGGCTGGTTCTGGCCTGTACTGAGACCAGTTAGTGAAATAACATACCAGCTTGTAGGTAGAGCCTGGCAAGAAGACAGAAGAAACCATCAATGACAGAAATCAAATAACTTTTTTCAAAGAAGTCCTGCTTGATCAATGGAATTAGACCTAGAACAATCAATGTATTATACACCAAAAACAATGACAAATGACTTTCACTCAATGATTAAGATTCTTGCTTTTTGTTGAATGTTCACAGCTGAGGATGTTAAATAGTTACACAAGACTAAATAAAAACATATACAATGGCTCCACATTGTCCAAATTGGCCAATAATAGATGCATAGATGATAGATGCATATCTATAGAAATAGCTATAGAAATAGCTATAGATATACTGCCTCCCTTATCAAACACTTCCCATATTAAACAATTCACTCTAAGTTTTACTCTCCATGAAGTTGCTACCTAACAACTTATTCATTGCATTTCACATCATGAAATTAATTTTGAGGACCTAGTAAAAAAAATAATACACTATCCCAGACAGCAAATAAGAAACAGAAGTCAATTAAAAGGTGCTGATTTATTGCTCCTTTCCTTTCCATATTTGTAAGGCATCTTCTTGCAGTTTTGTATAGCGTTGTGATAAAAGTAATTTGAGGTTTTTTTCTGTCATGAAGGTAACTCATTATTCAGATTTAAAAACTAGAGATAAGGAAAAATTACAATTAAAATAATCTTTATTGTTAAACATACTGCTTCACTCAAACTACTTTGTTTTGTTCTCATCAATCATATATATTTTTTTAAATGTTCTCACCAAGCTGCAATTGCAGTAGAATGGCCAGACCTGCAAGACAAAATTGAATGTGTTAGAAACGGTCAACGTGGGTTTTGTCAATATTCAAATGTAAAGGTAAAGGTATCCCCTGTGCAAGCACCGGGTCATGTCTGACCCTTGGGGTGACACCCTCTAGCGTTTTCATGGCAGACTCAATACGGGGTGGTTTGCCAGTGCCTTCCCCAGTCATTACCGTTTACCCCCCAGCAAGCTGGGTACTCATTTTACCGACCTCGGAAGGATGGAAGGCTGAGTCAACCTTGAGCCGGCTGCTGGGATCGACCACCCAACCTCATGGGCAGACAGCTTCAGACAGCATGTCGCTGCCTTACCACTCTGCGCCACAAGAGGCTCATGATTCAAATGTAAGACTGACCTAAAACTGAGGACTTTACCCTGAAATATTTACTTCTTCACCTCATCTAACTTCCAGGATTTCCTTACAAGCTGCAAAATTGGGAATAAATGTTTATCCTTATTTGATGTCATCAGGAGACCCAAACTTATTATGTAGTGTCATCATAAAGCAAAATCCGGACAAGCACAATACTTCCTATCTTGACTCTGATTTGTTTTTATAATGTCATCATGTAGCCTATTCTGGTCGTCATCTCTGATTGGATGGAATCATTTCATGAAGAAGCCAGTTTTCTATGGATTCTTAAAATTGTTTTAAATAATGCCCAAGTCACAGGTTATGGGGGGGAAAGCCATTGCCAATAGGCAATGGACAGCATGGTGGAAAAAAAAACCCTGAGCAAGTGGGTGAGGAATTGAAGGGCTTTCCCTGTTGTACATTGTCCTGAAAATCTTCATGATCGAAACCTCATGTAGCACTATTTGAAACACTTCTAGAGAATGTGATGCCACTTTGAGCACAATTTCTTATTTTAAGAAGAGATCTTGTAAAATTATTTCTCTAACACATTCCTGTCATGGCCTCTAGGATCACTTCTACCCAGCAGTTAAAAATAGAGATGTTAAATTTGGAAGACACACTCACCAAGCCACAGCAGACTCTTCCCCATCTTTTCTTCCAGTTGTAACTGCAAAGGTACCATTCAAGTGCCATTTTATAGAGACACAAAAGGCTCTCTTATCAGTGTGGGATTCAGCCACCTGTGTAGAGTGAGATAGACTACCAAATTGTTCAAATGTGATCAACACGTGTCACAAATTGAAAAACTCCTTTACTCAAGGACAACAACTGCTCAGATCTCTTTTCAAGGACAAAATCTACCAGTAAGAGGCTGTTAAAGACTTATAATGGAGCATTGGCTCATGGGGGTCGTTTTATGAAATAATACTGTTCATCGTGCTTTATCACCTGATTGAACCTGGAATTTCACCAGATATCCTCTTAAAGAGATTTTAAAAACCCAGGTTTTACACATTTTTATTATTATTAACTTATCAAATAATTATTTATATCTTCTTCTAACAGGTAGTCCAAGTAGCCAGGGGGTCATGGCTGAGGGACAGGACTGGGACTTCCATTCCAGGAATATACATGATTATTTATAGCAATGCTTTTTCACTGCTCCAAGGAATAAATGTGAACTAGCAATCTCACTTGGAACTTGGTTTCAGTGCCAGCTTTCAGCCATGGGATGTGATGTAACTGTCCTGTGCCACCTTTAGACCGTGCCAGTTTAGCTGTTTCTCCCAAACAGCCCAGTGAGGCCACTTTGTAGCAGTCCCCCTTTCCTCCTCATTTTACACTATAGAGAGACTTTGGGTCCTTATCAGTATTCTTTAGTAGTATGCCTAACAATCCTCTCACCAAGCTAATACCTGCTTATTATTTAGACTGGCTGTCTCCTGTTTTGGAACCTGGGTTGATCAAACATGGGTACTGTGGGAAAGTGTATTTCCTGCCTGAATGTGGGTATCAGGGGGTAGGGTCCAAGGGTACAGCTAGCCAAACTCTCTTTTGTTCTTTGTCTTTGACAATGTTTATCTGCCGCTGATTCCCTTGTAGATGCTGCCTTTCCCCGAATAAAGACTGACTTGGGTTTTCCCAGTGCCTGGGACTCCTGTGTGTTTGTCTTGAGGAGAGTTTTGAAACTGCACCCCAGGGTCATGACAGCAACAAGAACATGTCAGTGCAAACTTACAATGCATTTATACCTAACTAACATCCTGACATCTGGGACTGAATGGAAGGTAATCATTTAGCAACTGGACAGAGAAAACATGTGGCAAAATTGGTCCAAAAGAGACAACAAAAGAACACCACTAATGGTGGGATTCATCTCCCAACTCAAAACAGCTCAACACATCATCAGCAACTTACAACCTCAAATGATTAATGACAGCTCTTTCGTAAGTACTGGGGTGCAAACTTTTTCTTGTACGTAGACACCTCCCCTCCAAATCTCAAAAAACTCCTTGCTCACAATAATACATTTAATTTGAACATGGGCACTTGCAATAAAATTAGATGCAAACTTCGCTGCCACATAGTATTGTCTGAGTCTATCACTGGATCGAATAACTTCAATTATGCCATCTCAGGCTTAGTCATATGCTCATCTTCTAACATTGTATATGCTATTAAATGTCAACAATGCCCTTTGGTTCTTCGCATAGGGCAAACAGGAAAGACCTTATACCAAAGGATTAATGGAAACAAATCTGACACTGAGAATCACAAGACTGAGAAGCCTGTAGGAGAACTGTTCAGCTTTCTAGGACATTCAGTGGGTGACTTCAAAGTAGCTGTTCTATTGCAAAGGAACTTCAGGAGCAGACTAAAAAGGGAAACTGCTGAATTGCAAGGCATTACTATTGGAATATGCAAGATCTATAGTGTGCATGATTCAAAAGCATATGAAGAATATCCAAGAGGAGGCACTGGAGGGGATGTGTATTTATCATAGGAACTTCCTAATACTTTTCAAATATTTCTCTGGAGAAACTCCTGCACAGCTTGGAGAACATTTAAATAACACAGCTGTGTAGGTAGTGCTAAACATATGTCTTTTCCATGGAACTGGCATGAGAAGAGGGACATCAGCAGGGTATAATGCCATAGAGTCCACTATCCAAAGCAGCCATTTTCTACAGGAAAACTGATCTCTGTAGGCTGCAGATGGATTATAATCCCAGATCTCTAGGCACACCTGGAGATTACTAATCCTATCCGACAAGCAATACCTTGGTGTTAGCAGATAAACAGAGAGAAAAACTAACTTTGTTCAGTGATTACTTCATTAGAAGACTATTAGATACATGAGTAGTGTTTGCTTTAAGAAATTGCCTCATAGTACCATAAAATATAGAAGAGCCTCTTGTGGTGCAGAGTGGTAAGTGGCAGAAATGCTGTCTGAAGCTGTCTGTCCATGAGGTTGGGAGTTCAATCCCAGCAGCCGGCTCAAGGTTGACTCAGCCTTCCATCCTTCCGAGGTCGGTAAAATGAGTACCCAGCTTGCTGGGGGGTAAATGGTAATGACTGGGGAAGGCACTGGCAAACCACCCTGTATTGAGTCTGACATGAAAACGCTAGAGGGCGTCACCTCAAGGGTCAGACATGACCCGGTGCTTGCACAGGGGATACCTTTACCTTACCATAAAATATAGTCAAGTTTCACTTAAAAACAGAAAAATCAGAGTCCAGTAGCACCTTTAAATCCAACAAAGATTTATTCAGGGTGTGAGCTTTCGAGTGCAAGCACTCTTCGTCAGACTTGAAAACTCACGCCCTGAATAAATCTTTGTTGGTCTTAAAGGTGCTACTGGACTCTGATTTTATTGTGCTGCTTCAGACCAACACGGCTACCCTTTTGAATCTATCCTTAAAAACTGAAAGGTATATCTTCGGGGGCTGCTAGGATCACACATTCACACAGAAGAAATACAGCTGCTAAAGCCCCCAAATTATTTGTGAAATAGTTTTGGATTATGAAACCTAGCTGTCTTCATTCATTTCTTTCTTAGAAACTGAATGCTGAGCTGATGTATGCTGCTGCTATAGGGACAAACTATGAATTTCATGTAACTGCATGCAACTTTCCCTGAAACTATTTTAAAACCAAATTATTTAGATCTGTAATGCTGGAACAGAAATAAAATTTTGGAGAATACAAGAATGGAAGGGATAGGCATATGGTTAAGACCAGCACAAGCACAGAGTAACATTGGAACAGGCCTTCCTCCTCTCGACCTCCCCCCATCACTGGAGTCCAGGGGCTCAGACCCCAAACCAATGAAACTACCTGATTGTTGCATTATGAAAAATCAAATTGTGACAGACAAAACCACTGTTCTAAGAGTGGAGTCGGAATTTCTCTAAAATTATTATATATGCACAAGTGGGGACCCCTAAGGAGCTTGTGGGAGGGGCATTCCCTCCTGCCTTTATTTCATCCCCTCTCCCCCTTTCTCCATCCTGCTACCCCTTCTTTCCCCCATGCCTGTCACTCATAGGCTCCTACCCCATAACTCTCTCTTTCTGTCCCCTATCTTAATCATTCTCTTTCTGCCCCCCTACCCCAGCATGCTTTCATTCTCTCCATCTGCCCCCTTGTCGAGTTTCCGCCCCGCCCCTTGCCACTCTCAGCAACTCACCCAGAGCAGCTCTAGGCCAGCCAAGGCTTCCCTCTCCACACTCATTCTTCTTGGTGGCTTAGCTGGCTTAGCTGGAGCTGTGCCAGACAGTTCAGCTAAGTCTTCCCTCACTATCACCACACTCAGTGGCTCACCCAGATTTGCTCCTGGGGGCCTGCAAAGGTTCCTCTCCCATCTCGTCATTCTCAGCAGCTTGCTCAGAACCGCTCTGGATGGACCCACCAAGGTGTCCCCTACCACTCCCCCTCCCCTGCTTTTGGCAGCTTGCCTGGTGTGGTTCTAGGTGGGCCAACCCCAGCAGCAGCAGCTCCGGCACTCCATCGTCACTACAGCAGCAACCACTACCACTTTCAAAAGTAAGTGTGTTGTTTGTTCATGCTTTTTTATTTGGTAGAGAATTAAACTCCCCATTTTTTTTAATATCAGATTTTTCTGCCAACCCACTGGGCCACCCAAGCTTACATAAACATCTGATTAGTGCAAGTGTGGCTCCTATCTGCAGTTTTAGATATCTGCAGAAAAGGGGAACCCTAGAGTAATAGATATCCACTCTGATTTGCATCATTTTTTTTAAAGCTCAAATATTAGAAATAGATCTAGCTAAACAGGGCTATAAGAACTGCTAAGAGAAACATTATCTTGTCCCAATTCAGAATGAAAGTGAACAGATTGGGAAAGCTAACTGTCTCCCCTGTCCCGCAAAACAATGCACTTGCAAGCCAAACCACCCTTTCACGAGAAGCCAACTAAGTGGTTACATAAAATCAGGTGGCCAGTTTAATCAGTCTGTTGGTACTACCTATCCTAACTGGGTCAGGGCCCCAAGTAATCAAAATAAATAACCTTCACATAGAAAGTAAACAATTCTGAGAAATGTGGGAAGCT
This sequence comes from Paroedura picta, assembly GCF_049243985.1. NCBI lineage: Eukaryota > Metazoa > Chordata > Lepidosauria > Squamata > Gekkonidae > Paroedura > Paroedura picta. Next base: position 98,420,032 of record NC_135372.1, on the reverse strand, counting down.
TCCCATGAAAAAGAATTCCCAAAGCACCACCTTGCCAAACTCTGAGATTACTCCTTCTGCTGCAGAGAAAAGAAGTCCTACAGCTTCCCATGAACTGGAGTGCAACCCCTGCTTTGGGCTTTCAAATAAAATCTGTCCTTGCCTATTTTTTCATTCTTCCGGTACATCAACTTAAAATTCAACTATTTTCATTATTTGTATTTATGTATTTATTTATTATATTTATATACCGCCCTCCCCAGAGGCTCAGGGCGGTTTACTTGGAACATATAAACAATACATGAAACAATCTATAACATATGAATAATCGTACGATAATATTAATAACTGATAGTTTTAACAATATAAATAGTGTAAGCAATGCAACAATGCAGCAGTGCAAACAGGTCCAGAGCACTCTGGTGGAGTTCTGGGAGGGAGGGGAGCAGGGGCCCTTCAGTTGCTGTTGGTTGTACCTGGTCTCAACCAAATGCCTGGCAGAAGAGCTCCTTTTTGCAGGCCCTGTGGAACTGTTTAAGCTCCATCAGGGCCCTGATCTCCTCTGGGAGCTCATTCCACCAGGTGGGGGCCAGAACAGAGAATGCTCTGGCCCTGGTCGAGGCCAGGCGGACTTCTTTAGGGCCAGGGACTGTAGAGATCTTTTGGGGGCATAGGCAGGGAGGCAGTCCCTCAGGTATACTGGGCCCTGACCGTGTATGGCCTTGAAGGTAATTACCGGAACCTTTAGCCTGATCCAGAATTCAACTGGCAGCCACTGCAGTTGGTGGAGAATGGTATCACAGCAGATTGAAAAGTGTCACAGCAGATTGGTCATATATTTTAATGTTAGAAAATGCTTCTAATCTGGCGAGCCAGGTTTGATTCCCCGCTCCTCCTCCACATGCAGCCTGCTTGGACCTTGGACTCACCACAGCCCTGAGAAAGCTGTTCTGACCGAGCAGTAATATCAGGGGTCTCTCAGCCTCACCTACTTCACAGGGTGTCTGTTGTGGGGAGAGGAAAGGGAAGGTGTAAGCCACTTTGAGACTCCTTCGGGTAGAGAAAAGCGGCATATAACACTTCTTTTTTTCTTGGTTAAGAGCACTGAGTTTTAATGTGAAGAACATTCCACAACTCTCCATAAGACTTGCTATGATTATGAATGCCTTGAGACTGTCACTCAAGTTTATGTGACAGTCTGAGAAGGGGGGGAGGTGGTGGAAGTTACTGTCCAAGTCACAGCTGACTTATGGCAGACCTGTAGGGTTTCAATGCAAGAGACATTCAGAGGTGGTTTGCCACTGCCTGACTCCACATCATGATCCTGCTAATCCTTGCAGGTCTCTTATCCAAACACTGGCCAGAGCTGACCCTGCTTAGCTTTCAAGATCAGGCTAGCTTAGGCTGTGCAGGTGAGGGCAAGAGTAACAGCTTCAGTTTGGAGTAAATCATCAGCTGGATAGCCATTGTTTTGTTTTATTCTGGGCCTCTATTCTGGATCCTTATAACAAGACTGATCCCAAAGCTCATCACTGAATAACACCTACTAGCAAGTGGAAATAGCTAACTTAAACAGGGAAAAATATTGAAGCAGTTAGTATACCAAGCAAACAGACATCCTACCTCCGTTTTATCAATCCCATAATCCTGCCTTTCCTCCAGAGTTCTCACAATGGTTCTCTCTTCTTCACTGCCACAGCCACCCTGTTAGGTAGGCAGAGTGACTGGACCAAGGTCACAACAGCATTGAGAGATCTGACATTCCCTGATCCTAGTTTGACAGTGCCGTCACACTGGTTCTCCTTTCTCTGGCAATTATATTAAGCCTTTAAGGCAGGGGTAGTCAACCTGTGGTCCTCCAGATGTTCATGGACTACAATTCCCATGAGCCCCTGCCATCATTTGCTGGTAGGGGCTCATGGGAATTGTAGTCCATGAACATCTGGAGGACCACAGGTTGACTACCCCTGCTTTAAGGTATTATCAGTGTGGGATGTTTTCTAATAATACCTTTTCTTCACCTGGACCATTTTCTCTTTCACTTTGTAAAGTCTCTTTATCCTGCAGTTCATATTCCCTAGTGTACAGCGAGGGGCTGCTTTGTGTGCCAGATCTGCAATCAGTTTCATATCTAAAAGCAGTTTGCTCTAAAAACAGATGTCAGCATATTCACTGAATTCATTTAGTTTACTCTGAGACCAGATAACCAAACTGCAAAATTACAGGAACAGCTCCACAATTGACAGATCTGATCTTACAGAACTATACCATTCGCTTCTGTTGTTAGGAACATAGGTTATCATTTATCCGTTATCAGTTATCGTTTCCTTAAATGATAATGCAAGGGACTACATTTAAGCTTTATCTAGCCTAAGGTTCAGGAAAAGATAGATTTAAAAAATAACTCTTGATCCTGAGAACATGTTGATAGAGGCAAATTTCTTTTACTTGCTTCCAGATATGTATTTAGATTCAGACCCAACCAGAAAGAAGCTCAGAACTTTTTGGAGTTACAATTAGATTTCTATTCAAGATCTGACATTGGTTCCAGTTTAAAATCCTTATTTACTTACAAAATTTATATTTCTGATCAAACAAGGCTACCAAGGTCGTTTCCTTCATGACCGAAAGTTAGATGTGATGCTTTACAATGGGCATTTCACAAAGGAGAATCTAGGCAAACCCCGACTATGCACTGAAAGCTCAGTGGGTGATCTTGGGTTTATCTTTCTCTGCCTCAATCTAACCCAGGCATTCTCAACCAGGGATTTGTGAAAGCCTGGGGGTTTGTGAAACCCTGGAGCTTCTTGACAGCCCTGGGTTTCTCAAATAGGTGGGAATATATATATATTCTCTCTGTGTATATAATGTATGTATGTATGTATGTATGTATGTATGTATGTGTATATATATATATATATATATATATATATATATATATATATATATATATATATGTATATGTATATGTATATGTATATGTATATGTATATGTATATGTATATGTATATGTATATGTATATGTATATGTATATGTATATGTATATGTATATATATATATATATATGTATATTTAATTTTTTAAAACATTTTTTGGTGATATGCCCATATGTGGTCAATGTCCAAACTGCCACCCCACCCTCCCAAAATTGCCAATGAGGGGATGAGGAGGGAGGAATCCTGGAGGGAATCCTGGAGGGGAAGGGGAGGGACCCTGGGTGGGTGTGTATGCAGCTATGTTTTTCAACCATATTTTCCATGATCACACAACTTTTGGGGTTTCTTGAAACTTGGAGAATGTTTCAGGGGGTTCTCAATGGTAAAAAAGTTGAGAAAGACTGGCCTAACCTATCCCAAGGCTGTTTTGAGGATGAAACTGTGGGGAGAAGCAGGTGTGTTGCCCTGAGATCATTGGAGGAAGGGGAGCATAAGAATGTACAATAAAAATAAAATTGATAGAAAACTTTCATGAAAGTTGTTCGAAAAGAGGAAGCAACAATTAAATTCCTAAGTATGACTAGCCAAGACACTAAGGAATCTATTATGGCTGAGTCTCCAGAACACTGTGTCTGGGTAAATAGCAGTTATGGGGAACACTGACCCAGACTGGTGTCTCAGGGGATGGGCCCTTGTCTCCTACCCATCCCAGTACCATGTCCCTGGCTTCACATTTCCTCCAGAGTTGCTATGTGTTTCCACCAAAAGGGCATTTAGGCAACTTGTCAGATTTCCCAGATGGAGCGGGGACAGAGAGAGAACACCTCACTTCCCACACTGTGACTATAGCTGCTCATTTTCCTAATTGGCATCTGTCTGCAAACAGAAGAAATTTTAAAAGGCCTCCGTTTAGTTTATGCAGGCACAATTTTATTATGAACTGAAAAAATAAACTATTTTCACTGTACATTGTTGTACCAAATCACCATTTTTAAATTGTTAAAAAAACTAACCTGTGACCAAAAATATATAAATGTATAAATATATACAATTGTCTGTATTCACATTTTTTTACATAAGTACATTTGCATGATTAATAATAGCATGTTTAGAATCTTTTGGCCAAGGGTACTGTTTACACCTGGCCTTTCAAATCCTCCCCATGAGAGGATTTTTATAACAAAAAAAAAACACTCCTGCCACAACTGATCCAATAGGAGAAAAAGTATCAGCAGCTTCAAGAATCCTATGAGTAAAGGCCAATTTGGCAAGATTTCTGAATCCCATTTAGACCCCTCTGATGAGGCACAAAGTGAATGAGACATCAATCCAATTACAGAATTTCTTCCATCAACGGAGTATTATAAGACAGCAAAAGAAAATGAAGATTGGCTTAAAGTTACAAGAAGCTGGAGATACTGCTAACGGAAAAGCAGTCAACATTTAAGCAAAGCCAATGAACAGTCACACCTGGAACACATTAAAGATTCCCTAATATGTCACATGATGCAGCATAATAAGAGAAAGAAGAGCAGAGAACTGGGGGAATTGACAGAATGAAAGCACAGCCTGGTAGACCATATCTGTGTAATATTCCTTACTGGTTGTGAACAAGATACAGGTGGTACAGCTATGCAGAGAATCTAACAATCAGCACGTGTATTATGGGGGGTGCTACAATTAAACCCCAATAGCACACAAAAAGTACAGCATATTTTATTTGCAAGAGTAGGTGAATGGACCACAAAGGACTCACTGAGAAGTTGACAAAGCCCAAACCCAACCCAGAGGATAACTCTGTTTTCATGGCGCTACATGCAGTTAATACTTGAAAAGAGTAAGACTCTTAGTACTACAGGGGCTAAACTGCATTAATATAGAACAGGAACCAACACTTTGCAAACATCAGATTCAAGCAGTCTCCCTATGCAGAGGAATTATGTCTTCTCCCTTTCACTTACAAAGATCAAAATATACTTTGGATCTTTGGCATAGAGTGGAAACACCAACTTGAAAACAACTTGAGTGGTCTCTTATAGCAGCTTCTTGCCAATGCCCCAGTGCTAAGGACTACTACTTGCGCTGTGCCTAAGACTGTAAGTGGGGAAACAAAGCCTTGTCAGCTCAAAGGGCCAAAGAACTGAGACTGCAATTTGACACTAGGTCAAACAATAGACTAAACAATAGACTGAACATATGGAAGGTATTTTACAAACACATGCAAGGTAGAAACCAGAAGAGCCACCTCCCCAAATTACACATCTTCTGTAATTTTTTTGTATCTTCCAGGTATGCAGCCTAAAATCAAGCAAAAAAAGCTTAACCCCCCCAGTAGTTTTTTCTCCTGAGAACTGCCACAAATTGCCTCTCTCCTTCTCTTCTACCAGGGAAATAGCAATTAGCACCAGAGAATGAGGGTTTTCAGCAGAGATGGAAAGGTAAAAGCAGCTTCCACTCCCACTTCACTGCTATTTTGCTTCAGGCTGCAGTCTTCATGGCTGTATTTTGTAAAAATGTAAACCCTGAGGGGTAGGAAGCTACACATCGTATTGCTTGACCCTTCTTTTCAACTACAGTGCTCTGCAGTTACTCCTAGAGGTAGTCCAGGGAAGGGAGGAGGGGAAAGGAAAGGTTAGGGTTTTGCAGCATGGAGCAGAGAAACATGAACCCCACCAAAAGGAATGACAGTTTCACACATCAGTTAATGCACATCAGCTGCTTTTCCATATCACATTTGTTCAGTTCAGGCAATAAGCTATGGTTATCACATGGCAGGACTGCTTCTAAACCATGGCTTCAAATATTTGGTGGGAGAGAAACCAGTGTGTGAGTCCCACAGCTTGTTTCTGAGTCCCTAAACTTGGCTTGCATCATCAGAAAACATTAACAACATCCAGAGCAGGATGTGCTCTTCAGGCAGCCTTTCCACTCTTATTTCTTTCCAGCTTCATTAGAATGACAATTTTGTTTGGAAAGGGAACAGAAACTCTGGAGAAAAAGAAAATGCAAATATTGTCCCTTCCTTCTTTGGAGGGGGAAAACATGCAAAATATTCTCTCTTCCTTCTCAATTACTTCAGATGGTAGAGCAATCTACAGGGCAAACACAGTATTCTGATGATTCTTCAGATGTCAAGATTTCCCTGGGCGAGGGGGAAAAAAGCTTCTTTAAAGGATTAAGTTGGGCCCAGAAGCTTCTGTTGGCCCAGAGTTTTAACTTTCCACAAAGCACCACACTTCTCCTTTTGGAACGTTTTTAGACAAGTAGTTAACAGCTAAAACATGTTTTGGGAAAAGTAGTTTTAGCCACAAATACAGACAGAAGCTTGTTCAAGGTGATCCCTCTATGCCTTCTGAAATCTTAATGCTTAGAGCCCATGCCCCACCCCAAATTTCCTATGCTTAGAAGCCAGGGAGGCAGCAGTGGAAGGGACTTATCTCAATTTCAAACAGGGAAAACGCCACGGTCATGTTAGAAATCAAGGTCTTTTCCCACTATTTTCTGTGACTGCTGGTCAATGTGCACACCCTACATTTCAAAAGAAGAAATAAGCAAAAATACTGGTGGGCCACAAAGACTGGGTGTCCATCTTCTACTGACCTATCATGAGATTTTGACCTCTGACTTGTTTTCATCTAAGGATTCTGTGCTGTGTTAATGTCAAAACCACAGAAAAAAGGATGATATCAAGAAATAACTGCTGTTGCTGTATTATGGGGGTGCTACAGACTGCTGGAGTGACAGAGTAAGTTAAGATGTAGATGCAGCCATTAGAAGGTGTAGGCAAGTGTTTCCTGCAGCTCTGCCCTTCAGCCTACTGTTAAAGCCACTATACTTTTTGCCAGTAAGAACAGGCTATATTCCTTTAAAAGATAACATACCATACAGAGACATCTGACAATTCACCTGGTCAGGGTTTGGGGACCCTCCCCCAAACCTGTCTTCATATTCATGAAGACAGAATCTTTGCAAGAGGCAAGTGAAAATACTGCAAAACAATAGCACTGTAGACATAAGGAGAGTAAAAATGTAAGACTCTGAGCTACAAAGTGCAGGCACAAGGTTCAAAAGCTCACAAGGAATTCTCAGCCAGTCGAGGGCAGAGCAGCCACTACCAATCTACTGACATATAACTATACTTTAAGTGGACATCTTCTAGAATTTGCTTTCAAGCACAGTCATTGGCAGGTCTGGTGAAAGGTTTTCCTTTTAATCAAGCCACTGCTGTAGTTCCTCTCACAACTCTCCTAGCATGACGCTGCAACTCCAAGGGCATTGGAGAAGAGAAAGATAAGAATTATGCAGCCCTTGAGAAAGATAAGAATTATGCAGTCCCAGTTTTTGCTAAGGCACAACTGTTGGTATCTCACCAGCTCACTAGGCCACATCTCATCCAAACCCACCATATTTAGCACAGTTTGAATCCCAGGGACAGCAACAGAAACAAAAGGCAGATGGCTTGAAAAGAAGGGACAGGTCTCATGTGGTTGTGTGATGCCTGGTGAAATGGAAGGAAGCATTCTGCACTGTCTGTAGTTTTGTCTACAACCCTTAAAATAAATTCACCTGAAGAATGAAAAGATGCTGCAGTTACCACAAGCTACGGCATGTTGACTACATGTCAGCATACATGTCTTTCACGTGCTTTCAAGTCAGGGTTTCAGTCCTTTGTATACTTTATAACAAACCACTAAGGGAAAAAAAGTTCCAGTGGAAAAGAACACCTTGCCATCTGTCAATCAAACCAGCAGTACAGTTCTGCCTTTCCTGTGCCACATCAGCAAAGGGACCACTCAAGAAGCCCAAGGCTGTCTCTAATTTAGTCCATCTTGTCAGGTTGCCCCAGTTCACTTCTTCCTGCGGATCTTAGGTTTCTTTACTGGGCGGAGGTAGGGATTGTCTATCATGTTCTCCTCTCCATTTCGGCTGCCGGTCATAGATGTGTTGTGCTGTAGTACTGATGCATTCTCCTTCTCAGCTCCGGAGTCATCCTGGCAAGATAAGTTACAAATGGTGTGAAATTCAAGGCTGAAGAATACTGGTACACAAGAAATAAAATGGAAGAATTTCAGAACATACAAATAATTAACATTTTGGCAACTCAGGGAGTAGAGTGTCCCCTGCTGGGTAACAGGAAATTCTTCCTACGCTAAAATCATAGAGTTGTTAGGGGCCATACAGGCCATCTAGCTGGACCCCCTGCTTAATGCAGGATCAGCCTAAAGCATCCAGGATAAATATCTGTCCAGCTGCTGCTTGAGCACTGCAGGTGAGGGGGGAGCTCACCACCTCCTTATGAAGCCAATTCCATTGCTGAAATGGAAAGCTAAGTAGCACTGCACTGAGTTTTTGATGCAAAAATAATCAGCAAAGGAACATATGAGGAGAATCTGCTGGGTTAGGGGAGCCTGCCCTACACTCATTTGCACATTTCCCAAGCTTGTTTAACACCCACTGTTTATTTAATTTAACGATGTTTTGGTGCAAATAAAATTTTTACTTTAAAGGTCTTCTTCACTAAGACCCAAGAAAATTAGAGATTCCATACTGAGTGTGAATAATAACATATCATCAATCACTGATAGCTATATGACAATATTAATGGAGAAAAACAAGAACCTCCCTCTGCCTTCAATTGGAAATAGGAAACGGATCTATTACCTGGGGAAACAGGCCAACACTTCCTGCCTTTTACAGTCCAGTTTTATTGCCTGCCAATGCCGTTTGCTCCAGGTTGGGGCAGAATGTGGATGACATCTTTCCCTAAGTGATAGCTATGGGCAGCCAAAGCAAAGTGAGGTAGCACTGGATCAGTTGTTTTGTCAACAGATATATATTTCCTTGTCACCCTCAACACCAACCCCCTCTACAGTTTTACAGACTTTTTCAAAATGATGCAAAAAAGAAAATCATCAAAATTGGGGTTCCACTGGCCCTTTTTCTCTTATGGTGAGAAACCACACTGCCTACCATCAGTCTCCAGGTTTATTCTGAAGGATTATGCAAATGAAATTTATATGCCCAATATCTTCCAGCTAAATTTTTTTTATAAACTTTGGAGACCATTTAATATGGAATTTACAGGGATTGAGAAATAACAGTACACTGAATTGAACACTGCTTCTAAGGCTCTACCGTGCTCACGTGAATGGGGAGATTCTCTGTGTCTGTTTGGTCATCTTGTTCCGATGAATCTGTCTCTTCCATCTGCTGCATTTCCAGCTCAGAGGGAAGCAGAGCTGTCAAGTAGGGAATTGCAAAAGGCCTGGCAGCTATCACTGAAGACAAAGTCAGAATGTGTAGAATCAGATACAGAGGTCTGAAGATAACTCCTGACCTGAAGTAGAGCATCTTAGCCATTACAAGCTACCATACTTCTATATGCACTTATCATTCATTAAAATACATCTATTTTATCCTGCTCCCAAATCTTAATTTTTTAAATCTGGGCATAAGAAGACCTGAGTAACTCATTAATGGTCACTGTTTTTTTAATACCTTTCATTGACTTTGTTATTGGAAAAGTTGGATATCAGTTTGATGGAACACTGTGTCACATCGTAAGGCTGTTTAAGTGATTTTTTCCAAATAGCAAGTCAAGGCCCAATCTAACCACATGGCAAACAAATCAGAATACATTGGATAACCTAGTCCATCCATCCATTTATAATAAAATGCAAGAGTGCTTAAGAAGTCCAAGGTTGTCTCTGTGTGATTCTTGGTTTTCACAAAAGAAATGATTAAAAAGGCAGTGGTTTCACAGAACAGACATCCAGTTTCATACAGAACTTCATCAGTTGCCACACCTATGAAAAATACATGAAATCAACAATCTTATGACTATAAAGTACAAAAATTAAAAATAAATATAAGGAACAACATTCATTACTTAGCTTACCAAATACAACTTATCAAGACGAGTTCTTGCAGCTAAAAAAGCTGTTCAGTCTCAAAATGGATTTACCTCCGCACCTAACTGGGGTTACAAAACTGCGAGATATCATGACTATCCCCAAGGTTGCCAGTAGAAAGTTGAGGCATATCTTTTATTTTGTGCTAAAGCCAATTATTATAGGTCATATGAGAATACAATTTATATTATAGCAACACTATACTAATTGTTGATTTATTTTGATATAGCAAAGTCATTTTGAGATTGTGTACAGCCTTTTTAGCTGCAAGAACCTGTGGTGAGAAATTGTATTTGGTAAGTAATAAATGGCTTTGTAATTTACAGACTGGTTTATCCCACTGTATCAAATTCAGATCTAACCACACAGCATCCTACTTAGAATCACAATGCACTCTACTACCTGTTTGACTGCAATTTAGAATCACTTACAAGGGAAGGTGCTGACATCATCCTTAAAAAGACTCTGTGTCTCTCCTGTCTTAGCCATGAAGCGGGTCAAAGCTCTTTCAACATCTCGTCTCTGGGAGGCAGCCTTTTCTCGTAGGATCTGGTAATCCTGGACAGGCTCCCGGTAAGTCTGAAAGGCAGAAGAGAGAGAGAGGCAATTATGACTATGTACAATCTTAAACTTGCAATGATCATGTTCACTAGAGGCTATCCAGCCCGATCTTGTCCTGGATGATTGTCATTCACAGGACAGGCAGCCAAAACCTTTCATGCAAGCCTCAGATGAAAAGTCCAGTAGCTGCTAGTACAATGTGGACTGCAAAAGGCTGGGCTACAACTCATTATATAACCTTGTATTAAAACACCTGCTGGGGAGCCCATTTCTGTTACAGTTAATACTAAAGTTGACAACATGAGATCACTTTTTTGGAAGCTGGGTCAACTTACTGGTGTCTTGATGTAAGTGTGAGGATCTGGGAATTCTGGGAAATGACTTGGGATGTGGGATGGGTGAGGCTTGTTTTGTCCAGCTGTCAGGGCTTTTGGGGTCACAGGCTGGTTAGTCACAGGTGCTACAATTGGAAACAGAAATTCAGTCACAGCAGCAAACCCTTGTCACTCTGTTATCACCCCAGCATAACACTGAGGCAATCTACTGAGATAAACCAATGGCACGTATTAGATGGACAGCAAAACAACATCTCATGTTTTCTCTCTCTGCCTCATAAACATGACATCATAATGCAGAAGAAGAGTTGGTTTTTATACCCTGCTTTTCACTGCCCAAAGAAATCTCAAAGCAGCTTACAATCACCTTTCTTCTTCTCCCCACAACAGGCACCCTGAGAGGTAGGTGAGACAGGACTGCTCAATCAGAACAGTGACTGTGACGAGCCCAAGGTCATTCAGGTGGCTGCATGTGGAAGAGCGGGGAATCAAACCTAGCTTGTCAAAATAGAAATCGCCGCTCTTAATCACCACACCATGGTGCTTTCCCCACCAGCAGCAAAAATAATGGGGCAGAGAGTTAGGCACATGCAAAATACTACAACACATGGTGATAATTTCTTTAGAGGGGAAGAGGGAGTGCCTTTAGTGCAGTCTTGTGTCTAGCATACTGTACAGTTCCATTCTCACAGGCAACATCTACTCCTTTGCTTGTTCTATTTGTTTTGTATTTTCAGAGAATTCTTAACGAAGAGGAGCATGCAAAAACACCATTTTCCACCTGTAATTTTAAGTGGTGTAGCCCACTGCAAATCCTCAATATTATACCACTTTATTCTGCTGCATGTGCAGAAATTATTCCATGCTTGGGTCCCAAATCCCTAAACAGGGACATCCCACTACTCCACATCCGTATTTGCAATGAAGTCTCACTGATTTCAACACTCCCACAAATAAGCAAGCTCGGAACTGCAGTCTCAGATTCAGCCGCCTCCCACACACCAGGCAAAAGTTCACATACGTGCAGTGATCACCATCCGTTGGGACCGTTTGGCATAAGCAGGGAGGGTTTCCACATTAAATCCTAAAACAAAGGAAAAAGAGTTTTAGCAGTTACAATAGTAATCCATCAGGCTCTGAAACCTTTCACTGCAAAACCGATTAATTCACCAATATTCAGGCCCCCTGACTCCACAGGAATTCAGGGATTCAGACAAAGCAGCAGAAGTGCCTATGCTCACTGTGTCATATGCCAAAATTTCCAACTGGGAGCACTGAGCTATTATAGCTAGGACAAAGATGAGCAGGAATGAGCAGGCTGAACTTTCTTCTGGAGGACAAGACGGCAAGAGACACTTGAAATAACAAAGGAGACCAAAGCACAGGAGGATCATTCTACCCTTCCAACGTTATACACCCACCCCAATCCCCATGCTCCAACCAATTAAATTTAGATCAAGCAATCAGTCTGTGGAAGGTGCTAATAGCTGCAGACATTCCCTGAGAAGGACAGGCATGAACCAAACCACAAAGAAAAAATCATGACAAGTTTTGCCCTGTTCATGGATCAGGAACCAAAGTTCATGCCAGAGCCACAGTCACAGACTTCCACAAACTTTTAAGGCTGTTTGTGGTGTTCATGTGGATTCCTGGCTCCAGCAGAAAACCACAAAAACAGTTAAGTGGCTCAGAGCACTCTCCACCATTCTGCTGTCTGGGGTTTTCTTGTGCAATTCCTTTACATTTTAAAGAAGCTGCACAAGAAAGCCAGGAAACAGAGAGCAGCCTATTTGGGGTTCAGTGCTACTTCAACAGGTGAAGCTCCCATCTGTTGCTCAATGATCCAGGACAGCCTGGGCATTCAATCCATTGCCCCTCTGTCCCCTGAGGATGTCTTCCAGACCTTCCATTAGGAACTCACCCAGGAGGCCAGCGGAGGAGGAGGCTGGTGGCAGAGAAAGGACGGCCAGCTGAGGCAGTCAGCAGGGATGGCTGTGGCAAACCACATAGCAGCAGCAGGGATGTGGCAACAATACACAACCCACATGGGTTGTGCAACCCCTGTGGCCAGCCTGCTTCCATCTGAGCCCAGCTTTGCTGACGGCACTGGGAGATGCTCAACCCATGTGGTCCCTGGGCTGGAGCAACCTCCTGCCCTGCTGGTGCCACTTTCCTGTCCTGGCATTCAGGCATGGGCCTGGTCACTGTCCTGCTGCCATGGCTCTGCTGCTACTGACTGTCTCAGCTGGCTGACCCTTCTCTGCCACCAGCCTCCTCCTCCACTGACCTTCCTGGGTGAGTTCTCGATGGGAAGTCTGGGGAATAATCCTAAGGCAATGGAGGGAGGGTGTATAAGCTGGGCAATGGACAGGGGCTCCCCCTCTTGAACCAGTGCCTGATAATGGACAGGCTGCTCCCCATTTACTGGCTTTCCTGTGCAGTCCCTTTAAACTTTGCACAAGAAGTCCTTGTGAAAACCCTAATTAATAGGACTATGGTTCCTTTAAATGCGGTTTGCTCAGTTTACAGACCGAACCAGTCTATCAGAAAGCAAAGCAGTTTAATTCATGATTTGACCATTAACCGCACTGCAGTTTTCCCTGCTTTCTGCTCCCCCAGCAACCATTTCAGACAGCAGGAAAGCTTATTCCTGGGGTGCCAAGCCACACAGGCTGGGAGGCTGCAGTGGGGAGAGGGAAGGGGACCATATCATCCCTCCTGCTTCTGCTGATGAAATAATAAGGAAGGAATGACTTCTCACTCTTCTGCCTCAGCACTGCATTCTATTCACCTGTATGGTTGCTATACCTCATAGGTCCCATGAGGCCAGCAAGCAATTTTCAGATCAGAAATAGCTTCTGGAGAAGGAAAAAGCAGGGAATCTCCACAATCCTTCTATGAGCAAATCACTCGCTCCAATCTAGCAGATCAAGAACCATTTGAGTGTGAGGCTGAAGAGATATGAAAATAAATGGGAACTGACTGTACATCCTTAGTAGTAGCAGCCCCATCCATTATCACATACAAAATCACTTTCCATCTCTGTTCACCTGCAAAACTAATTAAATAGAGCCACATAAGTGTAATACTCCTATTCAGAGACTCACCCATTTCTACTAATGTCACAACAATATCGGAAAGGGTTGGCTGAGTCCTTGCAGTGTGTTCACAGAAAGATTTTGCACTCCTCCCTATTTCTGAAATATCTGGGAAAGAAAAGCATTAAGATCTGAAACCTTACAAATCCAACTCCTGAGATAAAAAAAAAATCAATTATTTTGATGCCCTTTACTACTTACACATTTATTTATTCAGTTGCTATACTGCCCCTCCCCACAAGCATGCTCAGGACAGTTTACAATAATTAAACAAAAAACCTCCCCACCATCCTCTTAAATATCATCTGCTGCATTCTGCACCAACTGTGATCTCCAGATCAGGGCCAAGGATAGCCTTGCATACAGCGAGTTACAGTAATCCATGCTGGAGGTGACAGTTGCATGGATAACTGTGGCTAGGTCTTCCAGGGCAGATCAAGTGCTAGCAGCTTTGGCTGACACATACGGTAAAATGCCTGACAAGCTACATTTGTGACCTCCGCCTCCATTTATAGGGAGGTGTCAAAGGTCACCCCCAGACCCTTGATGGTGTGTGAAACTATTAACTGCACTTCATCAAAGCAGGGGAGGCACATTTCCTCTCCTGGCCCCTTCTTTACCAACCACAAGACCTCCTTCTTCGAAGGATTAAGTTTCAGGTGGCTCTGCTGCAGCCATCATGCCATGGACCCAGAAATCTGAGTAATCTGGGGGTGTATCCAGCCAGTTGTCCATCAACAGAGAGAGCTGGGTGTCATCATTAAGCATATAGAAATGTGAACAGAAATGTGCTGTTCCCAGCCATATACCCATTTTGCAACCTCCGTCTGCTCAGTAAGGGTTGTCCCATCTCTAGCCAGGTGTGTTCTGCTGCTGCCTGGATCTAGGCTTTTCATGTTGCCACCCCTCTACTTTAGAGTGATCTACCAGAGGAGGTGAGGTGGCTGTCTATCTTGCTTGTCTTTAGGAGAGGTCTCTTTATTCAGGAGAGCACTCAGTGGCTCTTGGGTGTAATTTTATGATTACCATAGAATTAAGATCCTATTGGCAGATTTTTTTTTACTATTTCTTGAGTGCTTTTGAAATTATTTTAATTTTGATTTTTCTACTGATAGCCAACTTTGGATCCAGCTCCACTGAGAGAAGGACAAGCTTATAAATACTGTAAATGTACAAAAGAGGTTTAGTGGCAGAGAAAATTAGTGGTCCGGGCTTCCCATGACACGATGCAGTGGCAGTACCCAGTGGCCAACCCTTGTCAGTGAAAGTATACAGGATTCTATATACAATAGGCAGGACAGAAGGGCAGGTTTCCAGACCGTTGTAGTGCCACAGCAGAAGAAGTTACTCCTGCCAAAATGTTTCCTTTCGATGAGGTGTTAAAGTAGCAGGAGCCTCCTTGTGGTCAATTTTGAGTACAAAAAGTAGAACTGTCTGCATTTGGTCATCTTCATTTTAAGAAGCATATATTTGACCCTGGAAATGTAGAGCTTTATAATTATTTTAATACAGGAACGCACATTTGGCAATACTCACAACTCTGGATCATCTCTGTCATAGTTTCTACAGCAGCCTTCTCAGCACTCTCAAACCCAGCCTCTGTCAGCAGTGAGCTGACCACCACCTGGAGGGTCCTTCTTCGAGCCAGAAAGTAATTGTCTGCTGGAGTTGTTGAGTGTTTGCCACCTGACCGCTGCTAAGATGGAACCCAATGAACAAGCAGAAAAAACAGACCAGGGGTACATAAACAAAGAACTTACAGAAGTTGTCAAGAAATACATGAATACTGCCAAACAAGATTCTAAATGGTCCTTCAAGAGTTTAGCAATTTTTGTACCCTGATTCTGAAAGTACTTTCTATTTCCATCATGACTGTTTTATTCACTCATGCTAGGTTACTGTGTAGAAGATGGCAGAGCTACACAAAAGGCCCTTCTCACCCTTACCAACTCGTTCATGAAACATCACAGTACTTCGTTAACTTGGAAAATACAGAACTACACACAAGAAATTGTGGGGAGTGATTTGGAAATTCTCACAAGAAACCCCCTCCCTTCCAAGATTATATAAACTCTAAAATTTGGGCAGGCTTTTTTTACCCCCTCAAAAGATCTCCACATTCCATACCTCTTAAACTTACTCAGTCCTAACCAAGTTGTTTTCCTGGGAGATTTTCTGTGGGAGGGAGAGGTAATTTACATAGTCATATTTTTTCTGCATTTTTTGGAATCTCCCAAGTAGTTTTACTGTTGCTCTCATGACTTCAACAGAACAAGGCATTACCATTAGAAGGAGTGAGGATGGGATAGCAGGCTTATTTTTATCCTTTAGGTGGGCCTACAGTTACCATTGTTAAAGGAGAAACTAGCCCCCCCCCCCATAGAGCTGTTTCCACAGCTGAAGCAATAGTTATGTATTTCCCTTTATCTTCTGACACCGAAGAATTAATGGCCTTTTTAAAAGAGAAAAAGCACTGCCATTATAGCAATGTCCTATGTTTCCAACTTGGAAAACACTGCACTGTACAAGCCAGCATTTCCCACTCCACCCCCATTTTGCACAAACATATTCTGTCTGACTTTAGCACCTGAAAAGATGAGTGCAGAACACGTTCTGGCAGTTGCTACAAACACAATACTGGGTTGGTGAACAAATTTACTAACTTCTGAAGTATTTTCATTCTAACTTCCTTCAATTCTCTTTCCCCCCATTCTCACAAACAACACTCAAAACATTGCTCTCATGCTGTTTGACTTCTCATCTGTAACTGTCTTCATAAACATAAAATATGGAATGCTGTTAATACAGACCACATTCACTCCTCACAGTAACACAGGCTGCGTTTTCAGTCATTATAACTGCCACAGATTTCCACAGCCTTCTGAACTAAGCCTCTAACTAAATCCACAAACGAAACAGAAATCAACATTAGCACTTACTACTAAGTTATGCGAGAACCGCTTCATCAGTCCCCTTTTTGCTATTTAGGGGCACGGAGGTAACTAACGAATCCTTTAACTACAAGTAAGCAACGTGCGTACCCTGTCCTCCAAAGCCCCAGAAGCTTGGCACATTCATGTAAGAATTTTCCTGGGGTTCCATTATTTTGAGCTCAAACATGCCCTTTAAGATGAGGAGGAGGGGATTAAGGGTGTAAACGGGATACCATGCTCACTGCAGTTATGATTTCATAAAAGCATGGGAGAAGGGATAGAGCGGGGACTGGCTGTGTCCACGTTTGTATTGGTGTCATGTCATTCATCCTCACCCCTCGCAAACGGAGACCACGACCTTCTCCATATCACCGGTGCGGCCATAAACCGAATTCAACCCGTCAGCCCAGGAGTTAACGGGAGGAACACGGTTCCGCGCACCCACCCACCCCGGAACTTCTCGCTTCTCTGAGGCCTACTACTCGTTCACACGGCTCCTCCTCACGGGAATCAGTCTCCTTACCGTGCCTGAGTTATTCGGGCCACCGGTTCCCGTGTCTGCCATCTTGGCTCCATGGAAGAATGCGAGCATGCGCGATTACCTAGAGCATTATGGAGCTTGTAGTTCCCTCAGGAACAAGTACGGGAGTGGGCGTCACATCGAGCGGCTGTGTAGAGCATTGTGGGGGTTGTAGTCCACCGGGAGAGTAGGCAATCCTCAATATTCATCCCGGCTGGACAATAGTGAAGACTGACCCTCCCTGAGAGGAAGAGGAGAGGAAAGAGATTCCTCTCAACAGTGAGTTTAAAAATTTTCTGAGAATGTGAAGCAAAACTGACTTATGGGGGTGTAAAGGTATCCCCTGTGCAAGCATTGGGTCATGTCTGACCCTTGGGATGACGCCCTCTAGCGTTTTCATGGCAGACTCAATACGGGGTGGTTTGCCAGTGCCTTCCCCAGTCATTGCCATTTACCCCCCCCCCAGCAAGCTGTACCCAGCTTGCTGGGGGGGGGTTAACAGTATGGGGGCGTAGTCATATTTAAACCATAGACATCACATTGAGCTAGATAGAATCAACTTTGTCAATGGTGTGGCTAAATAAACATATCTTTGACACTTTAGACATTCATCTTTTGTCACAATTGTATCCCTGAGAAAGCCAGAGACAAATTTTGAATTTTTTACTTATCTTTTTTACATAGTGCATGCTTTGTTGAGCTATTGTCACAAATAGGGGCCTCATGATTTTCCAGCCGTTTAGCAACAATAAAGCTGGAAAAATTAAATCATTCCTGTGCTTCATGGCTGCTTCATTGTTGCTCTTAATGTACTCATCAGGCAGAATGTGGAACTGTCCTAATAATACCCAAAGAATCATTACCAGTGATATATCTCAGTTCAATGATTTGCTGCAAAATAGTGGTAATTGTTTTGCCCTGTAAGGTCTATCCCACAAAAGGACTCTGAGGCTTGCTTTTGTGTAATCCCAGTATTTCCTCCCCATTTCCTCCTCAAAATCCAAGTATTTCGGAAATTGCTTTTAAAATAATTTGTGCACCCTCTCAATGTTGGTTTGCCAGACAGGAGCCCTCTTAACTGCATTCTAGTTCTGCCATCCTTACCTGGGGTCATCTGCTCCTCCAGGGCAGTCTGTGAAACCTGGAGGCCAGGAGTTTAGGCAGTCCTTTCTTGCCACTTGCAGCAATCGCTGATAGCGAATGGAGAAGAGTACTGACTCAGCCCACAAAATAGACTCCCAGATTTCTTCCCTAGGCCTTAAAAAAAAGTTGCAGACTGCAAATAGGAATTTAAGAGTGGATTATAGAACAGAGCACAAGAGTTCCAGGTGCTTTGTAGGTCTCTTGGTCTCCAGTGCTCAGCAGGATCACTGCTGTTAGTGCAAGAACTGATATTAAATGTCGCTGGGCCAGAACTTTCCCCTTGTTTTCATACCACGCAGCTATGTCATGCAAAAGGCTCATATCCTTCTAGCAGAGAGCAATGACAATTTTATAAGAACCTAAGAATGGGACGTACTAAAACAAAGGATAGCGACTGCCCATATGTCACCCTAAGAACAACCCTGCTGGATCAGACCAGTGATCTATCTAGTCCAGTCTCACAGTGGCCAACAACAGGATTTAGAGGCTGAGGTCTTCCCCTGATGTTGCCTTAGACTCAGAGGCCAGGAACAGTCTACAGACTGTTACTTTATTCATGACAAATGTAACAGAGTTTTATGTGTCTGAATTGCTTACCATGTAGGTGCAATGACAAGTTACTATTTGTATCTCTAAAATAAACTACAGTGCAGTCCTTACAAGGCTATATCTGCTTAGGACTGCGTTTTGGTTTTAAATTTTGGCCTTATAACAACAAAAAAGTTCTGTTTTGAAGTAACTGCCACCTCAACCTGGATCTTGGCCATTCAGTAGTCTTTTGTGTAGCATTATTTCTTTCCAGGCCATTATGTTAAGAAAATACTGGCTTGCTTTGTATTTTTCACCTGATGTTTTGTGGATTTTAATATTATTTTCTACTCTGAGAGCTCAGATGAATTGAAAAATGGATTATCATTCCCCAACTAATCTCTAACATTAATTGCTGGCAGGCCAGCAACTTGCCTATGAAGATTTCCATTATGCTATAGAGGTGCCCTGTCCATCATTTGGGAAACGTGACATAGCACTCTTCCTATCATTGGGCCCCTTTGGAATGGGGAGGAAGTGGTAAGTTGTGTGCTTTCAGAGTAATAACTTCTTTCAGTTTCTGCTTCCCTTCTAAGGTGGGGATCTTTTGATCAAAACACTGCAGAATGTCAGAGCTCATATATGTATGCATTACAGACTTTACAACAGGAAACGTGCCTCCTACAGCCCCTCTACTCCCCATTTCCTGTTCAAACACATGTGATGCAGAGAGAAAGTATCGTTTAAGTCAATGACTGATGAAATACAAAAACATAAACAACTGTAGAGCACCAACATTTAAAGATCTTGTGCCATGTTTATTTAACTCACAGTGCCAATTTCCTTCTGTGTCTGTGGTGGCTATGGAAAACTTAAGATATGAAAAATAACACCGTGATTAGAATTTTTAAAAAATGTCTTCAAGGAGTAATCCTCTTGCTGTAAGGTAGGAAACAACTCAATTTTTTAAAATATTGTAAACAGTAAAAATAGAAATATGTCATATCAGTAAACTGGCAAATGGGTTATCTGAATACGTATACATATTTTTATATGGAAATTCATTGCAGAAACTGATCCAAGTTCAACCACTGTGACTGATCCTGGATAAAATATTTTATAAGAAACTGGATTTTCAGCTGAGAGCAGAACAATATATATGTCTGTATTCCTTGTGCACTGATTAGTTTGGTTTGGGAGGTTTTTCTCCTTAGTTTGGTACTACTGTTTCAATTTTTGTGAAATAGTCTTCATCCAGATTTCAAGATTTTCCTATGAATACATGTGCCTCTGTTTGGAAGATTTTTAAGTCTCCTGGGTTAAAAAACTCATCTAATGTTGTAATGCATATATGTAGATCATGTTGGTTGCATGCCAAATGCTAGAAAGCATTGTGTGCCCACTCTCCTATTATAATGTTCACAAACTTCACAATACTTGGTTTCCAAGTAAAAATCTGTCATAAAACAGCCCTCCATCTGTAGTTATTCATATCAGACCTGGCTAACTAGTTGATGTCCTACTAGGTCAGTCATGTATGTTGAGGGGCTGCTGGAATTAAAATGACAAATGAGGGATGACTCACAGTGCTCTCTGACACGGAGCTATACCCTTCTAAACCTAACTGTAAGCTTGCCCGAGGAGTTTTGAACTGCTCCCACCCTACTGGCTTTCTGCAAGCTATGCAAAAACAGCTTTGTTAAAGAGGGCTTTTCTGCAAAAGAAATTCTTTCTTTTCCCCTTTTTTATTGGGTTAGCAGTGTACAAAAGGCTTCACAAAGTTACTTGATTAGGGATAGTACTGTATATAGTTTACTGTAAATTGGATGCTGTTGTGTAATTTTGCATTGTTTAATGTGTCATGTTAACACTTATGCTTTGCTTCAGTTCTATTTTTTTTTACCTGATGGGATCTACATCCCAAATCCTATTTCATTGTTTCTTGACTATCCCATCTTGTTGATTGTTGAATCACTCTGTGTGATCCTTCTTGAGCCCCAGTTAGGAAGGCAGAGTATAATGAAGGTAGATTTTTAAAACTCCTCTGCTTAAGATGGCATTGTAAGGGCTCATTTCAAAGCATTTTTAACTGTGCTTTTGCAGCTGGATTTTCTTGTTCAAAATCTATTTCTAAATTACTTCTAAAGTGCATTGTCCAACTTGTGCAGAGTGTGCTATTGTGTGTTGTTAGCACGGCGACTGCTTTGCTTGGAGGTTAATTTGAGTGGAGATTCTGTTGGCAAGAAATGTTCCACAGAGGCTTCCAGGGATGTATTATATGCCAATATCAAAGCAACACCAAAGAAATGATATAGGAAGTATTCAGTCTGAGGAAATTCAATATGGTTTTTATTTTGAACATGTGGAGGTACTTCTAGAGAAACAATGAATCTCTACCTGACTTCCATATTTGCTTCAGTACAGTTCTACTTCCTCTTACAATGATTTACCTTCACGTGTTTATCATGCTGCTATATTCTGTTATTTGGTATAATTAATAGTTTATTAAATTCCTTATAAAATTATATTAAGATAGATGGATATGGTTTCACAACAACAGCTTTGGAAAACAGCTGTAAAATTAAGCAAAGGAAAGAATGATCCTACAAATCCATTGGTGGTAAAAAGGAGTATTCAACAGTTGGAAGAGTCTCCTGAATCAAAGCAAAAGCTCTGTGCATTATCAGAAAGCATCACTATTAGCAAAAGAGAGCTGTAGTGTCTATTCCAATATCTCCAGGAAACTCGCAGTTATTATCTTCACTGTTCTTCCTTAAGAAACACAGTAAAGTAATGATCTAGCATGGTATAAAAATGTTAACATTTAAGTAGTGATAAGTTTTTTGTTTTTTATTGGTGAAGTAGAATCATAGAATCATAGAATCATAGAGTTGGAAGGAGCCATACAGGCCATCTAGTCCAACCCCCTGCTCAATGCAGGATTAGCCCTAAGCATCCTAAAGCATCCAAGAAAAGTGTGTATCCAACCTTTGCTTGAAGACTGCCAGTGAGGCAGTATAAACTAATACATTGTATGTCAAATGTTGAAGAAGTGAATGGCCATCCTCCACCACTAGGTAACAGACCTACTCTAGGTGGATGACACGGTAATCTTATCCCAAACACAGTGAGCTTGATCCACGACTTGCGAACATTAAATGACTACTGTAGTAAAAAACCAGTTAAAAATAAACTGTGACAAAACTAAGACCATGCTTTTTGCCAAACTGACTTCTAAATTCAACTGGCAGGTAAACTGTCACTATGTAGAACTGATAAATCAATTTAAATATCTTGGTTTAAATTTCAGTTACAACAGCAAATGGACAATTCATAGAGGAAAAACCATTAAAGCTTCAAAAGGCCTTTTGGCACTTTTAGCCAAGTTTTATCATCATAAAGGCAATACAAATCTTCCAACTACCCTTAAAATGTACAACACAAAGATAGTTCCTCAGATTTTATATGGCATTCCAATTCTGATATGGATAGAAGCTTTCATTGACAATGCAGAAGGCATGCAGCAGCATATGCTCTCCTTGATTCTGAAATATTCCTTTACTATATAAAACCACATCACTGTATCTTCATATCTTGGATGAGTACTTCTTAAAACAAGCCTATCTGTTAGCATGTGTAAATAACCTCCCTTAAAATATAATAAGTTACTACTGTAACTATTAAGATTTTTTCTATCTTAAAAGATAGCCATCTTTTAAATAGAATCTGTAGCTACCTAAAAGTTTTGTTAACTATGTTACGCCAGTAAAGGTACTCTGACTCTCTTACTGCACATGCTAACCTCATTCAGATCATCTTCAATCTTTTCAGGTGAGCTATCGAAGGCTCTCTACAGCTATTCTAGTGTATTATTAATACTCCAAGAGAAGCTCCTCCCCTGCAGAGCTCTTTAGAGGCCGTCTTCCAGCTTAATGATTATGTGCTTTTTAGGTAGGAGCCTTCAGTCCTTTCTTAGCTGCTGCATTGTGAGGACATGTTCTCTGCAGCTAAGGATATTATGATGTTGGATATTTTTCTTGCATCAAAAATGTTGCAGAAAATTTTATTTTTAAAAAATTGAACCCAGTGTGGTACAAAAATGACTTGAGCATTTGTTTTTCTTTGCCTGGGTGAGGCCCATAATACGGGCACATGTAAGAATTGCTTTCAATGGGCTGCATCTCGAAGGTGTAGCAAGACCCAGGACCATTCTGCACTTCTAAAAATTTAGCATTAAGCAACCAGCATTGCTTAAAGCTATTAAAAAACACGCTCCCTGCCATTTCTCACCTTCTCGCTCTCCTCCTGATTTCTTACGCTTCCTGGCACTCAGCATGGCTGAATAAAATGGCTGTGGAGAGAGACTCGCAAAACCTGTGAGTCTCCCCCTGGCTGTCAGTCATGGCAGCCAGCCAATCAGCTTTCTCCCAGTATTAAAGGGAAAGCAATCTTTTTGGGATTCCCCAACTATCGCTTTAAAAATGGAAGATTTAGCTGCCGGTTTGCTGCTGGAAAGCTGGATGCAGACGATTATTATTATTATTATTATTTAATTTCTAGACCGCCCTTCTCCCAATAGGTCTCAGGGCGGTTTACAACATAAATAGTTAAAACACAATAAAATCCCCATAAAAACCCCAATTAAAAATTACATATAACATATCACATAACATATAGCGGCGGTGGTCACAATTCTGATCTTAGTTCAGCCTGGTGGAGAGAATAATGTTCAGAAGAGGGTGGCACCAATACAATAGATCTAACCATGATCTCGGTGTTAGAGATCTCAATATTGGAGGGGATCCTCTGATGGATTAGTGGGAGAGCTGCCCTGGCCTCAACCATATGCCTGGCGGAAGAGCTCCGTCTTACAGGCCCTGCGGAAAGCTGGTAGATCCTGCAGGGCCCTTAGCTCTTCTGGGAGCTCGTTCCACCAGGTTGGGGCCAGGACTGAAAAGGCCCTGGCCCGGGTCGAGGCCAGGCGCACATCCCGTGGGCCCGGGACAACCAGTAAATTCATACCTGCAGAGCGGAGTGCCCTGCGGGGGGCATAAGCAACCAAGCGGTCCCGCGATGTTGTGTAAAAGGAAAAAAAAAAAAGCGTCTGCATAAGGTTAGGATTTTATATTTTCACTTGAGTGTAGAATGGCCCCTAGTTCTGCACTACACCTTTGAGACGCAGCCCATCTCCTAGCTGTGCCATGGAGACCCGTGCACCGAAGAGCTCCTGGAGAAAGAGGAGACAGTGGTGCTTACAGGCAGACATTCAGCTGTTGTTTGATTTAGGACTATGGCTGCTGCTTTTGTTTTGAGGAGACATGCTTGACTTCCACAGTCCTTTCTCCTGAGACCAGGCTGAAGGTGGAAGGCCTCCCCTTCGAGGGAACAACTCTTTTCACTTTATCTGATGATCTTTTAACTAAAATTTATTGGGCATTTCAGGAGGTCATGCTGATCCATACAGGCTCCATCATACTATCAGTCCCAATCACCCTACTCTCAGCACCCTCATCTGCAACAACAGGCATCACAGTATCCTATACAATGCCCTTTTCAAGGTCTATAGTTCAGGGCAAGTGTAGACTTTATAACAGAGCTAGAAATCTGGCTCCATAGCAACAATTGTTTCCTAAAGTAGCGGTCCCCAACCTTTCTCAGGTCAGGGACCGCCTCCGGAGTGAGGGAAGAGCTGACGGCCCGGGTGCTGCGAAAACACGCACGCACAATTGCCGCACATGCGTGTTTTCGCCACCAGGTGGGGCTAACGCGTATGTACGGCAACGGCGCGTGCGCGTTTTCGCCACTATGGGCGCTAACGTGCATGCGTGGTGCATGCACGTTTGCGTCACCGCCATGCCGGCGGCTGCGCCTGCCTCTTCCTTCCTTCTTGCTGCCGGTGGGGGGAGGTAGGCGTGGTTGTCGGCGGCCCGGTACTGTGGCCTTTGCAGCCCGTCACTGGGCCGCAGACCAGGGGTTGATGACCCCTGTCCTAAAGAGTAGCAGCAAGCTGCAAAGGGTCCATTGTGAGTAGGACCAATAAAGGGCCAGCCACCTGCTTCTCTACAGATGGTTTAACAGTCTTCAGCACCAGGTAGTAGTAAGTTACTAATGACACAGGGATCCTCTCAATTATTAGAAACTCTGTTTAAGTCAGAGCAGGAGTTGTCTTCCCTAATACAAAAGGTGTGATTCAGTATGCAATCCAAGTGGCACATGATCTGCCTTTTTTTGTGAATGACAATTAAATCCAAAGTACTGATTTGCTTTTCTAGCAAAGTATTATCATACCACATATTTTGGATGTTACTAATTTGCTACTAACTTTCTCCTTATCTGTACATTTATGATCCCTTTTCCATTGTCTGAGGAAATGTGCATGCACGTGTAAGCTCATACCTTGAATAAATCTTTGTTAGTTTTAAAGGTACTATTGGACTCAAATTCCATTGTGTTACTTCAGACCAACATGGCTACCCAGTTGAAATGGGTTGTCTGTATAAATAGACATGTTCTAAAAAGCTCCTGACTCAATAGCACCACTAAGCAAGCAACACGAAGACCAAGGAGTACTCCAAACAGGTCAGAGACAAAGTTCTGGAGAAGTATAGATCAGGGATAGGTTATAAATACATATCCCAAACTTTGAATATCCCACAGAGCACTATTAAGCACATTATAACAAAATGGAAAGAATATTGTACCACTACAAACCTGCCCTCTGGAACTCACAGACTTGACAAGGAGGGCATTAATCAGAGATGCAGCAAAGACATCAAGGATGACACTTAAAGAGCTGCAAAGATCCGCAGTGGAGATGGGAGAATCTGTCCATGGGATCACTTTAAACAGAGTGGGGCTTTATGGGAGGGTGGCCAGAAAAAAGCCATTGTTTGCCCAACTACATGTGGCAGACTTCCCAAATACATGGAAGAAGGTTCTCTGGTCAGATTAGACAAGAAGTGAACTTTTTTGACCAGCATGGGGAATGCCATGTGTGGCGTAAACCCAACACTTCCCATTACCCCCAAGAACACCATTCTCACAGTGAAGCATGGTAGTGATAGCATCATGCTGTGGGGATTTTTTCATCAGCAGGAACAGGACAACTGGTCTGGTTTGAAGGAAAGATGGATGGCACTAAATACAGGGCAATTCTTGAGGAAAACTTGTTACAGTCTGCCAGAGATTTGAGACTGGGATGAAGGTTTGCATTCCAGCAGGACAATGACCCTAAACATAAGGGTAAAGCTATACTGGGATTGTTTAAAAGGAAGAAATGTTCTGAAGTGGCCTAGTCCTGTGGTTCCCAAACTTTTTAGGGCTGCCGCCCTCTTGGCTCCCAGGCCACATCCCTAATGTCTCCCTAAATACACATATGAATGCACATTTCAAAACACTCTAAATTGTCTACACTTCATTTTTGGGTGTTGTGCAGCACATGAGTTCTTTGTAAAAGTCATTTGTAAAAGCCTCCATGGGTCCTCATTGAGGAGAAAAACAGACAAGAAAAGAGAGAGAGAGAAGCAAGCAATGGGAAATCCCATGGCCAGGAGCAAAGAAGAGATGGCTTTTCCAGCCTCTTGAAGATGGAGACATTTGAGGAAGGATTGCCAACCCTGGGTTAGGAAAGTCCTAGAGATTTGGGGTGTTGCCTGGGAAGGACAGAGTTTGAGGAAGGAAATGAGCTCGGTAGGAATATGATCCCATCCACCTCACCTTCTGAAGCTGTTGCTGTCTTCAGGAAGTTAAACAGGGTTGGCCCTAGTCAGCACTGGGACTGGAGACCACCAAGGAAGTCCAGCATCACTTCTGTCCAGAGGCAGGAAATTGCAAGCTACCTTGGAATGTCTCTTGCAAGGAAAATGCAGCTGCAGTAGGAAAAGTTGGACTGCTGCTTCCCTACTGCCCCCGAATTTGTCGTCATTGTACTACTGCACCAAAATTCTTCACTCCCCTCCCCCGGATTCTTCCCCCCCCCAAAAAAAAGGAGGCATACCATCCACTTTGAGAACTCCTAGGCTAGTCAAAGCCCAGACCTCAATCCAATTGAGAATCTGTAGCATGACTTAAAGATATTCTGTACATCAACACTACCCATCTAACTTGAAGGAGTTGGAGCAGTTTTGCCTTGAGGGAAGAGCGAAAATCCCAGTGGCTAGATGTGCTAAACTGATAAAGGCATACCCTAAGAGTCTTGGTGCTGTAATTGCAGCAGAAGATGGCTCTACGAAGTATTGCCTTTCAGGGACAAATACTTATGCACAGTCATGATTTCTGTTTTTCTTGTATTGAGTATTGTTTGTCTCACAATAAAAAAAATGTTTTGCACCTTCAAAGTGTTAGAGATGTTTTAAGAATCAAACGGTTCTAACCACCACCACCCCAAAATAAACCCAACTAAGTTCCAAGTTGTCACGCAGCAAAAAAGGACAAACACTGAGAGGGGTGAATACTTTTGCAAGCCACTGTACATATCAATTTTCCTTCCACTCATTTCTCTCCTCTTGTTAAATATTTTTTGTCACTAGGAGGCAGACGTTTACCAGTAAAGTGGGACTCTGGTCCTATTTGCATAGATCAGTTAACTTTGAATGTTCTAAGACCAAACGCTATCTGGCCACTTGTGACAGAAAACATTTTATAAGCACAGGTATTGTGTGAATAGGCATCTCAATGTGCTGTAGCTTGATTAACATTCACCAGTCTCAGACATTAAGCAAAAGGAGCCAGAAGGGGTATCATGCACAGTTATGAAATAATCTAAGAGGAAACATTTTTCCCAAGGCTATTAATTGTCTTGATTGTGTCATGATGGATTGCAGCCCTCAATATTGTGAGTATTCCTTTGAGACATATGAATTATGTGTTTATTATATTTCTACCGCACCCTTCCTCCAAGGAGCTCACAACAATACTGTGAGGCAGGGCAAGATGAGAGTGCGTTACTTACCCGGTGCCACTGAACAAGCTTCATGGCAGAGATCTGAACCTGCAAACCATTACAGTAAGCTGGCTTTTCTTTGATTTGTGTAGTTTGACCAGCTACCAAAGGAAGATGCTGATGTTAACCGAGTAGAACAAGCCCTTGATCCATCTACTAGTGGCAGAGCAATGCAAAGTGGCACTTGAATGCAGCAATGAGAAGCTACAACATGAATATTTTATACTGTTACAGTAGTTGGATCCCATAAAGCAGTAGTCCACAACCTTTTTATCACTGGGGACCGGTCAACACTTGACAATTTTACTGAGGCCCAGGGGGTTAGTCTTTTGCCGAGGGATGTCACCGCCACCACCTGAGCCCCTGCTCCGCTTGCTTTCCCAATGGCACCCCTGACTTCCCACCACCTGCTGGGGGGCACTGCCAGCAGCAGCTGCACAGTGCCAGGCTGAGGGGGATCCCCAGCCATGGCAGCCACCGGTGACCACCAAAGGTGATCTTGCGGCAGAGTGGCAGGGCAGCCCCCGAGGCAGCAGCCGGGGAGGAGGACGAGGAGGAGCCCCGGCCTGGTACTGACTGGTCTACAGACCAATCCCGGTCCCTGGACTGGGGATTGGGGACCACTGCCATAAAGTATCCTGGGGCCAGGCACAATTAATAAGAACATTAGAAGAGCCCTGCTGGCTTAGACCAGTGCTCCAATTGTCCAGCATACTGTTTCATACAATGGCCAAGTAGTTGCCTTGAAGAGGCAAACAAACAGAGCATGGTGATCAAGGCCTTTTCCTGATGTTACCTCCTAGCACTGAGTTTCAGAGGTCTGCTGCGGACATTCATCCTCCATGAATCTGGCCAGCTCTTTCAAAACTATCCATGCTGGTGGCCATCATTACACACATTGGCAGTGAATTCCACAATTTAATTACTTGTTGAATAAAGAAATGTTTCCTTTTGTCTGTCTATTTTCTACCATCTACTGTCTATTGACAGATTGTATGCCCTTGAGACCCAGTTATACGCAAGAGGGAGAAAATCCTCCCTCTCTTCACTTCCTTTACCCCATAAATAATTTTAGAAAAATCATTTTAGGCGTCTTTTCCTATACCAAAACCTCCTGAACTCCTCAGTTTTTCCTTGATCATCTTGGTTGCTCTTTTCTATTCCTTTTGCAGCTCTGCAGTATCTTTTTTGAGACACAGCAACCAGAACCATGCACAGTAGTCCAAATGATGTCACACCCTGACTTTGTACAAGGGCTTTATCATATTAACTGTTTTATTCTCAAGCCCTTTCCTACTTGCCAGAATGGAGTTTGTCTTTCTCATCAGTGATGTTCCCTGAGTCACCACTATAATCCCAAGATCTCTTTCAGTCTTGTTCCTTGTTCTCAGTTATCAGAGAGCTTATGAATACCTATCAGTTCTGTATTTTGGCCCCTTTTCATCTCCTGTATGCGAGCCTTCCATCCCCCTCCCCCCACAGCCACAAAACCTTGGTGAATCTGCTGAATTCTTACCATATGCATACCTGACAAACAGTTTCCTCAGAACAGGTGCTGTCTTTGACAACTTCTTTGACTACTGGACGGAGACTCCCTATTCAGAGTAACACTTGATTCCCACATAACTAGAGGCTTCTGAAGTCTAAAATATTTAATGGATTCATCGCCAGGGCAATCTGGATCTGTTTGCAGAGAAGCTGGAAGCAAATATTCATGGTTGAATTCCTGGTGAATTATAAAAATGCAGCTAGTGTTCTGAGTCATAGCTCCATAGCTAATGGAGCAAACATGTGGACCTACCGCTTCTACAGAAAACCCCAAAACTTGGTTGCCGAGAACTATGACAGATCTTGGGTAATTTCCTCATGTCTAATGAATTACTCAAGGTTCGTTGTCTTGATCGGTTTTGCTGCCCCCCCCCTTTTTTTTTTGCCAAGAATTTAGGAATTTGGAGGTTACAGCGCATTAGATCATTGCTTGGGAAGAGAAGTTCTCATCAGATTTTATCTATTATATTAACGGGCAGAAAATTGATAAGAGTGGGGGATATGTTTACTTGCAAACCGTGTAATATGTAAGAACTGAAACATTTCATATCAAAGTCTAATGGAAAATAATATTATTGTCCATTGAGTAATTTATGCTCAGTGTCAGATTGAGGATAAAAGAAAGTTTACTGGAACTCATACATGCAAACCACAAATATGAAGACACAAGCACTTAGTTTATTGATTTTTGTTTATTTAAGCTGTTTCCATACTGAATGTTTATATCCTTGGGTCTGACAGTAGTTGAAACTGGACTGTGAAGACTGGCTTTAGCTCCTGCCCCCACCTAGCTATCATGGCAAATCTTTCTCTCTCAGAGCCCTGACCTGGATAGCCCCCAATCAAGCCTGATCTCAACAGATCGTGAAAGGTAACCAGGGCTGACCCTGGTTAGTATTTGGATGGGAGACTGTCAAGAATTTGGTTCATAGTTCCTCTGAGGAACACAAGGGGTCTTGATGCAGAGGCAGACAACTGCAAACCACCTCAATGTCTATTGCCTGGCTGCCAGACAATCCTAGGATCGCCTGGCTATATTACACACATGCCATACAATAAATACATAATTCTCTCTCAGTCTAACATGGGGTTTTGTGGAAATAAAATGTAGGAAGCGGGATCCATAGATTCCTTTGGAGGAAATAAATAAGGTGGATGTTCCCTCTCTCCTTCATACAATCTTTTCTACTTCCATGCTGTTTGACCTAAAAAAAGAAGTAAAAGATATAATCTTGAAATAATTTTAAAACTTTGGGTGGGGGGGGGTTCTTTGTTAAATTTGACATACTTCACAAAGCAGAGAAGGCCCTGAAGAACAGCTGGCTAATCTGCAGTTGTAATGAGACTTTAAGTGAAAAGCCTGCACTTCAGATGCAGGTGTCAGCAACAGACACTTCAAATATGTACTTGTGTGTGTGATGGGAAGCACCATGCACACTAAAAACCAGACCATGGTAAGTAAACATCTGAAACCATCATTACATAAGAAGTCAAGCACTGCAGACAAATGGAAAAATACTTAACAAAGGTATGGTAATACAGTCCTCATGCACTTTGTCACACAGGTTGATACAACTGAGTCCTCTGTAAAGACACCAATAATGGGTTGACAAATTCAGAAACTGGTTCTTACAGGTTATGGCCTCCACTGATTCAAAGAATTAATTAGGTATAAGGTAGGCAAGGTGAGAACAGCTGTCTCCCCTGGCATCGCCTCCATGAAGATGATGCACAGAAGCAGCTACACAACAGCAACCTGGTGCATGAGTTTCTGAAACTTTTGCAAAGACTGAAGGGTTCCTAGACTACAGTAATGACAGCTTGGCCCCAGTGACCAGCACTGACAACTCCTATCCCGCAAAAGCCATTGCTGCATTTATGTATCTTCACTTAACTACATTTGGGTTTCTCATAGTACTCTTCAGCAAAACGAATACAAAACCTTCAGGAAACCACATAAAGGGTGATGCCCTTGCATGAGGGTGGAGATCTTTCCCAAGTGGCACAGCCTGCAACGAAAGCTGCTACATCAGTGCACAAAGACAGCAGAAGGTCTGAGAGTGAGAGGTCTCAGAGCACAGCTGCCAGGCCTTTTGAACTGGGGATGTTGGGAATGGAGATTATACATTTTTCCCCTTTACCCTTGGGATTCCCTATACATTCTAGCCTTGTTGTGCAGAGTTTTTGACTCATACAGTGGGCCAGCCTTGGCTAGATGTATGATGAATGAACTGTTTGGAGAAACCTTGTTGGATAGTAGCTTTTTTCAGAAAGTACATCCAAGAACAAAAATGAGTCTTCCTTGGTAAGGAATGATGGCACATCAGGACTTGTCCATAGTGCAAAGTCCTGCAGCAGATGCCTTATGCAAAAAAGTGGGTAAAATATCTAGAGGGGCTTTGCCTGTCTAATTCCCCTAAACTGTAGAATAAGGTCAATAGTATTGCTATTTCTCAAAAAGGGCTTGAGAGAGAAAACAACATTTGATATTGCTAGGTACAGGAATGGGAAGTGGAGGGACAGAGGCTGTGAATAAATGCTGCCTGTCAAAAATTATTTGCTTATTTACTGGGTGGTAAAAGATGCTATTCAAAGGCGGCAGTGGATGGATGGAGAGACACCAAATAGGCAAAGATAAAGGGTGACGGTCGCATCAGTGAAGAACACACTTTGGGTTCTGTAGAGCCTATTTCCCGCCGTTTTTGGAAATCCACAGTCAGTTGAGAGAGTGAAAAATAACTGCTGCTGATAAAGCTTCATGAAGCCCAGCTGTCAAGGCAGCAGGCCAGGGTCCATCCCTGGGGATCTGTACCAGCTGGGAGACAATGATAGGCTTCATTGCCTGCCGTCTGTTCACCCTCCCTACTCAGGGGACAAGGGCGGATATCATCTCCCTCCACTTTTATGTTGCTGTCTCTTCCTCTCTGGGTCTATATTTGTCTCTTCAGACCCTGTTAAACTTGTGCTTGCAGCTTCACTGATGCCTTGAGGTCTGCCTTGTTAAAATTCACTCCGTTCCCCAGCTTAGTTGCCTGTTTTTTGTTGCTCCTGTGGTAGATGCCCCATGGAGCCAACAGCTTGTGCATAGAAGTAGTCTGAAGAGTCTCATAATACTAATTGTCACATAAAAGGGCATTCAGGCCACTAAAAGAAAACATTTTCCACTAGCAACTGGAGACATGGAGGGAACCAATTCAAAGCCTGGTTAAAACATGTTCTGTCAGGGTGGTAAACATTCTTAAGTAACTTCAAGTGTGCACAGAATAAATAAGAATTTCAGTTCCTTCAGAATTTATATTCTGCATGTGAGCTTCAATATGGCTGGCACTTCTCTGTTGGCAGTTCTAAACATGGGTATATTTGTCTTCTCTTAAACTTCCACCTCTGACTTCTTTGCAAAGTTCCAATGAAACCTGAATAAGATTATCATTTTGATAAGCACTGTATAGCCCAGTTCTGGCCTATGAGCAGTTAGTGACTGCTGCGCAAGGGGACGAATTCTTGCTAGCATTTAGGGCTATGTATACTCAGGGAACTCCCAGGTTTGCAAAAAAAACAACAACCTACAAACAAAAAATATTGTTACTGATGTTATTATTAATTGATGCAGTTACTGAATTTATGTTATATCTGTCACATGGTTTTCATGTTTCCTGTGACCCACCCTGAGCCGCAAGGGAGGGCAGTAAATAAGTAAGAAAATAAATAGATTTGTGGTTGTATATGAAACACAGACCATAGTCAGGATGTCTGAACAGTGATAGATGTTGGTAAAAAAACTGGCCAAAGTTCAGCTGTGTTTTAGGAAACGACAAACAGAAGGAAAGGTTGCCTGAAGCAGGAGAGTGATTCATAGAATTCTGTG
The DNA here is from genome assembly GCF_049243985.1 of Paroedura picta. Taxonomy (NCBI): domain Eukaryota; kingdom Metazoa; phylum Chordata; class Lepidosauria; order Squamata; family Gekkonidae; genus Paroedura; species Paroedura picta. Next base: position 98,386,733 of record NC_135372.1, on the reverse strand, counting down.
AAAACAATTTGTTTACTGCAAACACATACTTCGAGCAACCAAACAGGTGATTGGATATCTGAACATCACCTGGCGGTCAATATAGAAATCAAATAGATTAAATAATCGGAAAAAGAATGTTGAGAAGCTCTATTCTCTCTGCTAAAGCAAGACCAGGAGTTGGTTGTGGTACAGATCATGATTTCTTAGTATGGAAAATTAGAATAAAGCTGAAGAAAAACATCAAAACAGTCATAATGGCATAATACAATCTAAACTAGCGGTCCCCAACCTTCTTGTAGACGGGAACTGCCTCGGAGGGTGGGAGAGAGCCGGCGGCCCAGCCACAGCAGCTGCACGTAAACGTGCACGCGCAGTTGCCGAGCATGCACGTTTTCGCCACTAGGTGGCACTAACGCGCATGCGCAGAACAGCCGCACGTGCGCGTTTTCGCCAGCAGGGAGCGCAAACACGCATGCGCAGTGGCTCTGCGCATGCGCATTTGCGTCACTGGCGTGCTAGCAGCCGCACCTGCCTCTTCCCCCCCTCTCGCTGCGGGGGGAGGAAGGCAGGCACGGCCGCTGGTGGCCCGGTACCATGGCCTTAGCGGCCCGGTACTGGGCCGCAGACCGGGGGTTGAAGACCCCAAAAACCATGTAAGCTACAAGAGGTTTGCATTACTAAGTTCAAGTGAATTTGAACTATGGGTTGAAATAAGAGATACTATCAAGGAAGAATGTACGAAGACTATTCCTGTAGTCAAAAGAAAACCCACAATGGATGACTGAAAGATAGACAAAGAGAAATGCCAGATATTCAAGCTGGATCCAGAAAAGGAAAAGGCACTAGAAATCACATGTCAAATCTACATTGGTTACTGAAGGATACAAGAAAATTCCAGAAGAAAATCAGCTTTTGTTGCATAGATTACAGTAAAGCTCTTGTTTGCACGGGTCATGTAAAGCTATGGTTAACTTTAAAGGAAATAGTTGTGTTACAGCATTTGATGGTTTTGATGCATAACCTGAACCCTGAACAAGCAGCTACTGTTAGGACAAAATATGGAGAATCAGAATAGTTTCCAGTTGGCAAAGCTGTCAGACAAGGATGCATTTTATCTCTATACCTTTTGAATTTATATGCAGAATATATAAGAAAAAGTGAATGTTATTTTTATATTGTGAAAATTTATGGAAGAACATTTGAGATACACAGGTGACACTACATTAGTAGCAAAAAATAGTGAAAACTTTCTGATGTAGGTTAAAGCAGAAAGTGCCAAATTAGATTATAGCTGAATATCAAAAGGACAAAAGTAATGACCACTGAGAAATTATACAACTTTAAGGTTGATGAAGAAGGAACTGAAATTGTTCAAAATGTTCCATTCCTTGACTCCTTCATCTACCTAAAGGGAGACTGCACCCAAGAAGTCAGAAGGAGATTGAAACTAAGGAGGGCAGCCATGATGGAGCTAGAAAAGTTCCTTAAGTATTACAGTGTGTTGCTGGTGACCAAGATCAAATAAATTTATGCCATAGTATTACTATGTATGGGTATGAAAGTTGGACAATGAAGAAAGCTGTCAGGAAGAAAGTGGATTTGAATGTTGTGTTGACAGAGAGTTTTATGGACACCGTGGACCGCCAAAAAGACAAATAAGTGGATCCTTGATTAACTCAAGCCTGAACTCTCTGTAGAAGCTATTTTTTTAAATTGAGGCTATTGTGCTTTAATCACATTATGAGAAGACACTGGAAAAGACAATAATTATAGGAAAAGTTGAAGGCAACAGAAAAAAAGAGGAAGACCCAATATGAGATGGATTGACTCAATAAAAGATGCTACAGCTCTCAATTTGCAAGACCTGAGAATGGCTGCTAAGGATGGGATGTTTTGAAGAACATTAATTCATAGGGTCACCATAAGTGTGAAGTAAATTGTCAGCACTCAGCCTTCCATCCTTCTGAGGTCGGTAAAATGAGTACCCAGCTTGCTGGGGGGTAAACGGTAATGACTGGGGAAGGCACTGGCAAACCACCCCGTATTGAGTCTGCCATGAAAACGCTGGAGGGCGTCACCCCAAGGGTCAGACATGACTCGGTGCTTGCACAGGGGATACCTTTACCTTTTAACACACATAGTGTGAAAATGCCTAAAGGTGGTTTTGAACTCAGCCACAACTTTACAGTGTACATGCATGAAGGGTCATGACAGGGTGACCTATATACTTTGTCCTGAAATTAGGTTTTTTTCATGCATGAATGTTCCATCAAGTTATAATTTGCACATACATATAGATTATCACCACTGATAACATCACAGACTAAGTTTTCATATCACCTCAGCATGTTTCCAAGTTTCACCCAAATGTATAGTTGGCTGACAATCACAGAGACAGAATAATTGCATTCTGTGCATGTATATGTGAACCAATTCTCAGTTCAGCTCCCCAATGAACCTCTTTTTGACTGGTCAAGTGCTTATGCTTAGGGTTACAGGGTGGCAAGGGTATGGATGGGATAGGAGATGCTGAAAATGTGACACTGGTGGGACAACCCACACAATCCCTTTCCAGACACCACTCACTGTGACTGTGTTAACTGACAAAAGAACCACATTGTCACAGCAGCAATATGTTGTGCTAGAAAATTTGATATCTCTGAAACAAAACTCCTTCTTTGAAGGGAAACACGTGGATCCTGAAAGACCAAGGAGTAAAAGGCACATTTTTTTCACTTTGATGATAATCTGGAAAGGACCTAAAAATTTTAAAGCTCTAGGTTAATTGGATAGTTCAGTTGATAGCAGTTGAATTACATTCAGTTACCATAAAGTTAAAGTGCTTAAAAATCTACAAGGGAGATAAATTGGCTACTTGTCAATTTTGCCATGACAAACAGGAGTTTATGGTGGATAACAAACTGAACATGATGTGATGTCGTGGCTCAACATTCTACAGCTATTTAGATTGTAGCAAAAGGAGCTTTTATTTGGTTGAGGAAGCATTTTATGATGTCTAAATAAGAACAAGTTTTGAGTAGTTTCTACTGTTTTAAATGCAACATTTTAGTGACTAGAAAAATATTTGAAGGAGAGCTGGAAGGATGATATAAGCGTTTAAAGGCTGTTTCAGACATAAGTCAAAGTATTTCTGAGCTTCTTTTGTACAGTTGCTTTGTACATGTGAATGTTATTGGGACAGAAAACGGAAGAGAGATTAATGGCAGGGCATCTGGCAGGGTGGACAGCATTCAGCCTGGATTTTGATTTTGGAATGCTACCATGAACAACTGGGGGGAATGTTTACAGTGGCATGCCAAAAAAACAAATCTGGACTGAATCCTGTGTGTGTCCTGCAACTGTGTTTCTGTGGGTTGCTGCAACTAAAGATGGTCGTAAGACCTGGCCCTGAGCTAAGGAGGCATTCACCTCACTTATCTGAACATGTTTGGCAAACCTAGGACATAAGTATCATATAAGGAAGGACAGACATGCCCTGAGGTTATGCCAGAATTGTATGTGGTGACCTGGTGTATTCTAGGTCTGTCAACACCCAAGACAAACCTCACTGTGGGTGTCATGAGTTCCACAAATGTATTAGATATATAACCATCAAGCAATAAATTTGCTTGTAGATTTGTTCTAAGAGATAGTTAAGGTTTGGAGATGAATTTTAATGTCAAAACCAGTCATGGCTGTTTATGCATATTTAATGTTCTCTGCTCTGGAAACAGAGGCTTGATACAGAGGGACTCCCAGTTCTAAATGCCCAAATATGCGGGCTTTGGGGAGATGCTGTTCATGCTTCACCTGTGAACAACTGTCACTGTGCATAAACTTGGTTTCTTTTCCTCTTTAGAAAGAGCAGAGTCCTCTCATCTGGGACTGGCAGTTGAATAGGGCTGATATAATCATAACAAAATGCATATTGGGGAAAGGACCAAACACCTGTTCTCCTTCACACAATGAACTTAATTCTGGTCTATTCTGTGCCAGTCAACGCCCAAGATAAACCACAGCTGGCACAGAAGGCATGGTGTGAAAATTAGCTACCCATATTCTTTTTGAGATAGAAAATAAGAAGGTGGGAACCTCTGTAGATCAGATTGCACTGCAGGTGGAGGGTTGGCACAAAAGGACGGTAAAACAAAAAGCTAGTAGCATCTGTTAAAACTGAGACAAAGGGACAACCCACATGTTACGTAGAGTTGTGTGTAACTTTCCCCCCAATTTTTTAAATGAAAAGCAGACATTGAGGCTGCAAATGGGTAGAAGAGTAGGGTAAAGATGTAGTGCTTATCTCCTTCTTTACTAGGCTGGGTCCAACCAGCTTTCTTGATGTTGAAAATGGAAGCAGGGTCCACCCAGAAAGCTGTGCTGGTGATCATGGGAACTGCATAAACAAAGACCATGTGGGATGGGAGGAAAACTGGGCAAGATTCAGTGAAAAAGCAGGCTGGTTTCAACTGTGTGCCGCATCTACCATCCCTTGTTGCTTTTTCTACTGTTGGGGGGAAATATCAGTCTCATATCTTTTCTCTGCAAGGATAGAAATAACTGAGGGGCATTTTGAGAGGGAAAAAAAGATAACCAAGAAAGGATAAGTGCCTCCTTCCAGTTTGTATTTCTTCCTTTAAAAAAATTGGAGGAAAGTTACAAGGAACTCTATATAAAGTCTGGTTAATTCTAAAGTATAATTTCAAGTGTTCTAGCACTAGGGTCAGTAGGTGTAGAACTTATTAGAAAAGGTGAGTGTACTATCTTTTTTTGAAATGTTCTGTTAATGCATGACTGCAGGAGTGTACTCACCTTGATGCTGGTTAGCCATTTTGGCCATTAGAAGAAATTCAGGAAATTTAAAAGTTACAAATGCCTTTGTTTTGTATACCCAATATTTTTGCAAAGTATTTTTGTACATTGTAAATTAACTCAATACTTGATGGCAATCTGATGCAGCCTATGCATTCTTCATACATTTATCTTAATTTTGGCTATCTAGTTAAAGAGAGCTAGTCTTCAATGAAAATTTCAGTTTCCCTATGAGGCAGTTTCTGCATTACTTCATTCTGATCCTTTTTTCCCCCAAAGCTACTTTTTACCCAGTCCATGGACAGTCTGTGCACAGGCAGCCCCTTAGGCTCACCTACTCCTCACCCACAATAATACAACAACATTAATTTGAACATGTGCACTGGCACAAGAGCTTGCAATAAACTCTGATGCCAGCTTTGCTGCCACATACACCCAGGCAACGCAAACACTGGATATCAGCTACACAGCGGTCCGCAAGCTTCCGCTTGCCGTGGACGGCTGTGGAGTTGTGGGTAGAGAGGGCGGCCCGGGGGCCCACGCACGCGCGGCAGCCCCAGCACAAGCGTGCATGCGCGGACTGCCGCGCACGCGCATTTGCGCCCAGCAGAGCAGCAAACGCGCATGTGCGGCAGTCCACGCATGCACGTTTGCGCCACTGCCATGCCGGTGGCCGCGGCTTCCCCTCGCGGCCCCTCTGGGCCACAAGCAAATCCGTTGCTAAAGCGGCCAATTAGCTTGTGGCTCGGCAAGCTTCTCTTCCCTCCCCTCCAGAAGTGAGAAGCTTGCCGGGCCGCGAGCTAATCGGCCGCTTTGGCGGCCGATTTGCTCGCGGCCTGGCGAGTTTCTCGCTTTGGGGCGGGAGGGAAGACGGAGCCATGGCCTGGCGCCGAGGCCTTACGGCTCGGCGTCGGGCCGTGGCCCGCGGGTTGGGGACCACTCTCAAGCTTATTCATATGCTCTCTTCTAACATTGTATATGCCATTACATGCCAACACTGCCATTCAGTTGTCTACATAGAGCAAACAGGTCAAACCCTCTACCAAACAATAAATGGACACAAATCTGCAACAAGCATCACAAGACTGAGATACCTGTAGGAGAACACTTCAGTTTTCCAGGGGATTCAGTAGGAACCAGAAGGAACAAAGGAACTTCAGGAACAGAATGGAAAGGGAAATTGCCAAATTGCAACAGGTATATTGGTTTCTCGTCTCACTACAAATGCTAACCTTACCCAGCCCTTACATATGTATTTTCACCCATCCCCCAGAAGGGCTATACATCCTCTTTATTTTATTTGGAATAATAGATTAGAATTACATTGCATGTAATTTTGAAATGGGAAAGCAGAATGTATTTCTCTAGTCTGGGGATAGGAGAGATAACTCTGTGCAGCTAATTGCCCCACTTCAAAGAAAAATATGCTGTAAGGTCACTTCCATGCTTGAGAAGAGATGGATGGAGTATAATGGCTTGGTCTCAGTTAATTACTCTCATCATTATATAATTAAGGATACATCTGCCCATCAGTCTCCAAGTCTGACATATTTCTTTCACTTTGTTTCCCCCAAATTAAACCCAAATATATGGTAACCATGTAAACTGAGCTTGTTATTCTTCTTTGCTCCTTGAATCTGTTAAACATCTTCATTCTGTTGTATACTAATTTATTGTTCATCTTATACCTTTACGTATGGATGGTAATTCCCTTTTCATTGTATCTGAAGAAGTGTGCATATAAAAGCTTATACCTTGAAGCCACTGGACTCCAACTTGGTGGTTTGAAGGAAAATGAAAAGGTCAAATGTCAGATCAAGATGACAACAGAAGGGATATAACTGTTGCAAAGCCGTGAAAGTCCTGCCTGGTCCCCTCATGAAGATTCAATATCCCTCCAGGTACAGCAATACTTCTTGAATTTAAAAGCTGAATATGTCTACAGTGTGTCCACCTTGTCTTTAAAATAACATAATTCTAAAAGAGAAAGTATTTCACCGAGGAAGTATTTTGTTTGCAGGAATCCCCAAATTTTCTATTTTTCTCTCTCAAAAAATAGATTTCTCCTGATTTTTCCTCCCTGGGCTTAACATCTCTTCACCAATGACAATTTGATATCTGCACTAATTATGTGTGTTTAACAAAGTAACAAAGCCTCTTGTGGCGCAGAGTGGTAAGGCAGCCGTCTGAAAGCTTTGCCCATAAGGCTGGGAGTTCAATCCCAGCAGCCGGCTCAAGGTTGACTCAGCCTTCCATCCTTCCGAGGTCGGTAAAATGAGTACCCAGCTTGCTGGGGGGTAAACGGTAATGACTGGGGAAGGCACTGGCAAACCACCCCGTATTGAGTCTGCCATGAAAACGCTAGAGGGCGTCACCCCAAGGGTCAGACATGACTCGGTGCTTGCACAGGGGATACCTTTACCTTTACCTAACAAAGTAAATCAGCTTCTCTGCAATATTGTTGCTAGAACTGCTCTGGCTGGGTTTGGTGTTAGAATGGCTACAGCAGCCTTTCTCAACCTTTTGACTGTGGAGGAGCCCCTGAAATAATTTTTCAGGTCCTGAGGAACCCAGGAAGTGACATCAGCTGGTCACATCTCCTTGCCATGCCCACTGGAAGGGACATGGTGCCAGAAGTGATATTATCACCTTTGTTAATGGGCAGGCTCAAGGATGACTGAGTGGGGGAGAGACAGGAGGCAGTTTAAGGCAGGAGAAAGCATGCAGGCACATAAGCCACATGAGAGCCCACACTCAGGAGGGAGAAGCACTGGAAGTGACTGGTTCCCTAGCTTGTATCTGAGTCCATTAATGTAGGAGGGGAAAGGCTGCAGACCCCTCTCCATAGCTCCTACTTTCCCCCTGGGGATCCATGGACCCCTGGTTGGGAATCCCTGGGCTTGATCAACGGTGGAGCTGAATCTGGCCAAATACCAGTAAGAACCCACTTTGTGGCCAACTCTGGGAAAGTGATGGCAGGGGTAACAATCTTACTTGAATCCAGCAATCCATCTGTAGATGGTGTTGCAGTAGCCCCAGTAGCCACTTTGGATCCTGGAAAAATTGATTCCTGATTTGGGGAACTACATGGAGTCTTGTGGGCTGCAGGGAAGAGAGGGAAGGGAGCCAAATCACCCTTCTTGTCTCCTCTTTTGGTGGAGCTGCTCAGGAAGGAGCTGTTTTGCTCCCACATGGCAGGTCAACTGCTTCAGCTGGCTTTGAAGAATTTAGACACAGACAATTAGACAAGGTCTATTTGCCACCCAAATAACTGGAACACTGCTTGGGACACCAAAGAAGCAGAGGAGAGCATATGGAAGGAGGGTGTGGGTGTGGCCTGTACCTGCTGTTGACTCCCATCTTGTTGAGACTGCAAAGCAAGTCTGAAGTCTGCTTTGTAGCCACAGGAAGAGGGAGACAATATTGACTGAATCTGCCCTGTACTTACTAGTAAATTTTTCTGCAGCCCCAAGTTCTTAACCTTTCCTCAAAGGAAAGGTGCTGTGACCTCTTGATCAAGTTGCTTACCCATTGCAGTGTACCTTCCCCTAGGTCCCGTAAAATTAGTGCTAGAACGATGGCAATGACCATGAACTGGGGACATTTGCATCAGTGGTGTCCAAAAACATAACAGTAACACCCCATCATACCATTTCGAGACTTTGATTGTTTAGGGTTCCCTGCCCCCTTTGCTTAAAGATATAATGAGCTGGCTAAACAGGTCTATTCAAAGGTACGGTAAGTCCCATTTTATTCAGTGGGCCTTACTCCCAGAAAAGTGCTCTTAGGATTGCAGCCAATATTCCCTACTTATCACTTCCACCAGAGCCCTCAAATAGCCCTTTTAAATTAAAACTATTTAAAACTTGCAAATACCAACAGGATTATCTCCTTTGTCATTCAGCATTTTCCCCTCTTCTTTTTAATTCACTTTTCTTTTTTATTTAAAAAAAGATTTCTGTGCCTTTACAGCAGCATTCAAGTGTGCAAGCACCTTGGGTGTGCTTCTTTGCTTTTTAAAAGGAGAAAGGGGTGATTTCCTCCATCATTTGTTCTGAGGGCATTTACATGCACTGCCAGGATGCATGGGGTTACCTTTGGCTTAATAGCAGCATTAACACAGATCCCTCTCCCCTTTAGTCTTTTTCTTTTCCCCCACCAATTTAGATACAAAGCCAAACAGCCTCTTTAAAAAGTTAACAACCTTTTAAAACTTGGAGAATGTTTAGCAGAGTTTTGAAACCTGATTTTCTTTCTGCAATAGAAATTAATCAACTTCCTGTCTGAGAACAGAAGTAGCAACTGTTCAGGAGGGTGATGGGTAGGCTTCTTTGCATGCTGTACTTGTCAGAGATTGCCCAACCCACTCCTGTTAAAATCAATGCCATTGAGTATCTGAACTTTGCACTTTATATTGGTCCCTTGCCGGCGGACTGACAACCTTGCCGGCGGACTGACAACACTTCTTCTTCTAAAATGGGAGTAGGAAGGTCAGAGCTGTGGCCTTGCTTTGCTCTGGAGGGTTCTGCATTACTGGAATTGCTTCCCTTGTCCACTATCAGGACAATTTTAAGTCGCACTTTTAAGACCAACAAAGTTTTAGAAGAAGAAGAAGAAGAGATGGTTCTTATATGCCGCTTTTCTCTACCTTAAGGAGACTCAAAGTGGCCTTCCCTTTCCTCTCCCCACAACAGACACCCTGTGAGGTGGGTGAGGCTGAGAGAGCCCTGATATTACTGCTCGGTCAGAACAGCTTTATCAGTGCCGTGGCGGGCCCAAGGTCACCCAGCTGGTTGTATGTGGAGGAGCGCAGAATCGAACCCGGCATGCCAGATTAGAAGTCCGCACTACACCAACCACTACACCAAACTGGTGTATTTGAGGAATGAGCTTTCATGTGCATGCACACTTCCTTGGATAAAACTTTGTTGCTCTTAAAGGTGCCACTGGACTCAAAATTTGTTCTGCTGCTTCAGACCAACACAGCTACCCACCTGAAACTATCAGGACAGCACTACATAAGCTATCAGTAACTGTTTGTGATGTTGTCAGGCAGCAGAACCGACTTTAGCCCAAACCAGAAGATTTGCTTAAGCATCCTCAGTCTGATGTCATCTTAAATATGCTCTTTTAAATTTGAGACACGTTTTAAGACTCTTCAGCTGCCAAGGAGACTTTGAGTTTGGGGCAGGCCCATAGCCATAGGGGAGAGGGGCTGACAGGGGCAATGCTGTACCCCACACATCCCATGCCCCATCAATCAGCTTTCCTCTTGCTATAGCACAGGGGTAGTTAAACTGCGGCTCATGGGAATTGTAGTCCATGGACATCTGGAGGGGCGCAGTTTGACTACCCCTCTGCAGAAGCCTAGACTCACATCCCCTTCAACATGGGGAGGCTTCCTCTCAGCTGCTGCACATTGGCTAGCTGGACACTTGTGCCATGCTCTGGTCTGGAAAACTTTGCTGCTTTGAACGCTTCCCGCTCAGCTTCCACCGTTCACCTCTGCTGCAGCAAGTCAGCCAGCTTCCTCTCCCTGCCTTGGACAGCCTTCCTCTTTCCTACCCCTTCAGCAGAGATTGGTGTTTCCACTGTCCCCTTAACAAAAAAAAATGCCCCCCTAAACAAGAAATTTCTGGCTATGGGCCTTGTTCTAGGTTTTTTTAAATATGGAAATTAATTTTCTCAGTTGGCCTGTGATGTGGCTGCAAAGATTACAATGTAATAAACTATTGCAGAAATCAGCATGAGGGACAGGATTGTACATTTTATACCACTAAAGTGGCACTTTTTAATTTTCTGGGCTGGCAGGCTCTGATCCCCCACCCACCACAGTTCTCTGTAACTGACAAGCAGATCAGACAAACCATGGTTACTGAGGATACCAGTTTGCCCTGAAGCTTGAACTGGAAACTGCAGTTTACCTTGAAGTAGGAAGAGGGGGAGGGGGAGGGGGAGGAAGAGGAAGGAAAGCTGAAGCACTGAGCCTGATCACAATACCTGAACCACAATACTGCATGTGTTGTCTGATGGAGGGAATAATGTGCCCATGCACCTTGGGCTTTATGCAGAATCTGTTTTGATGTTTTTATACAGAATTGCCAGTAGCAAATTGAATGGCCATAATTATGATGACCATAAACATTCCAGAGTTTTGGTTTATGTGTCAACCTTGGATGCAGGGATGGGAGGGATTTTAAAAGAATGTCTTCACACACCATCATCCACATGTTCTTCCTTGATACCACCAGTTAGAAGGAGAGGTGGTACTCTTCTGTATTTGTGTGTATTCTCTCAGGTAACACTTTGTCAAGTGTTGCACCCACACTCTCTCAAGAGGAAGAAACACCTGGCTAATTCCTTTTTCAAACTGAAGAGGATGAGGGCTGCCAATATTCAATCTCATCTTTGTTTGACTGGGACAATCTATCAGTTCATAGTGAAAAACTGTGTCTGTCCCTAATTGGTCATTCAGGATGCAGGTGTTTTCTACAGTGAGGGAGTTCTGTTTCAGAGATATCAATTTTTCAAGCAGGGAGAAATCCTAAACAGGTATACTCAAAAGTCAGGGCCATTCTGCACTCGTTCAAAATTGCACAATGGTTGCAAATTGAAATCGCTACAAATTTGCTGTTATGCACAACGTCATTGACAATCTGCCACACTCCTGAAACCGATCCGCAAAAAGCGCTTCGTTGTAGCACTTTCAGGGAAATCCCAAAAAGTGGATTCACCCTCCGGAAAGCACTACATTCTTGCAACCAATCTGCAACACTAGCGGGAAAGTTCTGTGAGTTACCATTGTTGCGGTTTCTGCAAAGTCCCTCCTCCTGGCTCTCTCCTCTGATCTTCCGGTGAAGTGATCGCCATTTTTTTTTCTTGGAGCGAGCGGAGATCAACGCACCGGTGAGCCTTCATTTACCCAGCGAGGCTCCCGGCTGCAGTCCCTCCCCAGAGCTATTTTAAGTCACCAAGCACCAAGCACCACACAGCCCCGTTTGCTGATTTATTTTCCCCTTATTTTTCACTCTATTTTCGGCCGAAAATCGCGCCCATGCGGGGGGGGAGGTATTTTTTTTCCACTCGGGGGGAGCGTGGCAACGATGTAACGGCAGCTCAAGCACCACCTGCTAGCTAGATGGGTCTCTCCGTTGCAACGAATCAACGCAGATTCGTTGCAACATGTGTGTGTGTGTGTTTTTTAAAACCTTCCTTAAAGGGAAAGGGGCTTTTCGGGAGCATGATAATGGCCGCCCATTGGCTGCTTGTTTGATTGATGGCCAGGGGTAGGACAAAGCTCGGCAATATCGCTTCCTGGCTAGCGATTTTTGCCAAGACCGGAAACCTGTGGGACACTATAGAAACGCAACTGGATTCCACTACAAAGGCAGGTATGCATAACGACGAATTCCACTATTTAAACTGGAGTTTTTTCGAAACCAATTTGCTATATAGATCCTGGTGCGGAATGGCCCTCAGTCTTTTGTTATTCAACTGAGCTTGCTCCGAGGAATGTGATTTTAGGACTGCAGACTTAGACTACAAAGGATTGGTGCTGAAAAAATGTGAGTCTTCTCCAGTTAGAATTGTACTGTTACCCTGACTGGCCTGCTCTTCAAATCCAAAGGCTTCTGTTGTGCTAGATCATGCACTTAGATTACAGGCAAAGGCATGTTTGGAATGCTGAACACAAAAGCCCATCTCTAAGTATAAACTAAAACCTGGTAGTCATTAATTAAACAACATGTAAAGAGATAAATGTATGCCCTGGAAATTCCCAAGAACTTATACCAACACAAGATGACTGAGGTTGTAGTTGGTTTAGTGGGAACCTAAAGACACCTTAAACACTAAGAAAATTTTATTTCAACATAAATGTTTCTAGACCAGAGCCCTCTTCTTCAGCTGCAGTGAGCGATTCCTCACTTTAATGTAGGAAGTATGAAAAACAAGCACCAGGGTCAAGAGGTCCTGACCTGTGGGAAGTACAGGGTGAACTGTAATTATGACCCTATTGTTCTTTTCCCATACTTCCGCTATAAAATAGCTGAATAGTGAGGATCTAATTGTGTCGAAAGAAGTGGGCTTTATGCTGGAATAAAATGTTTTTAGCCTTTAAGGTGCCATAATATGAGGATTGCTTACGAAATACCTGGAGATTTGGGACCAGGGCTGGGGAGGCAGCTCAGCAGGGATGTGATATCACAGAGTCCTCCACCATACACTCTGCCCGCCAAAGCTGCCATTTCCTCAAAGGGGCATTGATGTCTGTAGTTGGGAGATCAGGCATAATTCTAGAGGAGCTGCAGCCTAGACTCACATTTAGTTTGGCTGCAACAGCCTAACACAGCTATCCCCCTAGAAGTAGTATCAAGATGGCTATCACAGGGGTGGTAGATCAGGATTATGAAGTATGGGAGAGCCATCTTAGTGTAGTGGTTGGTCCTTTAAAAATTATTGATATATAAAATTTATTGTACCAATTGCCTTGGAAAGGTTCTGTTTTTCTCAGACAATGTTTTGAAACAGTTATTCATTTTAATTCACACTTACTATTTTCTCACTTGGAACTTCACTGCTTCATCTCCTATGCGGGAGCACAAATACGGGGCAGACGAGATGTACTGGGACAAATGCTTCCCTGTGCGGGAACAGGAAGAGGCGGGATAACCTACCCCAGCTCAAATTCCAGCCTAATAAATAGGGGACTTGAAATGCATATTACAAACACTCTTGCTTCCACAGTGTATCATGTTGTTGTTGTTGTTAGGTGCAAAGTCATGTCCGACCCATCGCGACCCCATGGATAATGATCTTCCAGGCCTTCCTGTCCTCTACCATTCCCCGGAGTCCATTTAGGTTAGCACCTACTGCTTCAGTGACTCCATCCAGCCACCTCATTCTCTGTCGTCCCCTTCTTATTTTGCCCTCGATCGCTCCCAGCATTAGGCTCTTCTCCAGGGAGTCCTTCCTTCTCATGAGGTGGCCGAAGTATTTGAGTTTCATCTTCAGGATCTGGCCTTCTTAGGAGCAGTCAGGCCTGATCTCCTCTAGGACTGACCGGTTTGTTTGCCTTGCAGTCCAAGTGACTCACAAGAGTCTTCTCCAGCACCAGAGTTCAAAAGCCTCAATTCTTTGTCGCTCGGCCTTCCTTATGGTCCAACTTTCGCAGCCATACATTGCAACTGGGAATACCATAGCCTTGACTAAACACACTTTTGTTGGCAGGGTGATGTCTCTGCTTTTTAGGATGCTGTCCAGATTTGCCATAGCTTTCCTCCCCAGAAGCAAGCGTCTTTTAATTTCTTTGCTGCAGTCCCCATCTGCAGTGATCTTGGAGCCCAGGAAAATAAAATCTGTCACTATCTCCATTTCTTCCCCATCTATTTGCCAGGAATCGAGAGGGCCGGATGCCATGATCTTTGTTTTCTTGATGTTGAGTTTCAAGCCAACTTTTGCACTCTCCTCCTTCACCCGCATCAACAGGCTCTTTAGTTCCTCTACACTTTCTGCCATTAGAGTGGTATCATCTGCATATCTGAGGTTGTTGATATTTATGACTCCTCTAATCCCGCCTTTCTCATGATGTGCTCCGCATACAAGTTAAATAGGCAAGGTGACAGTATCATACTAGCTTGCATATTTTGTATTTATATTCAAATTCTTTAACTGCCACTCCCAGCCATGCTGGCTCGAGGCAGTTTACAGTAAAACCCATAAAACAGAATAAAATAACTTATACTAATAGTATCAAAGTTCCATCTATTTGTTACCCACTCACCAATCCATACCCAGTTCACACCGCCCACCAGCCTCGGGTGATTCCATCTGCCTAGATGGACAGGCATCCAGAGAGCCTCTAAAGGAGGGACCAGGTCTTCCTTAGCCTGGCCTCAAACAAATGTCCGGCGGAAGAGCTCCATTTTGCAGGCCCTATGGATTTGTGATAGCTCTGTCAGGGCCCTCAGTCTTCCAGGAGCTCATTCCACCAGGTTGGAACAAAGACTGAGAAGGCCCTGAGAAGGCCCTGGTTGAGGCCGGGCATGCTTCCTGGGGACTGGGAACCACCAGCAGATTCAAACTCACAGAGCAAAGCACTCTGCGAGGGCCATAAGAAGACAAACGGTCCCTCAGATATTCAGGGCCCAGGCTGCAGATGGCCTTGAAGATAAATACCAGAACCTTGAATCTGATCCGGTACACAATTGGCAACCAATGCAGCTGCCTCAGCACAGGCTGGATATGGGCCCTCTGAGATGATCTCATGTGGGCCCTAGCAGCTGCATTTTGTATCAGCTGTAATTCCCGGATCAAGGACAAGGGAAGGCCCATCTAGAGCAAGTTACAGAAGTCAGGTCTGGAGACAAGTAGGGTACTAGTAGCCTGGCCTGGCGCAGATAGAAAAATGCAACCTGAACTAGTCTAGTGATCAGTGCTTCCATAGATAAGGAGGCATCAAAGATCACCCCCAAGTTCCTGGTGGAGGGCACAGCGACAAGCTGTATATAGAAGCAATTCTGCTTTCTTGGTTTTTAATGGGGAAAAGTTGACATGTTTGACAGTATGGAGATTAGAAACTGTCAATACCATTTATATATGAAGGAGTAAAACCATGAGCTAAAATCGGCCATCAGTTACTCACATACAATGCCATTGACTTTTGGATGTACTAATAAAAAGCAGAACTATGATCAGTGTGCTTGTCACTATTGTTATTTACTTCCTCCAGGGTGCAAATGAAGAAGCAGAAAATAGATGCTTGAGATGGTTGAATGCAATGGTGTGTTTTGTACACAAATAATTTTTCACCCCCTTTTTACTTGCTGTGCTTTGTATATGTTCCTCTCAAGGCATTGTAAACAGGTGCCTATAGAAGATGCTTATAGCTGTACAGCAAATTTTGGAGGCACAGGAAATCATAGTATTATGCAAAATCAACTTTGAACAAAACTTTGCTTTAGAGAACTAAGAATCCTAAACATGAGTGACTTCTGAGACCAGCCTGCCACATATTCTGAGTACATCTGTAGGCTGAAGTATGGTAAAATTCTTCTTCCTACTGATAACAAGATAATAAGATACAACCCAGCCAACCTATAATAATAGAACTCTGGTGCAGTCCATATGAGTTCACTTTGTTACACAAATGACTGCTAAATGAAACAGAATATGGAATCATGGGAATAAAACTGTGGTCTTCAGTCTTACTGAGCAGTCAGCTCAAGATTCCTTTTGACACTTGGACCTGCAGGCTATCTGTGCATCCTACTCCAACAAGAAGCACATCTTGGAGGGCCCACATCCAGCCAGTGCTGAGGCAGCTGCACTGGTTGCCAATTGCTGCCCGGATCCGGTTCAAGGTTCTGGTTCTAACCTTCAAGGCTTTATGCGAGTTGGGACCCACATACCTGAGGGACCGCCTATCGCCCTATGCCCCTCGCAGGGCCTTGCGCTCTGCGGGTGAAAACCTGTTGGTCGTTCCCGGCCCTAGGGAAGCACGCCTGGCCTCGACCAGGGCCAGGGCCTTTTCGGTCCTGGCCCCGACCTGGTGGAATGAGCTCCCGGGAGAGCTGCGGGCCCTGCGGGATCTTTCAACGTTCCGCATGGCCTGCAAGACGGAGCTCTTCCGCCAGGTTTATGGTTGAGGCCGGGGCTGATAATAGATCTATGCCTCCCCCGGGGACTCGGGTTCTGGACCCGAAGCAAAACATCATCAGGACCTCCTCTCCACCCGCTAGTAGTGGGAGGGAGGGGGGGGAGTTGAGCTGCCATTCTTGCCATGCCGGCAATATTGGCAATGTTATTATTGTTTTATGGGGTTTTAATGGGGATTTGCGATATTGTTACCCGCCACGAGCCGCAAGGGAGTGGCGGGCTATAAATCTAAGAAGAAGAAGAAGAAGAAGAAGAAGAAGAAGAAGAAGAAGAAGAAGAAGAAGAAGAAGAAGAAGAAGAAGAAGAAGAAGAAGAAGAAGAAGAAGGTGAGGTCATGAGATACTTTGTACATTAGTAAACAAGAATAGTATATCTCAGCACTACTAGTTTGTGTGTGAACAGTGAAATTCAGCATTTAGTTAGAAAAATTAGAATTATTTGCACATTGGTGTACATCTGATGCCTGCTTTACCAACATTGTGATGCAGATTACATGCAACATTGCAGGTATTTACTGCTGACATCCTTCAAGAAGATGACATTTTTCCCAGTGAATGATCACTAAACAGAATAATGCTCAAGTTAACAATTCACTCCCTACCTGATTGGCCCACACTGGGGGTGTGCTGCCATTAAGGAGAGAGCACTGTCCAAATAATGGCTAATCAGTTAAAATTATGTGCAAATTGAGAGAAAGCACTGTCCCAATGGTCAAATCAGTTAAAACTGCATGCAGATAGGGAGAGAGCACTGTTCCAATGAAAGCCAATCAGTTCAAATTGCATGCAGATAGTAAGAGAGAGCACTGTTCCAATGAGGGCCAATGTTCAAATAGCATGCAGGCAACTAACTTGCTACATGATTGGCCCTCCTTTGGAGTCTGCTGCCAGTAGGGAGCAAGTACTCTCCCAATTAGGGCCAATTGTGGGGCTTATCTGTCTTCCTTTTCCTGCTGCTTGCTGGGTGGAAGAGGTGCTGGCCTCTAAAAGGCCTTGCTACTGGTAAGTTTCTTCAGCCTCTTCCTGCTCTCCGTCTTCCCCAGGCAAAGGAGAGAAGCCAGCTGCTTCCTTTGCCTACTGCATTGGTCTCAGGTTTCAGCTCCCTGCTGGAAGCACAGACAAGCTGAAACAGGAAGGCAGAGAGAGAATCAGTATTTCAAAAACAGAATGCCAAGGAACAGGAAGAATGCAATGAATGTCTTAACTCAGTCCAAGCAGTCAAAGGTTTGTTCAGGCAGTCCGGCATCCACTGAAAGAGCAGGTCCACAACACAGGCCTCCCAGCCTCAAGTTTATATGGGCTGTCAGCAGCTTCTCAGTCCTCACTTTGTGATGACTCACATTATTCTGCAACCAGCAACTGTTTTGCTAACATGAGGTAGTGCCTTTTAGACTGGAGCTCCCTTCTAGCACAGAACTGGCATTGCTTCATTGGCTCAGATGAATCAGGTGGGCTGACAAGGCAGGAAGCTGCAGCTGGAGGCTGGGTAGAGGAATGAGGAGCTCCTGCAACAACTTTAGAATCTAAGCTCTGTTCCCTCCTGCTGGGCAGAGCTCTTTGCCTGTTGAACATCTGGCTGGGATAAGCTCTCATCCAGCTGAGGCTCAGGTTAATATGGGAGCTCCAGGCAAGGTTTTTCCTTTGAGGAGTCCTCACTAACAGGACCTGGGCTCACAGAACTTCCCCAAGACCCTGCAGCTGGCCATTTGAGCACTGTTTGCTTTCTTCCACCCTCCCTCCCTTCAGCAGCTAGGAGGATCCAGCAGCTTTCCCTACCCAGTCTGGACCTTGGGAGTTGTGGGAGGATGGGAAGGAGGCAGCAATGGTTCCTACTTCCTGCGTTATAAGAAATAGCTGGTCAGGAAATGAACTTGCAGGAACCTTCCATTCAATGTGAAGCTGAATTTCATGTTCTGGAGGACCCTTAGACCCCGATAATCATGCCATCACTTTTGCTGTAACTTTCCAGATCTCCTCAGCCCTTTGACTTGAGAACTGTTCCTTGGCTGAGGTGACATAGGCATATGCTGCTTCAGTCCAACTAGTAGCAACAAGATGTCTAGACTTCAGATTCCAAGGTTTGGATCACATGAACCCATTCTGCTAAAAGTGTAGGTTTCCTTTGGCGCTAAATAGCTTCCACCAGTGAATCCCATCAACTGGCTCTTTGTACAAGGGGAAAGCTTTGTTACTAGTGGAACAAATTCATAGGCTCCAGCCCAAAATGTTTAGACAACAACAAGAAAGTATTCATGAATTCATAACATACTTATCATTCTGCTTTGAATAATATCTATACAAAGTGTTTCCAGAGAGTCAAAGCATACATAAATACATTTTAGTATTTTCAAGGGATTCCCACAGGTCTCTTTTTTGTGACAATTGCACAGCACCCTATAAATCTTTTTTTTAAGAATCAGTCTTTGAGTAGACAATGCAGGTGAGCCTGTTCAACGTCAGAAAACAAACTGAGTCTTTTGTGGATATATCTTTTGTAGATACAGGTTAACAAAACAACAACAAACAGATTAAGAGCTCTGATAAAAGTGGTATAGATGGGATGTGTCAGGAAGGGAAGATGTAAAACTTTTGAACAAATGATGTATAGGATGGAGAATTACAGCAATGCTTATTTAACTGGGCAATCATTTTAGAGGTACTCAGGCCAGAGAATTGCATTAGGTGCCAATTGTGCAGCAGGGATTATCATGATGTATAGATCAGTCACTGGAAGCATTCCTTTACTTAAGTCATCCACTTAAGTGCTGTGGGGCTATTGGGAGGAAGGAGGTTTGCAGCAGCCTGATAAATCTGAAACCCGTTCTCTGTACCTTTGTTAAATTTAAGCCTCTATTTTATTTATAAGCAAATAGAATCAGGCAAGATTCTATAGGGAGAAGTATTTTGTACCATTAACTTCCAATATTCCACTAATTAGTACAAAGGCACTGAAATAACTAGGGAGATCTTGGCAGGGTTTTTAAATTTAAAAATATAGTTTGATTTTATTGCATGTGTCCAGATCACAGGTGATGATGGTACTGCTTTACTCTGCTCTGATTCAGCCTCACTTGAAGTCCTGTGTTCAGTTTTGGGCACCACACTTGAAGAGGGATGTAGACAACTTGAGTGTGTCCAGAGGAGGGCGACAAAGATGGTGATGTATTTGGAGATCAAGACGTATGAGGAAAGGTTGGGGGAGCTTGGTCTGTTTAGCCTGGAGAGGAGACAACTGAGAGGGGATCTGATAACCATCTTCAAGTATTGAAAAGGGTTCCATATAGAGGATGGAACAGAGTTGTTCTCTCTTGCCTCAGAGGGACAGACCAGAACCAGTGGGATGAAACTAATGTAAAAGAAATTCCATCTAAACATCTGGAAGAAGTTCCTGACAGTTAGAGTGGTTTCTCAGTGGAACAGGCTTCCTCGGGAGGCTCTGACAGAGCGGCTGATTCTGTGAAGATTCAAGGGGGTGGTAGGTTACAGTAGATAAGAAATAGGGTTGTGAGTGTCCTGCATAGGGCAAGGGTTTGGACTAGATGACCCACGAGGTCCCTTCCAACTCTATTATTCTATGATTATATGTATTTCATTACTAACTTCAATAGCTTCAAATTAAATATATTAAATATTGTAGGTTGCTTGCTGTTTTTGCTTGCTGTTTTGCAATACAATGACACTCCACCATTTCAACAAAATTTGTAATTAGATGTCTGGTGTGAAATGTGAGTCTATTTACACATGTTTTGGAGTCTTCCACATATATCAATGAAAACATGACACTGTTTCAACCAGGCTCTCTGTACTTCCTACTCCTCAAATCCCAACCTCCTTAGGCTCCACCCCCACATTTCCAGGAATTTCCCAACCTGGAGTTAGCAACTTAAGTTGGGAATAGGCAAAAGAAAGTAAGGAAGAAATATTGGTGTTAACAGCACTTTCTGTTGACAAATCACTGGATCCAACCTTTCATCAGTGCAGTTCAAAAAATTACTGTGGTAGTATGGAGGCTAGAATATATGTCCCTCCTTCCCCCTCTCATTTTGTATTTAAATGATATTC
Source organism: Paroedura picta (assembly GCF_049243985.1). Taxonomy (NCBI): domain Eukaryota; kingdom Metazoa; phylum Chordata; class Lepidosauria; order Squamata; family Gekkonidae; genus Paroedura; species Paroedura picta. The sequence continues at coordinate 98,366,226 of NC_135372.1, read as the reverse complement.
CATTTTATGGCATCCTCCCTTATTTAATCATAGCACAGGGTCCTTGAGGCCTGCCAAGGGAGGTAATTGTTAGATAAATTGTTGCTGTCTTTTGTTATTATGGGTTGTGGGTTTTAAACTGAGGATTTATAATTTTAGAACATTGTATTTCTTATTATATGTAAACTGCTGCAAGCCAGTTCGCCAAGAGCGGCAGCCAACAAATCCCAAAATAAATAAAATAAAAATAAAATAAATGTTTAACTTGGAACCAGGAATTCTTCAATTTCTGAAGGAAGATATGTGAGAACTTTCAAGACATTCATTTGCATTGTTATAGATCAAAATAGCCCAACTATTCTCATTTCACAGGTTATTCCCCTCCCATGTATTATACACAGAAGGGATATTGTTCCTAGATTGGGACATGTAAAAGTGTTGTGGAAAGATTACAATGTGCTTGGGCCAATCTTTGATTATGCAAAACAGGTACCATAATATACAAATGAAATGCAAATCATTATTTGCATGTTCTATGGTATTTATAAACTGTTTAATTGCACTTGGACCTTCAAGATTCAGGTGGGTAGCCGTGTTGATCTGAAGCAGCAGAACAAAGTTTGAGTCCAGCAGCACTTTTAAGATCAACAAAGTTTTATTCTGGAGCAACAAAGAACAAAGTTTCACGTGCATGCACATTTCTAAAGATACATTGAAACTGAGTCATTACAGAGGTAGCAGGTGAGGAGTAAGTTGCCCAGGAAGGACCAATTAGAGATAAGATTTGACTAAGGCAATTGGTAAAACCTGTGAATAGCTGCTGATTAGCATATATAATAATAAAAGTTTACAAACAGATCTGAGAACTGAATGACATTAGCTTGTGTAGTGAGATAAGTAACTGATATCTTTGTCAAGCCTTGGAGGTTCAATTGTCCTGAGTGTTATAGTAAGTCAACAGCCTCCTGTTTTAGTCTGTTTCTGAAATTCCTTTGCAATAAAAGTACTTTGAGATCTCCCATTGAGTGTCCTGAGCATCTGAAGTGTCCTCCAGATTTCTCAGTTTTGTGAATCTTGATGTCAGATTTGTATCCATATATCCCTTGACGTAGAATTAGTCCTGTTTGCCCCATATATAAAGAGGGCGTTGTTGTTACTTAATGGCATATACAATGTTAGAATGATCCTGAGATGGTATAGTTAATTTTGTTAGTGATGGGGTTGCCTGGGTGAATGTGGCAGCAAAGTTGACGCCTGTGTTTATTGCAAGCACCAGTACCAGTGTCCATGTTAAAATCAGGTTTTGTATTATTAAAGGTGAGGTTAATATCGGGTGGCTGTCGGAGGGCAAGAAAAAACACTATTACATTACTATTAGCTCCATACTGCATCTAAAAAAATAAAGGACCAGAAAAGGAAGGTACACCACTGATTTATCATTCAAGTAACTTACTAGTAACTTACTAGGGAAGCAGGTAATTAAAACAAGGCTGCTGAATTATATCTCTGCCTTAGGTCGCATATACATTTATTATAAAACAATTTCAACTTGGTCCAAGTTTAAGTAATAACTGTATTATTGTAATGTCTGGAGCCATTGTATTGGAACATTGTTTGAACACTGAAATCGCTGATCTAAGGCTACTATTTGGGCTTACATTTGTTTTTAATTTGTAATAAATATATGGGTGGTTTTTTTATGTATATTTGGCAATAGTTATGTTTTCACTTTAGATACATTATCAATTATTGGGCCATCACATTCTGATTTCTTTAACCTTTTGGTTCTAAATTCAATGCTGTTCTGAACAGCACTTCCATGTCCAGTTATTCTTTTGAATAGAAACTGGCTTCGACATACAGTTCAGTAATCCTTGTGAACACATAACTGTAAAGTGTGCCATTGTAAGGTAAACCCACTTTGAGATGGATGGTGAAGGAGTTGGGCCTTGATATTTCTCAGGCTACTTAACTCAAGCACAGCCTTAGTGGTGCACTGTGCTTCAAATGGCTTTGGGCTTTCCTACCTTGCTTTTTACCAGAACAATCTGGTTTCAGCATGTGTGATATTCTCATAGATCTTTCCTGTTTAGTTATTCTGATGCTGTGACTAGGCCTACAGCCAAAGTGGGTTGACAAAGTTTCTGATGCACCGTAAAGAAAAAAGTAGCCTCCTGCTGACTGAAGCATTATCAGTCACTGTCAAGATGGTTCTATTTGTTTTACTTTCTTTTGGAAGCAGATGGATTCTAAGAAAGTGAAACAAATGGCAAGCAGAAGAAGCAAGCACATATAAGGCTCTTTTGCTTATCTAGGAACCTTCCTTAGCCGACGGGTGTCATGTCTCAGGGCGTTCTCCTCCAGGAACTGTGATAATGCAAACGCTGGGACGCTTTGATTAACACAATTGTAAGGTAACTCTGCAAGGGACCTTCAAAAACCAAGAAGGAAGTCTAAAAGAAGAAAAAGGCTAGGAAGTAAATTTCACCTTATTAAAAGGTCTAGTTAAAACAGTAGTAAACCAGAAGGGTTTAAAAATGGGGGTAAGGCCAAGAAGAGAAAAGCTTAACCACTCTTGCTCCTCATGATTTCCGAGGAATGAGGTTCTTTAAAAACTGGTGGACTGGACTCCTATGATCTTCCTTCCCCTAATCCTGATACCTGTGGGTTATGGTGATGTTAAAAGGGGTGGGAGGAGAGCAATACTTTTTTTCCCTATGAAGGCAGCTTTATCATCTTTACTGGCACTGTGTTTCCCAAAATGTCCCAACACTTTGCATTTTTAACATTTGTATCAGTAATCCATGAGATGTATGCTTTATATTACGGTGGTTTGGAACAAAGGTACTTCAGTTATCTGTTCTCATAGGAATTTGCTCAGTGACTGAGATTATTTATGGAGACTCTACTTCATGTACCCCCATAGTCAGAAGTGAGGTGGGTGGTCATCTGAGAGAGGGCTTTTTCTGAGGTGGTTCTTTGACGGTGGAATGACCTCTCTGGAGTGGAGACTTTTTTGTTTCAGGTGCCACGTCAAAACTTTTCTCTTGATCCCAAGTCTTGATTCATTGTCTTCTGCTGCAGTGAGCTATGTATAGGTAATATTATAGGTAGGTAATATTATAGATAGGTAATATTATAGGTAATATTATCTTATAGGTAATATATTGTACATTGATTTTACTAATGTTTTATGGTTTTAATGTAATGATAGTTTGTGGACGTTTTCATATTATCTGGAAGTTGAATGCAGAGGGGTATAAATCTTTTAAATAAATCCATACTTTTGTCTGGTGGTAGTCTTGCTGCATCGCAATCAAATTTCCAATTACATGGATTAATATATATTAAGCTTTCTTTGGTGACTGAAGAGGTCAGTCCTAGACTTCTGTGATAAGCTGTAAATATCACACCTATCATTTCCTCTTCTCCACCCATTTTCTCTTCTCTGTTTTGCAGTCTACTGGGGATGAGAAGTGAAAACATAGGTTTAGCCATAGGAAAGAAAACTAGTATGCTACCTGGAGGAGAGTGGCAAAGCCTTAGCATCTGCCTCAACTTCCTTTCATCTCATATCAGTTTAAACAATCCTTTTTCATTTCCACTCTTGTCCAAGATTTCAATTGTTGGCAGAGCCAGCATCTCTTTCCCCATGATGTGAATTAGGATGGGGTGAGAAAAAAAACAAACTCTCTATTCTAAAGTTTGCTTTTGCATATGTTGTTCCCAATTGTTATTGTAAGGGAGTCGGTAAAGTTCATCTGACAGAAGAGACATCTTTGTACAGCCACGCCCTGTCAGTTAGCCAAGTTGCAGTTTCAGTAGCCGTGTGGTAAAGATTAAATGAGGTTGGACAAGGTTTGACCATTGATTGGTATCTTTGAAAACTAGATGGATTCCCTCTTTGGTGGCTTATTTGGTTCATACCTCTTCAGTTAATCCTGCATCAAATGTTTTTTCTTGTTTAACAAAGTAAGTAACAAACTGAAGCCAACAGGATTTTTAAGATCAGTTGACTTCCAACACATTCCTTAACATTTTATTTCTTTAAGCATATGGAAAGTCTGTGGATTTGGTTGACACAGACTAGAAATTCTTCGAAAACACAGCTCTATATTCAATCCAAACACCAACCATACACCAAACAAGGAACAAGGGAAAACCCACCAACTTATATACAATTTGGCAAGACCATCAAAGAACCTGATCGGTCCTTAATGGGCACAGTTCATTGGTCTATAAAGTTACTCAGTCATAGTCTCTGCTTGGTTGTTTTACAATCCCTTCATTTGCATAGTGCTCTGAATTAGCATGACTTGAATTACATACATAACAGCATAAAAAGGTAAAGGTATCCCCTGTGCAAGCACCGAGTCATGTCTGACCCTTGGGGTGACACCCTCCAGCATTTTTATGGCAAACTCAATACAAGGTGGCCTTGCCAGTGCCTTCCCCAGTCATTATCATTTTACCCCCCAGCAAGCTGGGTACTCATTTTACCAACCTCAGAAGGATGGAAGGCTGAGTCAACCTTGAGTCGGCTGCTGGGATCGAACTCCCAACCTCATGGGCAGACAGCTTCAGACAGCATTTCTGCCGCTTACCACTCTGCACCACAAGAGGCTCTTATAACAGCATAGGTGATGCCATTTAACATATACCCAGACCTGTCCATTTTTAAATTGTGTGTTTTTTGATCCAGCATAGATAGCCCAGCTAAGCATGATCCCATCAGATCTTGAAAGCTAAACAGGGCTGATCCTGGCTAGCACTTGGATGTGTGACCTCCAAGGAATACCAGGACTATGACAGAAGTGCAAGCAATGGCAAGCCACCTCCCAACATCTCTTGCTGGCTGCTAGACAATCTTGGGATCTCAGGGTCACATCACACACATGCCATACAATAAATAAATGCACAAATAACTGTGTATTTTCTAATACGATGGCTATGCTCTATATTGTCTCCTATTTTGGCATGAGTATTGCACCTATGGTGTTGTATCATCTCTGACCATTTTCCCGTTAGGAGACAACTCATTTTAGCCTCACTTTGGACTTTGATTGGATGATGTGAGTTGGCAATCTGCTCACTACATTTGGGCTTTCCTCTCCTCGTTAATTCGCTGTATGCTTTCCACATTGGGGTCTGAAGGAGGCAGCCTTCCATAATGCTTTGCTCCCTTCTGGGTATTTTGCACAATGTTGCCTGCTCACACCTTCCTTTTTAATTGTGCCCGTTCCGCTCAGGATTCTGTGCACTCGATCACCTCCTCCCTTCCCTTATAAAGTGTTTAAACTCCCCCCACCAACCAAACAACTGCATTACAAAACTGTGGTATTGTAAAAAGCAAAATGTTTTTTTGTCCCTGGAGGATTGGAGAAGGCAGGCATGGACTAACTATGTTTCACACTATCAGTGCAATTCTAAGCAAATTTACACCGTTCCCTATTGAAATGAACTCTGTTTAGCATTGTACTGCAAATTGGCAAACTAGGTGATCGATCTGTGCTAAATTAAGCTCTCACCTGAAAGGACTGAAGTGGAAGCTCAAATGAAAAGTAGTAGTGTTTTCAAAAAAATAGGATAATAACAGGGGAGGGGTTTTTGATGAAATATCTGGATTCTCAGGAAAAAAATGAGTGAGTGGAGGGTATAAGAGCAGGGAAAATGTTAGTGCAGAAGCATCTCACAGTTGCAACTTCAGGCACTCTTGAGTAAGTTTGATTGGTATTTCTGAGTAAACCTGCATAAGATCAGACTGTGGAGCTCTGACAGCTTTCAGCCTTAGGTGTTATTGTTGCTGAAGCTGGGGAAATGATAACAACCCCTCAGTGGGTTTTTTCTTCCTTTCAACTCCTAGCTGAGATTCACATACTTGAAAAATGTGTGTGGCTGCAGCTGCTCTACTGCTGACTGTACCGTGAAGTTTCTTTTTTCTCTTGGTCAAGAACTGCAACCAGTCACGCACACTATCTGTGTCATCACAGTACCCCCATCTTTAAGCACAAGCAAACAGCTGCAGAAAAAGTCCTCGTGGGGTGAGGTTTCAACTGCTTTGGCACAATGATTTTTGATGCTGTGGTTGAAGTACACTCTAGTGCCTAGCAAGCAGGGCAGAGGAAATGCCTGCTTCCCCAGTCCCCAAGCTGTATTACAAAGAATGCATGGTGCATGTTTTTACTGGTCCCCATAGTATGATGTATTTATTCACAGGATGCAGCATTGATCCACTATGCACGGGCCAGAATACCCGCGCTGGTGGCAGCAGGGTATCGGGGAAAATCCCCAGTTATGCAAGCCCCTGCCCCCAGCGTGGGCATGGCCCCGCACAGGGCTATGGAAGGACCACGTTATAGAAACACGGGAACTTCCGCAGCTTCCTGGATACTGCAGAAGCCTGCAGGGGCTGTGGCGGGTCGGCACTGTACATAATTGCTAGCATGGGCCTTTCGGCCCACCCAACCCCAACCTACGCCCCTGCGGGCTCCGCGGAACCACAGAGCCGGCAGGGGCATCCCCCTGCCCCTGCCAAAGCATGTAGAGGGAGCCCGCCCCTGTTCCCCCCGCCCCCTCCCCATCCTCTCCTGCCCGCTGTCGCTTATCCTGCTGGCCCCGGTGCAAAGTACGTGTACACACGGTACCCCGGGGCAGCACCGCATGTCCTGCCCCCATGTGTTCCGGGGAATAGCAGGACATCCTGCCCTGCCACAACAGCACGGCGGCAGCATGGAATAGCTCCCGCCATGCATAAAGGGTCATTGGGAGTTTCCTTGTGTGGCATAGCTGTGCTTCAAGAGCAGGGTACTGCTACTAGCACAGGAGTACCATTGACCCCGGTTGAATAGCCTAGGCAAGCCCAATCTCATCTTGGAAGCTAAGCAGGGTTGGCCCTTATTAGCACTTGGAAGGATGACCTTCAAGGAATACAAGGCCATGAAGCAAGGGCAGGCAGTGGCAAACCATTTCCAACCATCTCTTGCCTTGCTGCCAGACAATCTCAGGATCTCCGGGCTATGTAACACACATGCCATGTGATAAATAAATCAATACAGGAGTGACACTGATGCTCCCCTGATGCCAGTGTTAGAGTTTTTGGGTACAACTGCTTGTAAAGGCATAAAGGGCAGACAAGACAGGAAGCCCATAGGACAGAAAGAAGGGAGCCTGCATTTGGTTGTGAGTTTTGCACAGCTGCTGTAACAGCCATATCAAGACTGTGATCAGACATACTAAAATTAAGGCCCAGGACAGAGTGATGAGTGGGCATTAGATGAAAGGTTCCAGTCCAAGGTTCCAGTGCTGGGAGTTTGAGTGGAGCGAGAGTGCTGGTTCTAAAGCCTGAAGATCTGATGTCTAAAAGCAGAACGTCTGTTGACCAAACAAGAGCCAAAAGCCAGGCTCCTCATATTAATACCAAGCTTTGCAAGTCTGGAGGTTTTATACAGTCTGCCAATCAAATGGACTGAGATTTCACATCCCTGTCAGCTCTGTGTTGGTTGGAGAAGGGGCCAGGCATAACCATATCCAGACAGCCTCAGAATCTAAGATGCAGCCAGGAAATTCCAGATGTGTCTCTTTGAAGGACCTGAAAATAGATGCATGAGCTCTCTGCATCTGAAGTGAGTTCAGAGGCCTAAAGATCCATCGCTGCAAATAGGCTTAATCCTCAGCTTGTGTGTGTGGACAAATTTGAATTTGAACCATGATACACAGAGAGAGGGAGCTTAAGCCTTCCCGCCATACAATTTTTCTGATCTCAATTGTCTTTTATTTACCTAATTATCTTTCAACCAGGAACTTCCAGATGTCTGTTGGATAGGACCCATGGTGGACCCACAGATAAATGCAGAAATGGTGCATTGTGCACTTATGTCCTGTTTTACAAACAGCTATTGAATAAGGCAATAATTATATGTATTATTCCAACTTGTGATTCTGAAAATGTCTCATCACTCATGCATCCAATACAGTGAAATTGATCAGATTCTGGGATCAGGATTTTGGCAAGTCAGGGATGAATTCTAGTGAGTTATTGGTAAGGCATTTTTGGGCAGAAATGGAGTTTGGAACCTCAGGGTACGAACCCCGTAGACTGACTGACAGACTGAATTTTTCAAGACATTTGTATGCCCCAGCTTTCTTCCAACACAACCAGGACCCAAAGGAGGTGATAACAATAAACAAAATATATCTGTGTTAAGTGCTGTCAAGTCACTTCTGACTTAGAGACCCTATGAATTAATAACCTTCAAAATATCTTGTTAACAGCCTTGCTCAGGTCTTGCAAACTGAGGGCTGTGGTTTCCTGTACTGAGTCAATCTATTTCATGTTGGGTCTTCCTCTTTTATTGCTAGCATCAACTTTTCCTAGCATTATTGTCTTTTCCAGTGATTCTTGTCTTACAAAGTGGCCAAAGTACAAAGCACAATTTTGTTTGTTTGTTTGTTTGGGTTTTTATACTTCCCTTCCCTATGGCTCTGGGTGGTTTGCATAGAACATTGCACAAAATTACATAGAACACCACAATAGCGTCAGTGTGATCAATTTAGCTCCTAGGGAGAGTCCAGGCCTAACCAACTTATCTGTCTTTTAGTGGTCCATGGTATCTGTATAAGTCTCCTTTAACACCACATTTCAAATGAATCAGCATTCTTCATTGTCAGACCTAGAAATCCAAGATAAGAATGTGTAGATGGCCTGTGCAAGGTACATATGAAAATAGGATTTAGTAAAAAGAGAGAGCCCATCAAAGTAGGTGCAGGCCACTCCCAAGGGCTGATAAATCAGATATGAAAGGTCATTGGAGTTTTATATATATCATGCTGGCGGCTGGAGCAAGGGCAAGGCTGCCGGGCATTGTGGTACATGGCAGCCAAGTCTGTCACCCTGATGGAGGCTGGGGCAACATCTGCGGATGTGGCCAGGTTGCTGCAGCTGCTGACAGACATAGTGAGCTGCCGTGTAAGGTAAGGCAGCAGAGGAGTGACGTCCTCGGTGGGCAGCCAGTGCCTGGCCATGAGGCTGGCCTCACACCTCGCAGCCAGCTCCTGGAGGCGGGCCCTCCAGGGGCCAGCCCAATCCCACTAAGTCCGCCATCCCCCACCAATTGCTAGGAGATTGGCCCATGCAGGCAGAAGGGCAGTCCAGACACTGAACAAGTCCTTGGACAGTGCTCCACCTGCAGAGGCTTTTTGTAAATATTACTCTGAACAAATTGTAAGGAAATATATATATATATGTATGTATGTATGTATGTATGTATGTATGTATGTATGTATGTATGTATGTATATATCTGAACACCGCCCGTGGCGCCACGGGCGCCACGGACTAAATAAAACGATAAGGGCTTCTGAGGCGGGATGTGTCTGGGATGAGGAAGGGTCCGGATTGGACCCTTCCTCTGGACAGACAATTGGAGGGACCAATCGGCAGGCGCACAGCGCCTGCCGATTGGTCCCTCCGAATCCCAGCCCCAGCAACTGCGAGCCACGCACAGCGCGGCTCGCAGTTGCTCCTTTGCCACCGGCCTGACGCGTCGGAGGCGCAAAGTGCCTCCGACACGTCAGCCCGCCCGTAAGGGAGCCCCTGGCAGCCGCGCAGAGCGCGGCTGCTGGGGGCTCACTGCCCGGTGGCCTGACGCGGCCAGAGACGCGAAGTGCCTCTCGCCGCGTCAGGCCGCCGCCTGAGGGAACCCCCGGCAGTCGCGCGGAGCACGGCTGCCGGGGGCTCCCTGCCCGGCCGCGTCAGGCCAACGGCCGAGGGAGCCTCTGCCAGCCGCGCTCCAGGGGCTCCCTTCCTGTCTTCGTCTTCCCTTCCAGCCGCGCTCTGGGAGCTCCCTTCCTGCCTTCGTCTTCCCTTCCAGCCGCGCTCTAAATAAAACGATAAGGGCTTCTGAGGTGGGATGTGTCCGGGATGAGGAAGGGTCCGGATTGGACCCTTCCTCTGGACAGACAATCGGAGGGACTAATCGGCAGGCGCTGCGCGCCTGCCGATTGGTCCCTCCGAATCCCAGCCCCAGCAACTGTGAGCCGCGCGCAGCGCGGCTCGCAGTTGCTCCTTTGCCACCGGCCTGATGCGTCGGAGGCGCTTTGCGTCAGCCCACCCGTAAGGGAGCCCCAGGCAGCCGCGCAGAGCGCGGCTGCTGGGGGCTCCCTGCCCGGTGGCCTGACGCGGCGAGAGACGCGAAGCGCCTCTTGCCGTGTCAGGCCGCCGCCCGAGGGAGCCCCCGGCAGTCGCGCGGAGCGAGGCTGCCGGGGGCTCCCTGCCCGGCCGCCTAACGCGGCGAGAGGCGCTTTGTGCCTCTCACCGCGTCAGGCCAACGGCCGAGGGAGCCTCTGCCAGCCGCGCTCCAGGGGCTCCCTTCCTGTCTTCGTCTTCCCTTCCAGCCGCGCTCTGGGAGCTCCCTTCCTGCCTTCGTCTTCCCTTCCAGCCGCGCTCTGGGAGCTCCCTTCCTGCCTTTGTCTTCCCTTCCAGCCGCGCTCCAGGAGCTCCCTTCCTGCCTTCGACCCACGAGCGCCGCGGGCCTCCTCCCAAATCCCCTGCAAGGTAAACACTGGCCGGCCACCGGGGGAGGGAAGCAGGAGCCCAGTGGAGGCGCGACACTATAGCCTGATCTTGCAGTTTGGGGACTGCTTTGGGGACTGCTTTGCATCTGTGTTTTCCTACTCTGAGCATTGGAAAATCAGCAAACTGCTGGCAGGTATTTTGCATTTGGGAAATATACAGTTTGAAGGTGAGCCAGAGGCATGTTCATGCAGAAACACAGACCCCAAAAAGGGTAAAATTATGGGTTGGAGGGACTAATTAAAGACAATTTTCTGGAATAGGTAGATGAAGTGGAAAGATAGCTACAGTAGTACTCATCTAAGACCTGCTTACTCTATACACATAATTTATCCTAAGTGTATTTTGATACATAATATGATAAACAATACATTTTACTAACAGAGAAATCTGGTAATGCAAAGTTGTTTGTAGTACAGAGCTACTAAAATATAATCACAACATCATATATGGGGGAAAACACTGAATAATGCAAAATGGTAGCCATGTGTTAGAATCAGTATTTTTGGAAGGAAATATCAATGAGGAGCTGTAATCTAGAAACGAGATGATAACCATCTTTGTAACAATTCCATTCACCACAGTTGCTATGACACTACTACTACTTCTTACAGTATATATTGCACTTCCTTAGATATGATTGTAAGAAGATTACCATCCTCAGAGTCCATTCCATTCAGATACATTGTGCTGTTTTAAAACAGATCACACTGTCTTATATAAATGATACCATTAGTTCTCATTTTTCATCGTACATCCTTAATGTTACATATATTTACTAAGGTTTGCTCTTCCTTCTGTAGCTGCTGTGTATGATAATTTGGACTGTTCAGGTGTGCTTGATTAAGCAAACTTTTCCATTGCAACCAAACTACTTGAGGTACTGGCTTTATGAATTATCTCACTTGCTACCAGTTTGCTGACTCTGTAAGAGTTTATATAGTCTAGAAAAAGAAGTGTATCAGCGGCCGCTAGGCAAGGGATCCCGTCAGGCCGCTGCCCAAGGGAGCCCCCAGCAGCCGCACAACTGCCGGGGGCTCCCTTGGGCAGCGGCCTGACAGGATCCCTTGCCTAGCGCCCGCTGTATTTATTTTACAGCAGGCTTGATTACTAGTATATATATATAAAGAGAGTGAGAGAGAGAGAGAGAGAGAGAGAGAGAGAGAGAGAGAGAGACTCTTGTGGCGCACAGTGGTAAGGCAGCAGACATGTAGTCTGAAATGTAGCTCTTCTGGGAGCTCATTCCAGCAGGTTGGGTTCAGGGCCGAAAATACCCTGGCTCTGGTCGAGGAACAATGCTGTTGACAGAGGCATCTGAACATATGGATTGTTCTGGGAGCTCCTATAGTGCCTGGTCGAGGCCAGGCACACTTCCTGGGGCCCGGGACAACCAGCAGATTCATACCCATAGAGCAAAGAGCCCTGTGGGGGGCATAAACAGATAAGTGGTCCCTCAGATAGGTAGGACCCAGACTGCGTAGAGTCTTGAAAGTAAAAACAAAAACCTTGAATTCGATCAGGAAGCAAACGTAACCAGTGCACGGGCTGGATATGGGTCCTCCAAGATGACTGAGAACCCTTGCTGCTGCATTTTGTACCAGTTGCAATTTCTGGGTCAAAGACAAGGGTAGGCCTGCTTAGAGCGAGTTACAGAAATCTAGTCTGGAAGTGATCATTGCATGGATCACTGTGGCCAAATGTTCTGAGGACAAGTAGGGTTCTAGTAGCCGTGCTTGGCACAGATGGAAAAATGTCATTTGGGCTACTTTCGTAATCTGAACCTCAATTGAAACGGAGGCATCAGTGCTGGTGTTAATTGCACCCCATCCAGGCAGGGGAGGTGTTCTTCCTGGTCCTGCCCCCTTTTACCCACCCACAGGACCTCCGTCTTGGAGGGGTCGGGTTTCAGACGACTCTGTCTGAGCCATCTAGAACTCTTTCAGAACTCTTTTTCAGTTTGCATATACTGTTGCCACAGAAAGCTCCTTAGAATAAACTAAAAATATACCCAGTTAGGGGCTTTCCAGTCCTCACTCAGCATTTACAGTTTCCAGGTTTAATTAATTAATTTTTTGAAAACGTACAGTAGGAAAGGATAGATTGTGGACCACAGGCCGATTTCTGGTGGACCACCTAGTCCTTCTTATTGATTCTGAAAGACACTTTTTACATTCTTAAGCAAGAGTACATCCACAGGATCATGTCACAAGCAATCTGTGTTCTAATGTAATGATATACCATGTTTTATTGTTATGGGAACAAGCCCTGAAAGTCCTTGGGCTTGGTCAGTTCCCCTTTTTCCAAGCAATCTCCCACACCAACCTTTTTGGTGGCTCCCAAGAATTAAGTCAGGCACTGAATGAAGCCAGTACAGGGTACATTCCATATGTTGGACCAAGAAAGGGCTGAGGTGTGTGTGTGTGTGTGTGTGTGCGTTTTAATAATCTCATCACCATTGCCATATGTGTGCATTCCCATTTTGCAAGGGAGAATTAACAGAGAGGCACATTTGTTCTTCAGTCTGGTAAGAAGAAACCCTGAGTATTTCATCCTGATTGGGGAATGGAAGGTGCACATAGACGTCTCACTGTAACCAGTGGAAATGATTATTAAGTTAACTACCCCAAACACAAAATGATTTACTTTATTTACCAAATTTATATTCTCCCTTTCTGCCCTTGCAAGGGCTTCCAAGCTGACTAACAATTTAAAACATACATACATAATAAAATACAATGTAAAACTGTTAAAATAAACCCCTCTCCCAAACGTACCTCATTAAACAAGTTTTAAGATACTTCAAACCAGAAGTAAAATACATATAAAGTTAAAATACATACAAATATAATATAAAACATTGGTTAGGAGGAAGGATAGTTATGAGGACTCCAAATAAAATAAATTTTAAAAAGTCTTGACTCGCTTGCAGAAGACAGCAGCAGAAGCGGACTGATGGATCTCCCTGGGGAGACAATTACAGAGCTCTGGTACCATGACCAAGAAGCCTGTCTCCCAAGTAGCCACCTGCGTGATCTCATCCAAAAAAAGGCCTCCAAAGATTACCATTACGGTAATGTTTACATCTTGTTTCACTCTATCTGAGCTAGTATATATGCACACAAAAATTTATACCTTGAATAAAACTGTGTTGGTCTTAAGGGTGCCACAGGACTGAAGTTTGTTTTGTTTCTTATTCTTTTGCCTTATTCATAATTGATCAGGCCAGTATAGAAATGTTCCCGTATACTGGCTTGCTTCCATGCAGTTCTGTAAACATAAGAACACTTTGGTCCTTAAGAGAACATGCCAGTTTCCACCTGTTCTCTCTTCCACTGCTGATCCCGCACTTTGAGCTCTCTGCTGTTCCAGAAAGCCTGCTGGTCCCCGGGAACAAAATGGGGGAGGAGCATAGTGATTTTCACAGAGAAGGGGGACATGGAAATGTCCTACTCTGTAAGGTCTGTTCAGCAAATGGATCTTGTTGAATATGTGACAGTATGTTTCCCAAAATAAGAAGATCCTTAGGATAGGGGACCAGTACAGGCATTGTTTGGAATTTTGGAAATGTGTTGAGATTTTGTGATTACATGTTCATTTAATACCCTAGTACTGCTTGCTGTTTGAAAAACTATAAATGATAAAAGCTCATTATTATAAATTACACAGTAATAATTATTAATATTCTATTAATCCTATATGTTTTTGTTTTTTTAGTAACTTACAGCATCATCAGAGATTGCCAGATCCCCCATTGTCAACAGTGGGAGATGGGAAGATAGGGTTGCCAGATCCAGGTTGGGGAACTCCTGGAGGTTTGAGGATGAAGTCTGGAGGGGACCTTGGTAGAGTACATCGCCACAGAGTCCACCCTCCAAAGCATCCTATTTCAGTCTGGAGATGAGCTGTAATTCCAGAGGATCCGCATATCCCACCTGGATGATGGTATCCATAGTGTCATCCTAATCAATGTTTTATCCCTTTAATCACACTGAAGTCAGTAGGCTTAGAAGATTGTAACTCTGAATGGCACTAATAGGAACTTAAGGCAAGTTAGCCATATCTTCATGTCACTGATGTTGTGACTACTATTGTCTGAAGTATGCCTTACATGTCTTCTCTGCTTATCATACCCACTAATAAGATACTATCATGAGGTTCTGCATGTTGTGCATATGGTTTTTCATGTGGTCTATTAGCATATTATTCTGCAAATTCATTCTGTGGGTGTGCCTATATATTTATATATATAAATATGAATTAATGATGGGGCTGCAGGAACTTGCTAGTGGCACCCATTTCTCCCCTGTATTCCCCTCTCCATAATATTTCCTCTTTCCGTTTCCCTGACAGGTCTTACAGTGTCTTTATTTTTACTAATTCCTTCTCTCTCACCACCCACCCACCAGCCTAACTTTATCTGCCCTCTGTCTTCAGCTCCTCCCCCCTTCCCTCCCAGATTTCCCGGAGAAAAGACTGGCCAAGTTGTGACAGTCATGCTTAGCGTGCTCCGGTGACTTGTGTGGTAGCCTCATCTGGGACTGGCTAATTATTATTTATTTATTTATTTATTTATTTATTATTAAACCTATACCCAGCCCCTCATCGGCTTAGGGTGGCTTACAAATAAAAAGCAAACAGCCTTTACAATAATAGATACAATAAAAACACTAAAATCAACTTTCTCCTTCCCCTCCATTAAAACATAATAATCAAATCCCACGAAAGACAAAGCAAGGCAGATGGCGGACAAAAACCAAAAACAATTCCCCAATTCCCATACCACCACCCATAGCATGCCATTAATGGCATATGATGGAAGAAAAGGCAGTCAGATGTCATAGGGCGGGACCCACAGATCGATCAATCAACCCCGGGATTCTCCCCCCACCCCCGGCCTCAACCAAAAGCCTGGTAGAAGAGCTCCATCTTACAGGCCCTGCAGAATGTTGATAGCTCTGTCAGGGCTCTCAGCTCTTCTGGGAGCTCATTCCACCAGGCAGGGGCCAGGGCCTTTTTGGCCAGACGGACATCCTGGAAGCCCGGAACAACCAGGAGATTCATACCGGCAGAGCGGAGTGCCCTGTGGCAGGTCATAGGCAGACAAGCGATCCCTCAGATAGGCAGGACCCAGGCCATGTATAGCCTTAAGGTTAAAACCAATACCTTGAACTTGACCCAGAAACAGATAGGTAACCAGTGCAGATGATGCAGCACAGCCTCGATATGGGCCCTCCAATATTTTCAAGTGAGTATCCTCGCAGCCGCGTTTTGTACCTGCTGTAATTTCTGGGTCAAGGACAAGGGAGGCCGACATTGTGTAATGCCAGTTGTGTAGTAGTGAGTCTCCTAGTCAAGTTGTGTGATGGCTGCTGCTGTACTCAGCCACGTTGCTGAAAAGCAAGTCTCCAGGTGAGTCACTAGGAAGTGAGAAGTTCCTTGGATGCTGCCAAGCATGACCAGATGAGATATTTTTTGGCCGCCACTGGGCCTGGGTGAGTCATGTGACACCAAGTAGCTTGGTAGCAGCTGCTGGGTCCTGGCTAGTCATGTCAGTTGTATAGTTGTCTAGTGGTCACTAGTAGGCCCCACAAAGTTACTTGATAGCAGCTATCAAGCCTGGCCAAATCATGAGAGTTATATGGTAGTGAGAGATTCAGTGGTCATTGCCAACCCTGGCAAGTCTTCCCGGCACAAGTGGCAGGAGACAGGGCAGGGCAGTGCAGGGTCCTTTCCAGGTTTTGGTTTTGCAGTCCATTCCTGTTCACTCCAGCTTTGAATTACAGAAAGCCTTAGCGTTCAAGAATCTGGTACAAACATGGTTTATATGCTTGTGTGTTCCCATAGGTCCATCTATCATCTGCTTTCTCACTGGCTCTCCAAAATTTCAGCCTGAGAAAGATCTTTTTAACTGAATATTCCAGGGACTGAACCTGGGACTTTCTGTATGTAAAGCATATGCTATGTGACTGAAGTTCCAAATATTTAAGCTGTCTTTGCTGACAGAAATGCTGAAGAGGTTTTATTTGATACAGCTCTTGCTACACTTTGCCACTTCAGTTAGTCAGGGAGCGATTATATGTTGGAATAAAAAAAATTACTCCCCACATACATATGGAATATCAGGGAGAAAGATTCCAAACCACTATCACTTCCCAGCATTTCATACAATCTAAAGAAAATTAGTACCTCCCCCTCCCCTATTCATCTTATTATTAAAAGATGCACATGCTTCAGGCTGTTGGATAGGTCATATTACAGGGCTGGATCCATGAGAAGAGTTCATGGAAGGTGTTTGCAGAGTAGATCTTTGCCCACCTTCCCCTTCTTCAAGCAGCACTGTTTGTTCTTGAGGATCAGGAAAAGTCGAAGCAAAATGTATTACAGGATTGGAGGAGGGGCTTCAGAAGAGGTGGAGCATCAAATACAATCACCTTGTGCCTCCTATCTGGTTGATGTAAATTATGAGCAGAATAAGAGAAAAGCTTTATTCTCCCTCATCAAATAGTTCCCCCCATCTTGTAGTTTATTTTGCTTGCAAGGGTTTCCTGATTTTCAGACAGGATTTTTAGGGAAGCAGCAGGATGACTGAAGAAGGGAAAGTTGGGGAAACATCTGACCCACCAACACCTTCCACAAAGTCTTTCAGTAGATCCAAACCAATGTCAGTAACTGACTGGTCCCACTTTCCATTAAGATGTGCCGTAGGAAGAAGCTGATACACAATAAGCTTCATTATGAGTGTATTTGTTTTAAAAAACTGGGAAAAGAGAGTTGAGATGCATTGAAAGGTTTTGTGCCCAAAATGGAAAATCATAGAACACAAAACAGACGTGCATTTTTAAGACTCAGCTAGGGCATTTCCTTCCTTAGATTTTATAGTTATGAATATTATTTGTGTGGGCTAAGTTTTCATGACCCTCTTACATGTTAAGAAGTTTCATTATGACATCACTAATGATGTTTTTGTCATGCTGTGAAAAGGAAAGAAGAATAGAGATTGAACTTCGACACCTCTATGGACAATTATCAAGGGACACATTTTCTAAAGAACATGGCTGCCATTTAGAGCCTAAGATAAGAGTCAGATTATTTTAAAACTCTAATAATTTGTCAGAAGCTGCTTTTTGACTTTTATAGGAAGAGATCTGTTTTTCTTCCAGAGTAAGGTTTTGTTGTTGTTATTATTGGATCAAAGCCTTATTATTAGGGCTACTCAGTGACAGAGCAGTCAGCTGCAGCAGCAGGAAACAAGAAGCAATAGTTGTATCCTCAATTGAATCTGAGTGTGTATCCACAGCAGAAGTGTAAAGACAACTGAAATAGATATTGCATTTAATGGGATAGAGGAACCCAAACCAGTACAGTTCTTTGAAGACAACCAAGGGTGCATAAAAGTTGTGCAGATGGAGATCAACTTAAACACATGGATTTGAAGCATCACCCTGTAAGAAACATAAAAGAAGGGCTTATTGAGTCAGAATACAGTCCTACAGATGGAATGATTGCAGATGCACTCACCAAGCCACTTTCTCAAGGGACGTCTGAAAGTCTAGGTAGGTAGGAAGATTAATCTTGTAGACTTTGTACACTACACCTTGAGAACAGGTGTTGGGAAAGGCAATATGTGGTATACAAAGAAGAGAAGAAGACCCTGATGTGGGCAGCAAGAAGACAATTAGGATAGTAAGGACAGCACCTTCTCTGCTGTTAAGTGTCATTCTTTGTCTGTCACCAGATTGCTACTCTTAGAGCAATTTCCTCCTTCATTCAATCTTCTATCTCTAGCAGCTAGAGATATAGTTAGGAACCTATCTTTGTCTCACCTCTTTCCCATCAAGTATGTTAGTTCCTAAATAAACATTTATCTACTATTTCATCAGCTTGTACATTGTAACTGTGTTAATTACTCTGCCAACAACTTCAGTGTTGCCAGACTGCAGCAGGAAACCCGCATGAGATACTGGTGAGCCTAGTATCATACTGGTCAAGTGATGTCACTTCCATCAAAACCCAGAAATGTCATCATGACAAAGGGATTTGCAAAAATTCTGTTTTACCATGATGTTTTTGCAAATCCTAGCGAGCCCTCCCCCTTGTCATGACATCAATCCTTCATTTTTGATAGGATTGATGTCAGTATGGTGGTGTGCCACAGCCATTCCCCCCCCTTAATTTCTCCTGTTGACATTTCAGTGTCAATAAAGCAAGCAATAAAGAGTTTTGTCAGGTGGTCTTCCAATATATCAGGAGCTACTAACCACCAGGTAGGCTCTGGAGTTCTACTGAAATTACAGCTGTATTCTAAACCAGAGAGATCAGTTCCCTTGGAAGAAACTGAAGCTTTGGATGGTTGATTCTATGACTTTACATTTATACTAAGCTCCCTCACCAGCACTGATTCTAAATCTCCATGAATTACACAAGCCTGAGGTGGGTAATCTTTTATTGATGCAAGCATGAAATGAAACTCTACTGTTCCTGCTACAGTTATTCCCTTCCAGCTGAATGTTTCAGGACTGACCGTGTTTCTCTGTGGATAATAAACATACTAATTTTTCTTATTATTGATGGTTGAGTGAACCATTTATGCACAACAGAGTCTTTATCTAATATACATAGTAGTTAAAGGGATGCCCTAATGAGACAATAAGGACCAAGAATTTTGGAAAGCGTCTATGTATATGTGTGTGTGTGGATTCAAATGGGTAGCTGTGTTGGTCTGAAGTAGCACAATGAAATCAGAGTCCAGTAGCACTTTTTAGAGTGTTTGCACTCAAAAGCTCACGCCTTGAATAAATCTTTGTTGGTCTTAAAGGTGCTACCGGACTCTGATTTCATTATGTGTGTGTGTTGATAATGGAAGGCTTGGATATGACATTAGAGTAGGTTTTCTCAATCAGGGTTTCTTGAAACCGTGAGGATTCTTGATGGCCATGGAAGGGTTTCCCGAATGGGTGGGAGTTAATTAATTTGTATATATCTTTTAAAAATGTTAAAACATTTATTGGGTGATATGACCAATATGGTCATGTCAACCTGCCCCCCCTCCCAAAATGGCCAATGATGGGACTGGAGGGGGTGGGAAGGGGAGAGGCCCCGGTGGGTGTGTACATAGCTGTGCTTCCCAACCACATTCTGCATGATCGCACCACTACTGAGGTTTCTTGAAGCCGGAAAAATGTTCACAGGTTTCTCAATGGTATAAAAGTTGAGAAAGGCTGCATTAGAGGTATCTCCTTGCATCACATCTAGCCAATGCTTGCTTAATGTAGTTAATGTATTTATGTGCTTAATATATAAGAGTCACACTGTTAATCACTATCACTTTTGTATTTGTTTTTAAAAGATTGCATAAAAATTTAAATTTACAATTTAAAAAATTGTATTTGTTTTTTTTAATATTTATGGAGGCTCATAACAATTAAAATATTTGAAAACTCATTAAACTGTATATAAAATCCAAACAACAGATTAAATTGACTATTTCAAGCAGTTTAAAAATCAATGGCATAAAATAGCAAAACTTCACAGATGCAGATACAAACTTGCATAAAAGATAAAATCAGAGGAGGGGAGAAAGTCAGAGTCATCTGAGATAGGGGAAGTAACAAATAGCCTGCAATTTAGCCAGAAGCCTACTGAGATAAAATGCTTTTGCCTAGCATCTGAACAACAATTAAACCAGCACCAGGCTAATCTCTCACGATTCAGCAGTTATGACACCAACACAGAAAATGCTTTTTCCCAGAAGCCATGAGCCTCAATTCATCTGGAAGAGTTTTTGAACCAGGACCTCAGAAGATACCATAGTGGACACTGCAGGACTGTATGGGAGCAGATGGTCCATCTCATACCATAGTGCTATATACTTTTGCGTCATTCATTCATTCATTCATTCATTCATTCATTCATTCATTCATTCATTCTTTCATTCACCACCTTTTTCACTAAAACTCAAAGTGGATTACACAGTATAAAATGAACAAACAACATGAGATCTGTAGTAAACAGGGCAAAAGGACTAGGATTACAAAAAATTAGAAAGAAGACAAAAAATATCAGCCATGATAAATGAAGACCAGCACTTTCAGTCGTGCTCAGAAACACACTGGTAGCCTATACAGATCTTTCAAAACAGGTGCTAATTAGGGGATTGGAAGGAATGTATTTTAGATTAGATTATATAATAACCTGTTCTATAGGTTTTCTCTCTCTCTGCAAAGTAGAGTTTGATTGTGCAGTGTTCTGCTAATTAGTTCCCTACATTCTTGTGGCAGTCTAATTTTTCAAATATGTTTGACCATCACATTGCAGTTCCCTGAATCATTGGCCAGATGCCTGGGAGCCGTGGCAGAGTGGCTCCAAGATTGCTGCCTGAAGCTAAATCCCCTGAGGATGGAGGTTCTGTGTCTAGGCAGGAAGAGTCCAGATGAAGAATCATGCCTTCCTTGTCTTGACAGGGTGCAGTTTCAGGCAGCACAGTTAGGCAAGAATTTGGGAATGATTCTGGACACCTCCTTGAATATGGAGGCACAGATCACTATGGTAGCTCGCCTGGTGTTTTTCCGTCTATGCCACGCAAAGCTACTAGTGCCCTATCTGGCTCCAGAATATCTAGCCAGGGTGATCCAAGCAACAATCACCTCCAAGATGAACTTCTATAAATTATGGTCATGCGTGGCAGTGTCCAAATCGGACGTTCCAGGCCGACGCAGCCAGCTGGAGGGGGGGCAGGGAGGCGTGGGAGCTGGTGCGTAACTCAGCGCGTGCACACAGGTGCAGAGCTCCTGCAGAGTTTTTAGTATAATGTTTTTATCTAATAGCCTAAAAATCTCAAAAATCAATCAATAAATTTAGGACAACAGCCATTCAGCAGCCATTTGCCATTGCCTGCCTCTGTATAGAGAGGGTATTCCTGGGTGATCTCCCTTTCAAATCCTAACCAGGGCTGACCCTGGTTAGCTTCTGAGATCTGACAAGACTCCAGATCAGGGCATGGCAATTTATAGCTTGGCTTTATTGTAGAGTGAATGCCTTGTTTCTGTTCAACACTAGGGCTATCTGTAGGGGGCTAAATAAATACCAGTCACAGTTTGATTTGGCACAATGAATTCTGTCTTAGCGTGTCTTTGCAGTCTGTATGGTTTTACAAAAATGCTATATTTCTGAAGGGCTAATTCTGTACATTTACTCAGAAGCAAGTCCCACTGAGTTAAGTGAGGCTTACTCTTAACCATGTTTAGTACTACATTCTGATGGATCCATTTCCATGTAGAAAGAAGTTTTCAATTTCATTTGAAAATTCTGTCCCATTCCTAAACCCTTCTTAATAGTTACAAATTATTATTGTCTACAAATACAGGTTGATTTACATTACACTGAACCACTCGTTTCTTCTGTTTAAGTTTAAGTGACAACTAGCATATTTCTTCAGCCATTCTCTTCATTGATTGTTCAGTGTCAGCCATTCTATGTGGTCAGGATGAAAATTTTAATTGCTGCTCACCATCATTCCTCCAAAATCCACATACCAAAAATATGATCATTCTCTCTGATTCATCAAAGAAAAACATAGCTGGTATCCTGGAAGCCTAGAAACCCTCCTTTTTCAATTTTCTACAAGAATTTCCTTTCCCCATTGCCAAGTTCTCTGCCAGGAAAGCCAGGAAGTTGACCATCTTTAGTTAACATTCAATGAGAAAACTCTTGTTTTCCTAGCACCAACCCCTTACTTCCACACACCCATGCAGTATGCTTCATAGGACTACTGGAGTCTGTAATTTACCATTGTAGGCTGGTAATGTGGCTTTGGATGCCCGGGTTTTGCCAAGTCATTATCTTGAGGGAACACTTTGTCTGTTTTGCAAGAATCTTATTTTTCTTTCTTTCTGTTCCCCTAAGTGTCATTAGTATAGCTTCAAATTGCTCCAGACTGAAGCCAGTCCTAGAGAAAGCAGGAGACTACTGTCTGTGGTGCATGGCCTGAATATATCAGTTTCAAAATACTTGGTCCAGAAAACCTAAAGAACAAGAATCTCACACTCTGGTTTCTTAATGTTTGGTTAGGAACACAGACTCTGCCTATTTTGAGTGAAAACTGAGAACTTGATGCCCTGGCACAAACCAAGAGATGCTGGCCACAAAAAAAGGAATGGAAGGTAGCCATGTGTTAAATGCAACTGATTAGTCTGCATTGGTGAACACAGACATTTCTCTCATGGAATCTTCAAATATTTCATAGCCACAGAGGATGAAAGCATTTCCAAGACTCAAGAAAAAGTTTGAATCCAGTGGTACCTTTAAGTTAAAGTAGCTAGATGATTTTTTTTAACCTGGTGTCACACTGAAATTCTGCCTTTTTGATACAGGACTGTAAGCATGTTTATGTGTTTTTTTTTAAAGACATTGCTCACAATACTAAGATTTTTCACAGTTATTTATGCAGAATTTTATTATTTATTCTCCTATTCTATCTGCAATTCCTTATCAAATACTAGATTGTCCAAAAATGTAATGAGAATAACAAGTTTTATCAACATGATAGAAACATCTAGGCAAGAACTGTGTATCTGCCTTATCCAATTTGCTAATGAAGTTCAGTTCTGGTGATTGAGTTGTAGGTATTCTTCAAATTATTCTGGATTAACCCTGGAACACACATCAATGTTGCCAACATATGAACACCACTGAAAACAGCCTTCACATGGCAAATTATCATCAATCTAACTGTAATAAACATAATTAATTGTCAGGCTTATCTCCAGGGTCACATTAGATCTGTTGGTATTTTTTCTTGCAGTGGTTAGGAGCTTGGAGTAGGACCATGGAGACTGTCAGCATGTTCCATGGAGATGCAGTTCTGTGTTATGGCTTGTCATGGGGAGACATTTGTGGTAGCATCCTATGGCTGCTATATATATATTTGTCTCCAATTCTCACCTCAAGATCAAAAATAGAAGATTCAGGTTAACAATATTCCCTTGTTAAATGTGAATGAGCCTTTGATAGCATATCCTAGAGGTTTGGGCTGAGCTTGTTAGGACTTGGGAGCTAAACAGGGGTGTCTGTTGTCAGTTCTTGGCCAGACTAGGGTTGCATTGCAGAGGAAGGCAATGGCTCCTCTGCTCTTCCCTTGCCTAGAATACCCTGTGGATGGGTTGCCATGATTCAGTTACAACTTGACAGTGCACACTTTTTCTAACGAAGTTAGCTTTCTCTAGCCAGAATAATAAGAGTGGCACCTTAAAACAGCCTTTTTCAACCTTTTGACTATGGAAGCACACCTGAAAAAATGTTCAGGCTTCAAGGCACACTGGAAGAGATGCCAGCTGGCCATGCCTTTCTACCATGCCCTCCCCCCCCCCCCCGCAGAAGTGACATGCTGCTGGAAGTGACATCACCCCGACACGACTGATCTGCATTGCTAAGGTTGTCAACTTCCAGGTGGGACCTGAAGATCTCAAAGAATTACAAACTAATCCACAGCCAAGATCCTGCATTGTTGGGAAAGAAAGCCATATAGATGGGAAATTCACACAGACACAAATCCTGGTGAACTCCAAAGTCTTTTTTAAAAACCTCTAAAAAAATTGTTTACATTGTGCATAGCATCATCACAAATAAAATAAAATGCTTGTTAAATGAGACGTTAGTTTCATTTTTGTATGTGATATTCTGCGACATTTATTTCTGCTGCCCCCCCCCCAAGCCCTGGAGCTCACCAGGGTTCTAGTTTGCTAGGCCCAGCCAGGTCCCTCTGCCACCACCACCCAAGACCCAGAGCTCACCAGGGGCCTTCCATGGCCTAGCACTTGCCCCCCCCCAGGTTAAACAAAATCACTCTCCTCGTTCTTCAAGCCACCACTGACACAAGTTGACTTGAAGTGAGAGCAGCTTTGGCTGGCAAAGGTTTGAATGCCCAGGACCTCTTCTCTTTCCATCCCTTCCAGGCCCATCATTGGCCACCAAGGGAGGGGGTAGGTTGACCTGCCCATATAAGTGGGGAATCTTAATTTTAATTAAAATAAATAAATAAATCCCCCTGATGCCATAGCACACTGCAGCACACTGATATGCCATGGCACACTGTTTTAGAATCCTTGCCTTAAAGACTTCCTAATTTATTATGGCATTAGTTTTTTGTTAGCCAGAGTCCTGTTTGTTTGATGCATGAGAAGTTTCTCTGACTTTAGCACTTCTATGCCATAATAAATCTGTTCATCTTTATGGTGCCATAGTACTCTTTAGCTATCCTGATGGCATAGTTATGGTTTTTCAAGATAGCTTTTATTTTGCTGATAAAGTGATTGTCCCAGTGTAAAACATAGTATCTTTTACAGTGCTTCATGTGTTTTTGTTCAGTAACCAAGCAATTTTGTAAATTTACTCTTCATGTATCTAATGGAGACAGTCACATAGGCAAGCTAGTAAAGCAGTAAAGCACTTAAAAGTTGTTGTCTGAGGTAGGGCATTTCTTTAAAGCAATGGGTTTTTCCAGATCATCAGTGGAAACACCCCCTTATACACATTCAACAACAACATGCTGCTCAGGTCACCTTTTGAAATTTCCATCTAGAGATGTACTGCAAATACTTAACAATTACCTATATGTAACATTTAAGGAAAGCTGTTTCAGATATAACTGACGTTGAACTTGTTGGTCTTGGGGCTACCACTGGACTCAGACTTCTGTTCCTTAATTCTTGTATTTTTGTGCTGATTTACTGCCATTCATTGATTCTAATAACTGTTTCGATCCTATCTCAGCTATACTTGCCAGATAATTATGCATCTAAACTCTAAATAAACCTTCCTAACAATTAGCATCCACCCCTGTTCCTCTCTCTACCTATATGTGATTGTTGAGGAAAGCTTATTCCTTGAATAAAACTTTGTTGGTCTTAAAGGAAACATTGTTTCACTTCACAATTATATTACATTTCCAAAGGTCCAAAGTATTTTGCATGCTCTTAGAAGAATGCTGTAAGGTTAGTAATTATTTCCATATTACCCTCTCCCCAAATGTGAAGAATGAGATTGGGTGAATAGAAACATGTGTCAGGCTGCTAAGCACATTAATTTTAACGAGGGGATTGGTATTGAAAACTCTTTCTCACTATTACAGTGTCCCAACTTTTTAAAAAAGCTGCCTTTGAAGCACAAGGAAAGCTTGGGTATAAATTTTTATGTTACTTCTTTTCATCCTAGTTAACACAATGCTCTAATGATGATTGATAGTGATTTTTAAAATAATGTTTGTAATGATTTTACTAGTTAATTTTACAGTGATACTGATTTTATGATGGTTTAACAGAAAGGAAAGATATATTTAGTGATTTTTATTCTGCCTTTGCTCTTGGCAGTTCTGCTCTTCACACTTAGCAGGCCAGAATTCTGAAAAGTACCAGATATTCTTCAATTTTAAAATGTTGGTTTCAAAAACAAGAGATGTGAAACATTGACATCCTGTGGAAATCTACTTTTTCTGTTCATTGGGCAGAATATAAAGGGCAGTTCTTAATGTTTTGAAATTGAAATAGTTGAATTTCTAACAGACATAGGTAATATCAGAGAATAAAGCAGTGGCTAGGATCATCATCTTATAAAAATATATAGTGCTGGTAAAGGGCAACCAAAGTGACCAGGGAGTTGGAGGGAGAAAAAGTGTGGAAAAAAATACTGAAGTTTTTGTTGCTTTTCAGGCCCATTGTGCATGCACATCTTTTTTCTCCAGTATATTTATTCTGCAGCTACAATGGGGGGGGGGGACTTTTCTAAATTGGAGTGGAAAGTGTCTTTGACCTAAGGGGGGGGGGAAGCGGGTAGCATCCAATTTTTATAAAAATTACACAATATGTGCCTTCCATTTAAATTCTCATTATTCAGCTTGCATTTTAGCATTAATTAATTGAATGAAAGGGAACTGAGAGAAATTCAAGCAAAGGAGGAAAACCCAATGTTGAAAATGACCAGACATTTTTTGTGTCTGTCCTGTTCAGGTTGCACATTTTTTTACAAATGGATTGATCCCAAGTGATTCTTAAGTCCCGTGGTTTGCTGAAAGTCCATGTTAGGCTTCTGGAGACTGCCAAAATTTGCCCCCACCTAAAAAAAACCTTTGTTTAGTAAAGCATTAAAAGAAACAATATTTTCAAAACTTTAGGCTTTCCATTCCAGTATCTTCTGCTTCACCTCTCATGTCAATTTCATTCTGCACTGACAATTCCCCCCTTTATTTTGTTTGCATGCAGTACTGAAATCTCTTTTTTTTTCTTTTCCCACTGGGGATGCTACCATTTCTCTCCTCTCTGATCTCCCTTTCAAGTAAATATCAGTAGAAAACTAAAGTTTGCACAGCTCTTTTTAAACTTCCCCCATTTTAAACATTCCCCCATCCAAGATTAGTGAGAGTCTCATATTGATATATTCATGCCACTTGTAAAAATATTTTAAATTTAAAACAACGGGAAAATGGAGCTTGTACACCGATGAAGGGGGGAGAATGGCAGAAGGTGCAGAATGACTCAACAGGGATTATACAGTACGGTCTGCAGGATGGGACATTCCATAATCAAGGAGACAAAACTTGGCTTTTAGAACTAACCAGAAACCTAAAAAAAGAACTGATGCAAAGCCTAAGTGTTAATATGGTACATTATATAGTGCAAAATTACATAGCAGCATACAGTTTACAGCAAACTATACAAAATAGTGTAGAACAGTCCCTAATAATTTGTCCAAGTACTTTTGTGCATCATTTTGTACAGTGCTACTCTACTGCCTGGGTAGAAAAGTAATCTTGAATAATTCAGTTTTGCATGGTTTACACAGAAGAATAGGAACCTGGGCTGACTTCTTAGGCAGTCTGTTCCATCAGGTGGGAGGTCACAATGTACACCTAGTTGTTGATTTTTGCCCATTTGTAGATTGGCAACTATAGAATATCCGCTCAGATCAGTGAAGCTGCCCTGCAGAGCATAGGGGAATAGGTGGTCTCAGATATAAGGGACCGAGGCAATGAAGGGCATCATATGTGGTAGACAATAATTTAAATTGAGCATAGTAACTGATGGATAGTTAGTGGAGTGACTACAGAATGGGAAACAAGGTGATTCACTGGCAATTACATATATTGGTTCAAAATGCAAGTGCCCAATCCCCCATCCCTCCGAGATGGCAGCCTTAACAGAAAATCATTATTGCTACATCTGATATAAACCACTTGCACATGGAAGGTATTGGAAAGTGGCATGCTGTTTTAATTGATTGCTTTTCTACAGTAAAGTAGTGCTTCTGTACATGATCTTATCATATTTCCTGCGACTTTTCTAGATATGATCCTCTACAGTGTTTTGGGAAAAGATCTTAGCAAAGCCTAGGTGGCTCCCATGTTAACAGAAAAGTCTGGATCTTCCAAATTCTACCTAAATTCACATAATTTGACTCAGTTTCCTATGATGACCATTTCCCCTGAATTCTTTTAAAATTTATGCAGTTTAATAGAATTATAGCATTATAGAGCTATAATCTATCAGATTCTCTGAATTATCAGTTTTTATCCTTTAAAAAGTCTTGAGCCTCTTTCATTGTGCCTTTCATATGCCTTTCCTCTCTGCAATGACGGGGATTTATGAAAGATGGGAATTCAAAGAACTCAATACACAGGTTGTTATAATGCAATAACAATATTCCACTGCTGATTTAAGAAACCAGGGGCATGGGAGGATGGCTCCTGCCATGGAACTGGGGCAGAAAAAAATCAGGGAAACCTGCTGTGTGAAACTGCTGTTCCTGCTCTGCTGTATTTGCTGTCACAGTAGTAATGGGGAAATTACATAAGCCCATCCCTGTGTACAAAACACTGTAGATGCTAGAGCCTATCGCTGTATTCTGTTGTTTTGATCAGCAAAATTCTAACCGTGGTATCACTACTTACTAATGAAAGATGTATCATAGTCTTTAAAAGAGGCAAACTTACTAGCAGAACAGAATCACAATATTAAAAAGCAGCAATAGACCATATTTCAGTATACAGCCTTAGCAACCTGTTTCAAAGAGCTGGGACCCTATCATGGCACAATCCTATATAGATACTGTTGAACCACTGTCAGTGGTTGTGGCATTTCAAAAAAGTTGTACAATCGTATTGGCCCACACAAAATCCCAAAACAAGAAACCCAGATAATGCTTTTTATTAGGACCAACTACCAGCAGATGTGGCAATTCAGAGACAGAGCAGTCAGGGAGGCTCTTTCGCTACGCACAAGTCTTGTGAACCTGCAGGCTTGCTCAAGCTAGCATATGCCAGAGGAATGCAACATTAGTTCTCCGTGGAGCTCCTCACCTCTTGGGCATGGCTACATGTCCCTGACTCCCCCCCCCCCGCCCGCGGAAAGGCAGCAATATGGAATAAGCAGCCATGAAATTAGGAGTGGAGACGTCTGGATGAGTCCACATTTGCGGTTAGTGCTAGTGTTGCAAAGAACATTCTGGCAGGGAAATGTTGCCGGGCTGGCATGGGTACAAATCTCCTCCCCTGGGTTGCCACGCCCGGCCTAGAAGCGGGTATCAGAGGCGACCATGCCTCCTCCTCCTCCTCCTCCCTTCCGCCCTCCCGGAGGCGGGCCCGCGCCTGGCCCCATCTATCCCGAAAGTCAGCCCGCTGTACATTCATTGCTGACAGTGCGGCGGGGAGGAGGTTCGCCGAGGGAGGGGAGGCGGCTTTGCTGGGCTCCCTGCTGCTGCTGCTGCTGCTGCGGGGGGATCCAGGCTGCTGCTGGGCTGCGAGTTCCTTTGCCTCTCCCTCCCGCTTGCCGGGCCCGCCCGCTTCCCTTCCTGCCCATCATTCCCGTCCCCGGACACATGGAACTGTTGTGCGTGGAGGGGGTGATCCGGGCGAAGCGGGACCCGACGTTATTAGGTAACCGGCGCGTCCTGCAGAATCTGCTGAGGCAGGAAGAGCGCTACAGCCCCAACGTCGCTTACTTCCAGTGCGTGCAGAAAGAGATCCAGCCCTACATGCGGAAGATGTTGGCTTTCTGGATGTTGGAGGTCTGTACAGGATCTCCGAAAATCGGGGTTTCCCCTCCCAAGTCGCCCGAGCCCAGCGAGCACGTTTTCCCCTTACGCCTAATCCCACAGGCGCCCCTTTTGCCGTGTTTACTCGGAAGTGACCCTCGTTGATTTTAAGGGAGTTTACTTCCAAGCAAGCATCTTTAGCACTGCGCCCGAGCCGAGGCATGTTTACTCAAGTAAATTCCACTTGAGATCACTGGAATTTACACCCCAAGTAAGCATGCATTGGGCTGCGGCCTTAGTTTCGGGGGGGAGGGGGGCGGCAAGATCCATTGTGGGAGATTCCGTCGCTCGTGAGAACAGGAGGGATTCTTTTAGAACTGTGGGGGGTGGGTTGTGTTTTGTGAGAGGGGGGAATTTACGGAGGTTGTTAGCGGCAAAAAGTGGTGCGCAGTAGAGCAAGGATTCGCAGGCAGAAGTCTTCTCTTTCTGGGGGGGGGGGGGTTGCTGACTTATTCAAGAGGGCTTTTCTGCGCCTGCAGCGGATAGGGTAGTACTGTACAAAACGATCCACGAATTGCTAGGGACTGGTCTATACTACCGTGTAATCCTGTGGATTGGCACCACTCTGTGAAATCTGCCCTGAGCCCCGTTGAGAAAGGGGGACTATGAATGAATAACGTACATAAAATGGATTATTTGAAAAACGGGGGAACTGGAAGATAAAAACTTGGTCATGTCCCTTCCAGTGTCGCCTCTCAGTATTGGGCGTCAACTGAAAGGCACCTATTACCGGTGGGGGTGGGGCGGCTCTATCTATGCTAATATGAACCTTTCCCAGGCAACCTGTGAGTGTGTGCGTGGGGGGGGGGTCCACTCGTCCTGTCTGATCATGCCACTGACGGTGAACTGATACAATTGTAACAATTAATTTTAAACTTTCAAACTAGGGTGCCCAACTGCAGAGAAGGGGAAAGGGAGAAGAGTACAGAAATATCTTGTTCTGTTTTTAAATAATTTGTTTAGCATGGCAATCACAGATACTGTGAAAACATAGTATTAAGAGAAAAGCATTCAGTACAAAGCAAATCTCTTAATTTGTTTGGCTGGTTTGTAAATAGCCACTAGCCCATCATCTGTAGGAAGCAAGAGTCACCTCAATAACTCCATGCAGGGAAGCATTTATAAATTGGAAACTAAGCGAGATTTTTTGAAAAAGAAAGTCTGACAACAAAAGAAATGTGTGGGCAGGTGGGCTACTGAATGCTTTTTTTTTTATTCCACAAGTGACTCTTGGTTCATATTCTGACACCATTTGATAGCTTCCTCCCTGCAAGCTCCATTCCTTTCAGTCACATATGCATTGAGACTGGCTTTGTGACATTATGCCTGCAGGAAGAGTAATTTTCAAAACCAAGTTCTGATTTCTGTGTTTTAAATCTGAAATGTCTCTAGCTTGTGTTCACTGGGTGCCAACCAAAATAAAATTTCTTCTACTCTGGATTGAATAAATTGGACCAAATTGGTCCGGTGGTTTAAATGTCTCAAAAGGGACAGGCTCATGAACACAGAAAGCTGCTGTATCCTGAGTCAGTACTGAACCATCAGGGTTAGTATTGCCTGCTCCGACAGGCAGCAACTCTCCAGGGTCCCAGGAGGAGATATTTAACGTCACTTACTACCTGATCCTTTTAACTGGAGATGCTACTCTACTGAGGACTGAACTAGGACATTATGTTTGCAAAGTAGGCATTCTGCCACTGGGCCACAACACCACAGAATTTTACAAGGTACTCATTTTACAGATTGAACACACTTTGATTCTCCCTTCAAAAAATGAAGTAAAATCTAAAGCATTAAAGGATTCCACCATCCACCCTAAAATTACCATATATGTTTAACATGAAAATTGTCTGATAGAAAATGCTTTTTTAATTCCTTTTTTATGTCTGGACCATTGCAGTATCTGTGTGCTTGGTTGGTTAATGTATATCTTCTGTGAAGAAATGGACTGCTATTTCTATTTTACATGTGAGAAAGTGTGGCCAGTGACTTAGCCAAGTTTTCAGAAAGCCTGTGGCAGAGCAGGGAGCTGTACTTTGATCCCTGTGTAGCATCTTAGGCACCTGTACGCCTTGTTTCATCTTTACAAAAAGACAAAAGTATTTTGACAGTATTTTCAAAGCCTTTGTAAAACCTGAAGCAAATAATTTCTTGATTTATAAAACTTCCTCTCTTTCTCTGGGTTTTGTCAGGTTTGTGAGGAGCAGAAGTGCGAAGAGGAGGTTTTCCCCCTGGCCATGAATTATGTGGATCGCTACCTGTCTTGTGTCCCCACTTATAAAAACCACTTGCAACTTTTGGGTGCTGTCTGTATGCTTTTGGCCTCCAAGTTGCGAGACACCATGCCACTGACAGTGAAGAAACTCTGCATTTATACAGACAATTCTATCACACCATGCCAAGTTTTGGTAAGCTCCTTTCCTGCTCTTCCATTATGAAAGTCAATCTCTGAGATTCCTAGAGAGCTGACTTTTGTAAAAGTTGCAAAATGTGTTTTAGAACTGAATTGATGAAATGCAGACACTAGAGCATTATGACTACTTCCAATAGTACTTCTCTTTGTAAATCAGCAACATAAAAACCAGGCATAAATTAATCTTCTAGTATATAAGAGGTACTCAATAGCTGTCTTCCCTGTTCACTTGATGCTCAAGGTTTTTCCCCAGAGGGCTGGACTGTATGCTATGATGCTTAGTCTGATAGTTCCTTTCTTATTAGCATGCCAGTTGCCAGACTAAGCACTCATTTAAAATGACCACATACATGGGATGCTTTGGTAACAACTTTGTACCAATATCATAGCCATTGTTGCCCATGTAAGCTACTTACAGACTTTCAAAAGTAGTTTTAAATCATATTTTAATCCATAAACTTAAGCATGTGTGGGAAAATGCCTAACAACCATGAAATTCTTCTACATCTACAGCATATATTTAATTAGTTTTTTTGGCTAGAGTCATTGGTTGAATGTGGTGCTGGTTTTCTAGATACTAAAAGGAAAAAGCACCTCCAGGGAAGATGTGCTGTCCTTGGTTTGCTGTGATTTTACCTTTCCATTGAGTAACAAAGAGGGTTTCTTTGGCATAACCACTCTCAGTTTCACAGCTCTCATCCAAGGCCAGGACCTTTAATTCTTATTGCTAAGTTCTCTGAAAGGAGGCAACCAAAGAGATAAAAATGACAAATTATTGAGGTTCCAAAAGTAACAACAGCCTTCAAAACAGCTGCAGCTGCTGGCAAGAAATGTTGAAACTAAAAAAAGGCAGGTGTCGAATGTAACCTTCCTAATTAATGGCTTCAGCACCATCATGGATGGCTAACTGAAGAGCCCAATGAACTACACATCATCCGGGGTAGAAAGCTGCCAACAGGGTTCAAGCTGCAGTGCAGGATGGTAGATGATTTCTGGGATGGGAGAGATGGGAAGGTCTGGCTAGCATCGTTCTACTACTCTCTCTGTTTCAAATCTGGGTAATAAAGCTTAGGCATGCCAGTTTTATCCATGTTGTTTTTTAGTGCAGTGAGGTGATAACCCTTCATTTGAGAGACACAAGCCTCACTGAGGGAGGAGAACTGTTGTTGAGGAGCTCCTATAGAAACATCCATATGGAATCATCCATCTCCATCATACAGAATCACCCATTTCATGTTAGCAGGTTGGATTGATTCTACACTGTGGTGATTTAAGTCCCCCCAAAATAGAAAAATCCTTACTGTTTGAATCATGTTTTCAGTTTCTGAATTTGGATATCTCTTGGAGAAAGGCGTATTCCAGTCAGTTGTTCTTACTATAAAGCAAACCTATTCACAATTTAAAAAGATTCAGGTAAGTAGCCATGTTGGCCTCATGCAGCCGAACAGAGCTGGAGTTCAGGGGTACCTTTAAGACCACAACACTTTTTTTCAAGGTATGAGCTTTCACGTGCATGCACCCTTCTGCAGCTACATATCTGGTTTACATCAAAGGAAATGTACACACCCATTAAATAATACTATGGCGGTCTTAAAGGTGCCACTGGACTCCAACGTTATTCTGCTGCTTCAGATCAACACAGCTACCTCTTTGGATCTATTCACAGTTAATTACTTCCCCAGCCAGGGTTTTGTTAAACCCTGGGATTTCTTGAAAGGTTTCCTGAATGGGCAGTTCATTAATTTTTAATATATTTTAAAATATTTTAAAAATGTGTTAAACATTTCTCAGGTGATATGACCATATTTGGCCTCCCAAAATGGCCAGTGATGGGCCTGGAGAGGGTGGGAAGGGGAGGGGCCCTGGGCGGCAGGTACATAATTATGTTTCCCAACCATATTCTACACACGATTGTGCCACTCCTGGAGTTTCTCAAAGCCTAAAGAGTGTTCAGGGGTTTTTCAACTTTAAAACAGTTAAGGAAGACTGGTCTAATTTTTCATATTCTCTTGGAACATAATTCAAAAGAACAGCAAGTTGTTTTCACTAGAGAATTTATCGTTGCTTAGAAGAGCAATTGTGCAGTCAAGAATTTCTGTTTGGCTCTCTGTTTGGCTGTAAGAAAATATGCAAAATTGACAATTGTTTCATATTTATAGAGCTTGACCTCAAAAGTTTTGTCCCTAATTTATTCTTTTACATAGAGATGTAGGCTTCAATTCAGGTTCAGTTCACAAGAATTATGAATGTAGGCTTTAAAAAGTCTATAATGCATTTCTGGTATCTGTAAGGAACTTTTCATATAACTGAATTTTTAAGAAAAATAAACTGATTTAATTTGAAACCCCATTTTTTATTTTAAAAAGGATTGATTTTTTTCCACCCTCCATGTCAGGATACCAACATTCATTGGACAAGTTTCTTTCATTGTTTATTTCACTGAAAGAGTTTGTTTCCTGGAGGAAATCAGGGTTAACCACCATTTGTGCAATAGCATACTGAGATTAGGATCTGGGAGGTCCATGTTCAAATCCTCTTCACTGTTCATTCCTCACAGTCTTTGTGATAAAATGGGGGATGGGGAACCATGTGTGGTGCTCTGAGCTCCATGGAGGAAAGGGAGAGTAGATATATGATAAATCTAGTTGAGACTTTCTGGATGGATGCTTCTTGAGGTAATATCTTAATAGGTTTTCTTTCTTGGTGGTACAACACAAGTGTGAGATTAGAGAGATCATGGCAGAGTTAGCAGTCAAGTTTTTTAGACAGGTGAATCTCTTTTACTTCATGCATCTCTCTTTTTGGCACATACAAATTGTTTATTTACTTTAGCAAAGGCAGAGGTGGATTTTATTCCATGTAAACACTGACATTCAGTGAGGTGGGAATTGTCCATCTAAGAATAAAGGCCTCCATTTGCAAGCATTTTGGTTTGCTGTAAGTTCATCCTTCCTCTTTTAGCAGGCTCCATGAAAGCAGTTTCCTCTCATTCATGTAGGTATTTGGCAAGTAGAGGTCATTCACTCTGTACCTGTAATGACAGAATATGACAATTACTGACAGGTGGATCTTTCTGTTCACAAAGATTTAGAAGGCAGGAAAAGTGTTGATGAAGAATGAGAAGGTCCGTCCTATCCAGGTTTCCGCCTGCTTGAATATGGTATTCACATTGGTCAGGGTGCTAAAAACTAATGTTTGTTTGAACCAGGAATAAAAATGTTCTAGATTTCAATATTTTAAAACTGAACATTTCTGTCTATTGAAGAGGTTATTGTGTGGCCAATGGCTAAGAAAGAAAGGGTGGATTTCTTTGGCATACCAGAATGTGGATCTTTTTCCGCACAGAATAAATTCAAAGCCACTGAGCAATGCCCAGTAATGCTTCTAGGTGAGTAGAACAGAAAGGACTGTGACTTTGCCTCTTGAGACTATCTCTGGTCCTTCAGTGGAGACCTGTAAGTTGTCAGGAGGAAAAGTAGAGTATAAATATTTTAAATAAATGTCAGCATTATTCTTATTTCTCTCCTGCTCTGAGAATATTACCAGCGCTAAGAAAGGCCAGTGACCCCCTTGGAAACACTGGATGGCTTTTGCTTCTGGGACTGACAGTGTTAATACTTCACTTACGCAACCCTAAAGAGCTGCTACTTCTCTCTTGTGTGCTGACAATGGCCCATGCCCCTATTTCACAGCTGGGCAAGTGAGAGTGATCCAGGGAGAGGAAAGATAAAGTACCTTCATCAAGGTCTGGACAATGGCTACATCCTGGCTATTTCTCAGGATGTAGCATCAAGGCGGCTCCCTGCTGGCTCCTGGAAGGAAAGCCTCCTCACTCTCCCAGCATGTCAGTTTCCTCCTTGCAGAAGAGGATGCCTGCTTGACACCCTCTCAGAATCATGATGAAGTTATTCTTAGTAGGAGGAAATGATGCAACAAGGAATTTATCCACTTGAAGGAAACTGAGTTTCCGCACAAGGGTATTATCTAAGATGCTTTTCGCTTTTCATTCAGCCAGTTTGCTTTATGCACATTTAGCTGCAAAAATAGTCAAAGGGAAGATTGAATGTCAGCAGATCACAGGGTCTGTAGCTTGATGGGATCTGCTTTCAGAGTTCATTCATTGTCCATCTGGTCTATATAGCAATAGGGATTCTTGTTCTTTGAGATGTTCCAGGCTGCTCCTTGGCCATTGGAACCTCAGCCATTTAAGCAGAACATTGCTGAGAAGCAAGCAAAGGTACTTGCATTTCCTTCTCTTTTAGGAATTTCTTAGGCATTTATTGGCAGTGTATAAACTTCACATCACAGTATAAGAAAATAGTATCCTGAAGTAATCTGCAACTGAGAGTCACATTTTGCATGTTCCCTCCATGCTAAAAAAATCCCTCAATAGGAGGGGTAGACAAACTGCGGCCCTCCAGATGTCCATGGACTGCAATTCCCAGGAGCCCCTGCCAGCATTCGCTGGCAGGGGCTTCTGGGAATTGTAGTCCATGGACATCTGGAGGGCCGCAGTTTGACTACCCCTGCTCAATAGGGTTGTGAGTGTCCTGCATTGTGCAGGGGGCTGGACTAGATGACTTTGTTATTCTATGATCCCTGCAAGCTGAGAACTAATATAGTCATGAGAATATAGTCTATTCAAGAGAATATAGGCTATTCAAGGGAAAATCATAACACAGAAGATCTCGCCTTCCCAGATATTATTTATTTAGATTTATATACCGCCCTCCCCGAAGGCTCAGGTTATTCAACCTGATAACCTGAAGGCTTAGGTTATTCAACCTAAGAGCAGTTGTTTGAATGCTTTGGGCATGGCCCTTCCTTAACAAGAATTGCCTTCTGTTAGTGTGTCACAGTAGGATTTAGGAGACCCAGATTCAAATCATCATGCAGCCATGAAGCCTACTGAGTGACTTTGGGCCACCCACATTCTCTTTCAGTCAATCTGCGGGGAGGGGAACTGTGTATGCCATCCTGACCTCCTTGAAGGAAGGGTGGGATAAACATGTACAAGACGGAGAGGGAGCTCTTGGGGAAGGGTGGTGACTCAATAGCAAAGCAGATGTGCTGCTTGCAGAAGGTCCTGAAATCAGTTCCTGGCAACTCCACTTGAAAAAGTTGTGGCTGTTGAGAAAATCTGTTCTCTGCTTGAGCTTGGAGAGCCACTAGCAAGCAGAGTAGTCTGTATATACTTAAACAGATTAATTATTAATAAGCGTTCATATGTAAATGGGTTGTGTAAGGGCTCTTCTGTGATTCTTAATTATGATGGGAATTCCATGGCTCATCACATTTTAGAAGGCTTCCCATGACTTGCCAAGGTTACAGTTGTACGAAGGATACCAATAGCCCATGCAGATCTTGATGCAGCTCTGCTTTCTGCTTATTTCATAGAATCATAGAATAAGTTGGAAGGGGCCTCCTGGGTCATCTAGTCCAACCCCCTGCACTATGCAGGACACTAA
Organism: Paroedura picta; assembly: GCF_049243985.1. Lineage (NCBI taxonomy): Eukaryota > Metazoa > Chordata > Lepidosauria > Squamata > Gekkonidae > Paroedura > Paroedura picta. Next base: position 98,328,720 of record NC_135372.1, on the reverse strand, counting down.
CATCCCTATCGCTCATCCACTGTAACCTGCCACCCCCTTGAAACTTCACAGAATCAGCCTCTGTTTAAAAATCTCCAAAGAGAACTTCTTCCGGATGTTTAGACGGAATTTCTTCTGAATTAATTTCATCCTATTGGTCCGTTCCTCTGGGACAAGAGAGAGCAATTCTGCTCCATCCTCTGTAGCAGCGGTCCCCAACCTTCTTGTGGTCGGGGACCACCTCCGGGGGTGGGGGAGAGCCGGCGGCCCAGCCGCCGCGCATACACAGTTGCCGCGCATGCACGTTTTTGCCACCAGGTGGTGCTAACAGCCATGCGCAGAGTTGCCACGCATGCACGTTTTCACCAGCAGGGGGCGCAAACGCGCGTGCATGGCAACTCCGCTCGTGCGCGTTTGGTCACTGGCGTGCCGGTGGCCGCGCCTGCCTCTCCCCCCCTTGCAGCGAGCAGCTAGCCGGGCCGCGAGCGAAGCGGCCGTTTCGCTTGCAGCCTGGCAAGCTTCTCGCTGTGTGGGGGGAGGCAGGCGTGGCCGCCGGCGGCCCAGTACTATGGCCTTCGCGGCCCGGTGGTTGAAGACCCCCCGCTCTATATGGCAGCCTTTTAAATACTTGAAGATGGATATCATCTCCCCTCTCAGTCGTCTCCTCTCCTGGCTAAACAGACCAACCTCCCTCAACCTTTCCTCATACGTCTTGGTCTCTAAACTCCTCACCCTCTTTGTTGCCCAAAGGAAAGGATTTCTGCAAAGGAAAACAGAAGGGTGAGTACCCAAAAGCTTGTTTGTATCCTAGCTTGTGTTCATGAGTAGTAGAAAGTTTGCTTTAATTGGAATGTCATTGGAACAGAATCCTTTGTGCTTCTTTAGAAGTGTCTTGAATCTTACTGTGCTGTTGTATTTGATGACCTGAATCCAGCCTCTTTGAAAAAAGTGCATAACACAGTCTTCTCTTTTCTGTTCAGGACTGGGAAGTTTTAGTTTTAGAGAAGCTAAAGTGGGACCTGCTGTCGGTGATAGCAAATGACTTCCTGGATCACATTCTCCAGCGGCTTCCACTTCCCCAGAATAAAGTGGACTTGGTGAAGAAACATGCACAGACTTTCATTGCATTGTGTGCTACAGGTATAATTTCTATTGTGACTGATGGCCTTCATGGGGAAGGTAGAGCAGTAGCTGTATTCCAAAGCTTAAAAAAAAAAAGGCTGACCACCAAGTCAGCTTGGTATAGTAGATAGGAGTACGAACTTCTAATCTGGCGAGTCGGGTTTGATTCCCTGCCCCCCCCCCACATGCAGCCAGCTGGGTGACCTTGGGCTCGCCACAGCACTGATAAAGCTGTTCTGACCAAGCAGTAATATCAGGGCTCTCTCAGCCTCACTTAACTCACAGGGTGTCTGTTGGGGGGAGAGGAAAGGGAACCCCCCCCCCCCATTGAGACTGAGATCCTTACTGTCTGTGCTTCAACTTCCATGTCTTAAGGAACAGATTATAGTGTGATGAATATCTGAATGCACTGAAAGAGTCTCTATTGGTAGAGGACATATAACATCAACATAAAGAAAAGCTAGTATTCTCTGCTAGTACCTGGCTGCCATGACTGAGTCTTTTTCAGAAGCTACTTTTGTGTTGGCAAGAAGTCTCATATGCAGCAGTCTGCAGTCTTTCCAGACTCAGGACTTATTTTTAACCATAAACAGCAACCTGGAAACACGCAGCCAGAAGACACATGACTTCGTAATCACATGACAGGATAAGGAGGAGCCAGAGCCTGTGCAAAAGAGAAATCCTGTCCTCTGGTTAGTGACCTCCACTCTCATCAGAGTGCACAAAAGGAGAGAGAGAAGGCATGGCAAACTCGATCTCTTGGCACACCAAGTAGCAACAGATCTTTTTGTCACACCAAAATTATAGGACCCACCTGAGGGGCCTACCCCATGGGTTGAAGATCACGATTTTGGACTAAGGGAGCTTTTGAACTATATCTGTATTCTATATGTGTGTTCTAATTTGGTTTGTGTGCCTTGGGTCAGCAAATAAGGCTGCTCATGTGTTGTTAGCCACCCACAGTAGGCTTGGATGTTCACTTTCACTTTGACTTATGAGCTCTCTAGCTGCTTTTATTGTATACTAGTAAAATAAGCCCATTGTATAAAGGATACAATGGGCGCTAGGAGGTGGGGGCCAGAGCGAGGGACGGAAGGCGACCTTAAAAAGGAGGCGGGCGGCGGCTCCTCGGCGGCTCCACAGTGGGTTGGGCTCCTCGGCGCGCTCGGCTGCGGCGGCTCGTCAGCGGCAGCTCCACGGTTCTTGAAAGCTGCTTGTCGTCGTGGCTCCTTCTCGGCGGGGCGTGGCGCTGGGAGGCGAGTTAATGCCGCGGCAGAGCGAGTCCTCGGTGTCGCGGCAAAGGTCCCTCCGCCAATCGCGGGCCGGCCACGGCCGTTCGCTGGGCGGGCGGCGCCGGCGATCGCGGCGCCGCTTCCTCGAGTAATGGAGGCTCTTCCGGTGCCCCGAATCACGGCACTGGCGTCGATGGCGTTGGCGCTGTTTCCGGTGCAGGTCAGCTGGGTTGGTCAGCTGGGTTGTTTATTTCTGGCAGGGGCTTTCTTTATTTTATTTTATGTTTATTTTATTTCCTTTGTTAACTGGCAGGGGCTTCCTTTATTTCTGTGGCAGCGGCCTGACGCGGCGAGAGGCGCTTTGCGCCTCTCTCCGCGTCAGGCCGCTGGGCAGGGAACCCCCAGCAGCCGCGCTCCGCGCGACTGCTGGGGGTTCCCTCGGGCGACAGCCTGACGTGTCAGGGCGGGAGCCACTGGCAGGGGCTTCCTTTATTTTATTTTATTTCCTTTGTAAACTGGCAGGGGCTTCCTTTATTTCTGTGGCAGCGGCCTGATGCGGCGAGAGGCGCTTTGCGCCTCGCACCGCGTCAGGCCGCCGGGCAGGGAATCCCCAGCAGCCGCGCTCCGCGCGACTGCTGGGGGTTCCCTTGGGCGACAGCCTGACGCGGCGAGAGGCGCTTCGCGCCTCTCGCGGCGTCAGGGCAGGAGCCACTGGCAGGGGCTTCCTGTATTTTATTTTATTTTTATTATTTTATTTCCTTTGTTAACTGGCAGGGGTTTCCTTTATTTCTGTGGCAGCGGCCTGACACGGCGAGAGGCGCTTTGCGCCTCTCGCCGTGTCAGGCCGGGAGCAACTGGCAGGGGCTTCCTCATGCGGCGGGCTGGCGCAGCGAGAGGCGCTTCGCGCCTCTCGCCGCATCAGGCTGGGAGCAACTGCGAGCCGCGCTGCGCGCGGCTTGCAGTTGCTGGGAATCAGAGGGACCAATCGGCAGGCGCTTCGCGCCTGCCGATTGGTCCCTCTGATTGTCTGTCATGAGGAAGGGTCCAATCCGGACCCTTCCTCATCCCAGACACATCCCGCCGCAGGAGGGCTTACTGCTTTATTTAGTCCGTGGCGCCCGCGGCGCCACGGGCGGTGTACAGATGTGTGAAGGCAACTTCCAGTGTCCCCACACAAAAGCTTGATCTCCACACCGTTGAGTGCTGAGGAGGTGGAATAGACTGCAGTATTCCCTACTGGTTGGTGGATTGCAGCATTCTGTGCTCCTTCATGTATGAAAAAACAAAACCTTTCCTGTAGAAAGGGTGGGTATAGATGCCCACCCTGAGCCCCTCCCCTTCTCACCCCCTCCACGCCCATCATTGGGCATTTTGGGAGGGGAGGCAGGTCAATATGACATATATGGTCATATCATCCAATAGATGTTTGACAACCTAAAAAAAATACATTAAAATTAGTTCCTACCCATTCAGGAAATCGTCCCAGGGCCATCAAGTTGAGAAAGGCTGCATTAGTGCATGAGGGCAAGAGCAGGACTTTTTGAGGTGGTAGCTCTGGACTTTGTAAACTGGCTTCCCAGGGAAGGTCTTCACTGAACTGCAGTTAGGAGCCAAAGTCAGATGGGTTGTGTTCTTCATGTTGGAATTTTGGAATGTCCTTGTTATTTAAAATTCATTTTAATTTTTATTATTGAGCTGCTGTGGTTTTAATGATTACTGTCAGTAGAATGGGTGCAGAATGAGGCATATTAACATTTTAAATGAATACTAAAGTAACTTAGATTTTATAGATATGAATAAAAGTAAATTAATAGCCTATATTTCTTAAATATGACAAATTTATCTTAAGGGTTTTTTAAACATTTGCTTAGTTTTCAGTCATACACAATCTATATGTTGAACAAACTTCAGTTGTTTTCTTGTGTGTCATACCTTAATTGGATGTTGTAGCAATCAACGACTATCTGTCTCTTCTTCTGACTCTAACACTTTCTTCTCCTCTGGAATTTGCAGATTATACCTTTGCTATGTATCCACCATCTATGGTTGCTACAGGTAGCATTGGAGCAGCAATCCATGGTCTCTCTGCCTCATTGGATTGTATTTCTGGCGAGGAGCTTACAGAACTGCTTGCTAGCATTACCGGCACAGAGGTGGTGAGTATATGTTGCGAGGGAGCAAAATGCAGAGTTGAGAAACAGGAATTCTGCTCACATTTTGCTGGTGGGCTTCTGGGAAACTGTCTCTGCCCAGACAATGAGCATCTCTCTTTCATTTCTGAAGTGGCCAGGGATTCTGAATATTGTCAAGTGGCATGGCACTTCACATTTTTTTACAGAAAGAGATATAGAGTAGAGAAATAGTGGCTCGTGCCTCTTGTTGCCAGTTCATTTATGGTGCAGCCCTAAGTGGAGTTATATCCTCCTAAGCTGATTGATTGCAGTGGCCCTAGAAGGATGCAACTCCACTTTCAGTTGCATGGCTATACTTCTGGAAGTACAATTACTGTAGTTCTGAATAGCAGCATTAAGGTAATGAAATGGTTGGGATGCTGTCATTTGGGGGTGTGCAACCACATAAAAAGAAGCATATGAGAAAAACCATGGATGACGAAAGGAACCTTCAAACTTCGATAGGACTTCCAGGACAAACGTTGCTGCTTTTTAAAATAACCCAAAGGCACTTTTTCCAGCCAATCTGGGGCATGTGCCTGAAAACCCTTCTGCAAAGCACAAGCAAGGCATTCTAATCCAGAGAAGTATACTGGACTACATTGTGGTTAGCATTGAATAAGGGAGTCAGTGGTGGAATAAGGAGAAAAGCCCAACCCATGTCAGTTAATATAACCTTCCCTTTGTCCATCTGAGAAGTCTGCTTGATAGAAACTCTCTTCCCTTCTGCAATGAATTTTTCATTTTCATTTTTCCCTGTAGTAAGTCTGGATGATGCTGTGGCATTGAAGAGACAGACAGCAGGGAGTAAAGTGATTCAGTGACCTGCTGTTATACAAATCCCAGACCACACAACCCTTTTGATGCATTCTGTCAACATGGGAAGAGGGGAAGCTAATATGAGGTTGCTGTCCCTGCTACCTGCCTCCACATGATCATGGCTCACCAGCAGAGTGTCAATGTGTGGAGGGAGTGTACATGCATCTACTCCCTCTATGGGATTGGAGATTCAAAATGTTTCTGATCAAGGGAGGAAGTGTCTGTGCAGACATTTGCTCAGTGCGCTGGGATCATGCTGACTAACTAGTGATTGTGCAAAGGCAGGGGGTGAGGCCAGTGCTTTCAAGCCTGCTCTCCCTCCCCACGTGTTGACTGAACGAGAAAAGAGGTAAAGTGCTCTGGGATACAGCAATTTTTCTTTTTCTGATAAATAAACAGACCCCCCCCCCCCCATGGTTCTTTTTAGCACATTGTAGCTGGCCAGTTGGACTGCACAGGATCTAAGTCCTAGCCTGAACTCTGTTATCATTACACAGTATTCAATGAGCTATATCTGTATTAACTTCTATGTGCACTGAGCTTGTGTGGCTCCTCCTTTCCTACATTAAGTCCTCTAGAAAGTTGTCCCAGAAGTCTAAAAGGGTTCTGGAAGGTTCTTTGAGGTAGCATGAGCTGCAAGTGGGAGGGAAAGTCCTGCAAAGTTCCAGGAGAACAGCATGCTTGTTTGTGGCAGCATGAATATAACAACTTTGTTGCTCATGGCATCTTGAGAAATTGTTTTTTGGCATAGGGTTCTGTTCCCAGCACATTACTTTATCCAGTGTATGTGTTCATGCTGACGAGAACTGATGGTTCTTCTTTCAACTTCAGTCCAGTGTAGAATTACTCCTGTTTCCAGAAGAAGGGAGCACATTATCATTCTCTGACTGCCAGATGCAAAGCTTGATTAGTGGACTGAAGAAAAGGAGTTCCCTACGGACTGAGTCTTCCAATATGGATTATCTAGCCTGTGTTTATTCTATTTTATTTTTGTTCAAAGCCTTTGCCCTGGGAGTTTGAGACTCCTCCCTGAATCCTGGAGGAAGTCTTGAATTGTTTGACAGTCTTTTGAAAGCCCAGCTACATTTTCCTAGCTTTTGGCCTGCCATTCCACAGATGGCTCTCCTACTGCCTGCATGCCTGATGCCCCAGATTGGTTTCTTCTTTGCCTTTAGTATAAGGAGATATTAAAAAAAAACATTTATTTACCTGAATGGACAGGTGTTGACAATTGGGTTGGCCAAATTGAATTGTGGTTGGGAAAGGCAGTGTATGTATTCATGTGGCCTGAGTGTTAGATCAGTGTTCTCCAATCCCTAGGCTGCAGCCCGATATCGGACCGTAGAGCCCTCGGTACCGAGCCGCAGCAGGGGGGAGGGAGGTGTGGGGGTGGGTGCTGACGCACCCCCGGGCACACCTCCCCCCCCCCGGCGCTCGCTGCGCTGGGAGTGATCAGCTGCTTCAGCTGATCAGCAGCCGAATTGCTCAAACCTAGGGGAAAGGGGGATTGGGGGGGGGAGATTTGCGCTCACCAGTGGGCAGAAACATGCAGGAGTGGAGCTGCCTCACCTGTGTGTTTGCACCCACTGTTGAGCGCTGCGCGGTGAGTGCCGCTCTCCCTCTTCCCCCCCTCCCCCCGGTCCCCTGCCGGAAAAGGTTGGGGACTACTGTGTTAGATCATTCAAGGCAAGGATGAAGTTCAAAGCAGATCATTTTAAATTGGCATTCTGGAACCCTCACTGACTTTTTATATCTTTTGTTGCCGGGCAAAAACTTGAAAGGCAGAGAAAGAGGCTGTGGAATCATACCTCTTTTGGAGTAATCTCTCTCTGAGAATCCTGGAGCAGAAATCTCATCTCTTCACACACACACTCTCTCTCTGGTTGCCTTGGCTTTTTGCCGCAGGCCCTTTGAATTGCTTGCAACCAGCTGCTCACAAGCTGCTACTGTGAATGAGCTTGGGGCTGAATGCTGTCCCTGTGAGCACAGTTGATTGAAGGCAGTAGAGAACAGGTGGGAGGTGGAGAGGATTACAGAAAGTGGAAAGCTGACAAAAAGAAGATTAGATGCACATAGAGTTGCCAGGACCAGAGGTGGCCACAGCCTACCCTAACCTCTCTCCAGTTTGTCTCAAAAGCTGGGTTCTCATTCCCTGCACATTTCCTGTTTTCCTGAGCTTTTGAGTATTTGTTTGTGAACTTTAGTTTGGAGAACAAATCAGCAGAGGTGCCATTTTTCTCATAGCATCTCCTTTGCCAAGCCTTCTGACGTGCTTAATATGCTTCTGGGTAGGGCTGCATGCTGTAACGAGCTGTTCATCCACTCTTACGTTGGTTCTCGAAGGTTAAAAGCTACTTTGTCCCTTGTGTCCCGGTGTTCTCCATATGTTAAATACAGGTTGATGGCATTTAATGACATAATTGAAGCATTGCTTATTAAGACTGGAGGACATCAGACCAGGAAGCCAAGCTGTTATGCCAGTAGAGATCCCACCACCACCAGACTGATTTGGTTGCTTGGTGGTATCAAGCTAGTTAAAGTTGAAGTGCATGGAGTCTAGCCATGGGCTTTGAAGCTTCTATTGGCCAAAAAATTATTTATTTAGGATAATTTTGCCTGGTCCAAGAAGTTTAATAGCAGCCTGATTTGATTTGTTTCTTCATCTGCTATACTAGCTATGCTTGGGTGAAGCTTGATTACATTTTGCACTATGTAGACCTTTGTTTTGCTTTTTGCCTTTTCTTAATTTTTCCTTGGCATCTAGATAACGAGTCCTCCAGCTGCTTTATGCATGGGGGGCAGTTAGAAGAACAGCATTGGAATTTTAAGAGCTATGGACAGCATATAATAACAAAGACTTTGGCCTCTGCTCCACATACTTTGAAGACTTTCTCCAACTTCAATGGGTCTTCTGCTGGAGTGGGAGGCTAAAGAACTTCATGCACCATATGATATTGTGAGACTTCACACATTTGTTCTAAAATTTCTAGTCTCACTTTAGAAAACTGTGAAATCTACCTTAGTAACAAGTAGGGGATAGGATAACATTTGGGAGTATTACACTTTCTTTACACCTCTGCATTTTGCTCAAAACCTGTAATTTTTTTCTTTTGTTTCCCTGTTACTTCTAGAGTCTGAGACAGATTTTCTTCCCCTTACCTCCCATGGAAATATACATACTGAAGGCACAAATATGTTTGGTTTGTCCTATGCATATCATTTGATAGTTTCACCCAGTATAAGTTTTGGTTTCACCAGCTCCTTGTTAGGCATGATAGGTGTGTATTCTTCTACCGAGGATTGGGAATACAAACAATTTTGGATGTGAAGTGGTTAATGACAGCAGTGGGTGTTGTATCACATTACCATGCTCATGATCTGTGGCATTCTCCTTCAGTAGGAGGAAGTCATCTAAGATGATCAGATCACCCCTCTGCTCTGCTCAGATAGGGTTGTGCAAATTTGTGTGTAACTCTCTGTTGGAGGGATCATAGGCTGGTCCTCCAGTTTGATAGCCCTACATCTCAGAGGGGAGGCTAGAAATCTGCTTCAAGGCAGTCAAGAAAGTGAGAACTCTCTAGGAAGATTCAAGAACCTCCAGGTTGTTTTTAGGAAAGGCTAAGGAGTGTTTTTTAAAATGTTAAGAAACAGTGTGTAACACTATGGAAGTGGGACAGGGTCCAGCTGGAGTAGCTCCCATAGCAGCAGCAGCTAAAAAACTGATAGCATCTGGAAAAAGAAAGAAGGAAGCACAGGAGAGGACTCTTCTCTCCCCCCCCCCCAAGCTTTTGGACAGACAGTTTTCAACACCTTCTAAACAAGGTGATTAGCACCTTAAACTATCAGATTGAGGCTCTAAAAAAGTCAAGGATGTCAACATCTGCCAACTTGGATAGCAGGGGGTTCAGAAGGCCTGCCAGAATGCAAATGGGTTCTCCCTTACCTTATTTGAGCACAACATTCAAGAGGAAAGTGCCAGGCAGTGCCAATTCATTAATATCTATTGCCAAAATATTTTATGCTCTACCAGAGGATGCTATGGAAGACCCTAAGTTGCCTCTGGGGGATGCAGTAGTGGTGGCCCTGCATTCAGGACCCATCCTACCCAAGGACAGGGAGAATAACTTTAAAGCAGTAGATAGGAAGAATAAAATGGCTTTGAAGAAATCACACCATCATCTCTGGCAATCAGGGCATTGGCAGTGCTTTGAATTTTACATGTGCTATAATCATCTGGACAGATGATGTACTGCACAACCCAGACATAAACCTGCTGAATCTGAAGAGGTCAAAATGAGTTAGGTGGCAGAATTTGCCTTTGACACCTCCCAAGATTCCATCCAATTCTACACTTGGGTGCAAGCAAAATGAAGATCTGGTTGAAACACTGGAAGGTGGGTTCCTTATCCAAAAGCAACTCATCAGAAGAGTTCTCAGGCAGTCTCCTCTTTGGAGAATCCAACCTGGATCAAGTCCTTGTTGATACTAAAGAAAAGAGGGCCATGCCTTCAACCTCCTCCAGCATGAATAAGGTCTCAAAAGTGATGACATCAGCATTTTTGCAGCTTCCGACTATCAGGATGAGGAAAAGACACAAAAGACTACAGAGGGTTCTGATCCTTTTAGATACCATCTCAGGATTCATCAGAGACAAACTACCCTTCAGGCAGAACAAGAACTTACCTGCAGCTCTGCAGCTCTGCAGCTCTCATGCATCTGGCAGCAATACACAGTCTCTTGATATCAACCATAGACTTGATTCTGTGGGTGCAATACTACTCCAAAACCCTATAGCACAGCGGTCCCCAACCCCTGGACTGAGGATCAGTTGGTACTGGGCTGCGGCTCCTACTTGTCCTCCTCCCTGGCTGTTGCCCTGCCACCGGCTCACCTTTGGTGCTCTCCAGCAGCCGCCATGGCTGGGGCTTCCCCTCGGTGTGGCACTGCACAGCTGCTGCTGGTAGAACCCCCCAGTAGTCAGCGGGAAGTCAGGGGCACCAGTGGGAAAGCAAGTGGAGCAGGGGCTAAGGCGGCAGCGACATCCCTCAGCAAAAGACTACCTCCCCCCCCCAGGCCTCAGTAAAATTGTCCAGTGTTGACCGGTCCCCGGTAATAAAAAGGTTGGGGACCACTGCTATAGCGGAATCACTTTCATTCTCAAAGGAACATACCTAAAAGGTACAAGATATCAGCCAGTCTAAAAAAGGAACTAAAGAGGTGAAAGATGTGCAAGAACCCAAATAAAGGGATCAGTTTCATTCATCTGCATCAGGTTGTCATTACCATGGATGCTAATCAAAGAGGCTGGGGAGCCCATTGCAAGGGGATGGTAGCCCAAGGAAGATGGGGCAGCACAGAGGGGGACACACAGCATCAACTGACTGAAGCTTTGCACACTTAGACTAGCCATCTCAATCTTCCAATGGCATATGTAGGACCATCACATGCTAGTCTGCTTGGACAACATGTCAACAAAGGCACACAGCAATGTCCAGGGAGGCATCAGGTCAAAATTTCTTTTCCTGGAAGCCAAGTACTTCTTAGTATGGGTGGAAAGGAACCTAGCTAGTTTAATGGTACCTCAAAAACCAACCTGGAAGCAGACTGATTAAGCGGGAAGGATTTGTGCCCAGGATAATGGAACCTGGACCAACAGGTATTCATCTAGATCAGGGGTACCCAACCCCCAGTCTACGGCCCGGTATCGGGCCACAAAGGCCATAGTACCGGGCCGCCAGCGGCCATGCCTGCCTCCCCCCCTGCAGCGAGGGGGGGAAGAGGCAAGCGCGGCAGCCGGCACGCCAGCGACGCAAATGTGCACGCGTGGAGCTGCCGCGCATGCGTGTTTGCGCCCCCTGCTGGCGAAAACGTGCATGCGCGGCAACTCTGCACATGCACATTATCGCCACCTGGTGGCAAAAACATGCATGCGTTGCAATTGCGCATGCATGTCTATGCGCAGCTGCGGCAGCCAGGCTGCTGGCTCTCCCCCACCCCCGGAGGCGGTCCCCGACCACAAGAAGGTTGGGGACCGCTAATCTAGATCACCCTCAGGTTTGGTACCACAGTGGTGGATCTCCTAGTATCTTCAAGCATCTGCCAAGTAAGGAAGTTATGATCAAGATTTAATTGTCTCCCCCCTGGTCTGTGGGCCTGATGCACTCCATCAACAGAATTAGGATGGAAGAGATTGATGTGATATTTGTGGCGTCCTTTTTGCCAAGACACCTGTGAAACTTGGATTAGTGCAGGTGTCCAGTGGGCCACTCTGAAGTCTGCTGACCAGACCAGACCTACATCACAGTCCCATCCTCCACCCATTCCTGGCTTAGCTGCACCTGATAGCCTGGAAACTGAAAGGGCATAGAAGCTTAGGGCTTATCTCGCAAAATAATGGAGGCTATGCTCCAATCAAGAAGGTGCAAGGTGCATATATAACCACATATAGCTGATGTTCAGGCAATGGGCAGCCAGCAAGAAACTTTGCTCTATGACAGTTGGAAGCAAGGTCTCAAGACCAACATCTGAAACAGGCAGGTTGCATTGTTCCCTCCTAGATCATCAAAGGCTCAAGAACCTATTTGCAAATAATGAGAAGAAGACAACTGGCCCCTCCTGTCAGACATAGATCCTCCCAATGGTTCTGTGTGATCAGAAAACTGTCCTGTGAACTGCTAAAATCAGTTAATCTCCTGTCATGGAAGGTGGCCTCAGTAATGTGCACCTGAAGGTTGTTGGAAGTGGCAGCATTATCCCTCCAGAAACGAACTGTGTATCTTCCACAGGGACTCAATGACAGTAAGAACAGACATGTTTTGTGTCTGAGGTTAACTCAGCATTCCATCTAAGTCAGCTGCTAATACTACCATCCATCCTGTCCAAAACCAAAGCATCTAAAAGAAAAAGACTGGACTAAGCTGGATGTGCACAGTGACTGTGCAGTGTGCAACATGTCTAAATTTCCTTAACCAATCTTCTTTCCTTTTATACCTAGCGTTTTCCTCTCCTCATGTAGTATGGCCTAGAACAGCCTTGCTGAGTCCTTATTGTTGCTGGTAGAGGTTTTAGAGGCCACAGTTACTGGAACCATCTTGGGGAAGAAGTGTTGGGTGTTGCTATTTTTACTTGCCACATCCTCTGTCAATTTCGAAGAACCATATGTGGATTCTTTGTAAGATTGTGTATATATAACAGGATCCCGTAAACAGAGCCAGCCTCGAGGAGCGTGTTGGGGATCTACTTAGAACTCTCAGTCTCTGCAATACAAAATGTCAACTTATTGCAAGCTAGGGGCAAGAAGGTGACTTCTGGCCTTTAGAGATGGAGTTCTGTGAGGCTCTGGTGCTTGTTGGGTCTCACCACCATGAGTCACAACAAAATGAGAGGAGTTTCCTTCTCATTTGTTGCACACAAATCCTCCGAGGTTAGGATTTTCTCTTGCACTAAGATCATTACATTAGCAGTAATATTCTCTGGACAATTCAGTTACAGCTAGTTTGTAATATTCCTCTGAGATGGCTTCATCTCCAATCTGTCAAAAGAGAGAAATAATCTTAGCACTGCCATTATCAACTCCTCATGGCTAGTGAAAGCTGTCATTATTTATTTATTTATTTATTTATTTATCATATTTATATACCGCCCTCCTCGAGGGCTCAGGGCGTTTTACAGAAAAGGGGAAAAGATACAGATAACATATGGTAACAGGTGTTTACCCAGTGGGTAAAGCCGATTAGTATCAGTCATAGTGGGGGGGGGGGCTTGGGGGCCAATTGGAAGCGGTAGTTTAGGTCGACTTCAACCAAATGCCTGGCGGAGGAGCTTCCTTTTGCAGGCCCTGTGGAACTGTTTAGGTTCTGTCAGGGTCCTTGTCTCCTCTGGGAGCTTGTTCCACCAGGTGGGGGCCAGAATGGAGAAACAAATCAAGGAAACAAATTAAGAGAGGTGCTTTCCAGGGCTTTTTGAAATTAAATTCTTTTTTTTATTACTGTTCATTCAACTCAGTGCTCTTGAACACCTGCTGAGAGTTTTTATTTAAGCAGCTAACAGAAGTCTACATCCCAACTAAATGTACATTTGTTTTAGAATGTTTGTATTTCTACAATGGCAGCCAAAAATCTAGCAACCCTGTATGTAACTCACCCATCTACATTGCTCAGTATCCAAAATTCTCAGTGGCTGAAGAAACAGAGTCCTTACTATATTTATTTATTTATTTATTTCTATTTTTATACCTTTATGACTTAGGGTGGTTTACAAGAAACATGAATTGCATAATTCAATATGGTTTCGTAACAGTGTCATTAACAACTAGTAATATAGCCCGCTGTACCTTGGATACAGCGGGCACTAGTAGTGTTGGCGGCAGCGGGGGGGGCAAAGTGTTGACTAAGGGGGGCGCGAAGTGTTAAGACTAAGGCGGGGGGCCAAAGTGTTGGCGGCGGCAGCAGGCCGCCGGCAAAGCAGCAACTGTGAGCCGCTGTGCGCGGCTCGCAGTTGCTCGGGGCTGGCAATCGGAGGGACCAATTTGGATTGGTCCCTCCGATTGTCTGTCCGGAGGAAGAGTCCAATTCGGACCCTTCCTCATCCCGGACACATCCCGCCCCAGAGCCCCTTACCGCTTTAGTCCGCGGCGCCGCGGGCGGTGTTAAGATGTGGCAGCTTCAACAACAAATAGGAAACAGCAGAACGCTTAGTCGCAGTAAATAGGGAAGAAATCAGCTCTTGTCTAAGTTTCAAAAATTCTTAGGAGCAGGTGGTCAATCGATACAATGTGATAAATGTTACAATTGCATGTTCTCTCTGAATAACAGAATACCAGCTTATCTACCTGTCAGACTGCAGATCAGGCTTTCTCAACTTCTTTATCATTGATAAACACCTGACACATTTTTCAGGCTTCGAGAAGCCACAGAAGTGGTGTAATCATGCAGAATATCATGCAGAACTCCCATTCGATACTCTCCCCTACGCTTTTTAACATCTATATGCACCCTCTAGCCCAGTTGGTCTGGAGTTATGACCTAGTATGTCATCAGTAGGCGAGTTGACACCCAGCTCTCTCTCCTGATGGATGGACAGCTAGATCTCCCCCCAGATAATTTACCTGTTTGGAAGCAGGTAAACATTTACACTGTTTGGAAGCAGTGACTGGATGGATCAGAGTCTCCTGAAACTCAACCCCTCCACGACAGAGGTCCTGTGGCTGGGTAGAAGGGAGCAGGATGAGGAAGTGTGCCTTCCCTGCCTGGATGAAGCACAATTGCAATCTGCACTTTGGGCCAGGAATTTGGGGGTGATTTTTAATGCCCGTCTATGGAGGGTCAGATCACTAGGGAAGCCCAGACGGCGTTTTTTCATCTATGCCAGACACGGCTATTAGTGTCCTACCTGTCCTCGGAATACCTGGCAACAGTGATCTATGCAGTGCTCACTTCCAGATTACACTTCTGAAACTCGTTCTACACAGGCCTACCCGTCTTTGATCTAAAAATTGCAACTGGTACAGAGTGCAGCTGCATGGGTCCTCACTGGGGGACCCATGTCCAGCCATTGCTGAGGCAGCTGCACTGGTTGCCAGTTTGCTTCCAGATCAAGTTTAAGGTATTGGTTTTGAACTTTAAGGCTATACGTGGCTTGAGTCCTACCTTCTTGCAGGACCACTTATCTGCTTATGCCCCCCACAGGACGCCCTGCAGGTATGAACTTGCTGGTTGTCCCAGGGCCCCAGGAGGTACGCCTGGTCTCAACCAGGGCCAGGGCTTTTTCAGTCAGAGCCCCTACCTTTCAGACTCAGCTCCCAAAAGAGCTGTGAGCCCAAACGGAGCTCTTGAGGTTCTACAGGGCCTGCAAGATTGAGCTCTTCCACCAGGCATTTGGATGAGACTGGATGGAGAGTCCAGGGTTTAAGATCGGGTTGCCCCCATCCCCCAGGGTCTCTGGGCTAGTGTATTAGGCCCTGCCTGGGTCCATTTGGATATTGTTATTGTTATACTATGTGATGTAGAGATGACATGACTGAGGGCCAGGGCAGCGGTCCATTGGGGAGGAGATTTCTTTAACACCACCATTTTGGACTTGTATTTTAGAGGGGACTTTGTTGTTTATTAAGTTTTACAGGTGTTTTATGATATGTATATTAATTTGTAAACCGCCACAAGCCAGCTATGCTGGGAGTGGCCGTATAAAAATGCAGCTGTCAAGAAACCCCAGGGTTTCATGAAACCCTGATTGAGAAATCCTGCATTGTTGCATCAACAGTTAAACATTTTTCAGGTTTCTCCTATTAGAAACAGCTTCAGGAAGAGGTATTTCTTTTCTTCTTTTTTTGGTTCCACTGTGATAATGATATAGCTCCTGTAGGATTCAGGTTTAGACAAGCTGGAATTCTTGCTACCTTAGTCAATTGTGCTTCCTTACTAGAGCAAAAAACCTTTCCTCAGATGCAACGAAGCCCAAGTCTAATGCCTTAAAAGTTAGGAAGATCTAATTTAATGTGGTAGTAGAGACAAACACCTCACATGAAAAACAGGGAAATGAATTTGTCTTACCACTCTCTCCTCTTTCCTAGGACTGCTTAAAAGCTTGTCAGGAACAGATTGAGGTTGCCTTAGCAGAGAACCTGAAGCAGCCCTCCCAGCATCCACAGGAATACAACCCTGACAAGAATTCAGTTTACCAAGACACCCAGGAAGTCATCTGGACCAACACTCCTACAGATGTTACAGACATCAACCTGTGATAAACCCCTCCCAGCAAGTAGAACTTCACAAAAAGGGCTTGAAGCATTTTGCACATGACCAACGAAGAATGTGAGGAATTGAGCACATATTGCCCTATAAAAAGAACATTGATGGGGCTTAGGTGAATTAGCTGGGTCTCAAAAGTGAATTTGTCACCTTGAATTTAGGAGTGTTTGGGGCTTGTTACTCTGACTTTCCTAGGCTCAGGGGTGCTTGCTGTGATGGGTGAGCTATACTTAAACTTGGAGAGTGAGCTAGCTTCATATTGGTTCCCAAAGTTCATCAGTTGATTTGCTTTGTCGCAGGGTGCTGCTGATCACTGCCATTTTGTCCCAGTCATTGCTGTGTGCCAATTTCATGCATACCAGTAAAGAAAACGCACTTTGTTATTTAAACCGTATTTGCCTTCCTTGAGGAAGTTCAATATTCACTCCCCACTTCCTTCCTCATGCTACCATATATGGTTATTGTCAGGGACCAAAGTGCCCAGGGTGGTGCTGGACTCCTTTGCGAGTGCCACAGAAGCCTGAGTTCTCCTTTGAAGGTTTAATAGTAGCACAAGCAACCGTTTTTCAGGGAAAATGAAACATGTGGGGCTTTTTTGTTTTTAGGTGCTATTTTTAGGTTTGTTAGGTGATTATAGTGTTGGTAGCCACATGAAAGCTTGCAGAGAGAAATTTCCTCTGTACTGAGACTGAAGGGGACTCGTTCCTACCTGCTGCACCCAATGGCATGGAATTACTTCTGCAAGATTCATGAGGTATTATTTATTGGGAAGAGACTTTAGAAACCTGCTCAGTGAGGGGTGGGGACTCAATAAAATATGGTGTCCTGGTCCATCATTTCTTGTCATATCGAAAACTATCTTTGGGTTGTTTACTTGGGAATGATTAGTCAGTGCCTGGAACTTTCACATTCAGAGTATATCCAACAAGTGCTGCTATATGTGGATGTAAAAATCTCATTGACTTCCTTTCCCTCCTTCACACGCTTTGATACATGCAGACACCTCAGAAGGAACGGAGGTTATACGTTAATAGATGAATGCATGATGGGACCAGGAAGGGAAAAGAGTAACTTACCTGCTGTTACAGGGGGGATCTTTCATGTAAAAGTTTACAATGCCATGGGCTACAGTGCACTGCAGTTAAGCGTTATATTGTTGAGAGGGAAAAGCATTTTTTAAAAACAGATAACTTTGGGGAAATATTTCTTGAGCTGCAAATGTAATATAGAGTCGGGAGCAAACCTTGCCCTCCAACCTAAGACAAATACATTGATGCTATTTAAAACGCCACTGGAGACTATCACATTTGTCAAGGTGAGCTTTTCCCATTGTACTTTAGCTTGATTTGCCATAATTTAAGTGCCATCAGTGCTCCTGGTGGATGGTGTTGAGAGAGGAGAAAAATATGTATTATGAACACAGGTATATCTATATTAGAGCTTTAAATAAAGTGTGGTAATAAAATATTCACTGGAACAGCTGTTGATGTCTTACATAAAACAGAAAATTATTTTATGACATTGCAATAAAAGAATCATAAAAAAACGGGGATTATCCGACCTTTTCTGGCAGTGGATATGTAAGCTGAAGAACAAAATGGATCTTGCCTCTGGGGCTGAAAAATTAGTGGCCAACTAGGGCTGAATAATTAGTGGCCAGGTTTGCGGACTACTGGGACAAATGAAGTTCAATGCTGGTAAATGTAAAGTGATGCACCTTGCAACAAGTATGGGCTAATGGGATCTGAACTTCCCGAGAAGAGAGGGAAACATTGAAGTTCTAGTGGAATGCATGATGGATATGGTGCAAGAATCAAATGCAGCCACTGTTAATTGGAACAGGCTTTCCCTTAAAATCTTGAGTCAGATTTTAATTGCCCATTCTTAACTTTGAGTACTTTTCTGTTGCCTTTTCCAAAAAGTCACTAGGCTAAGGCTTGAATGGCCTTCACTTGCCCAATAAGAAAAGCTCCCAAGAGCTCTGTTATATACAAAAAGGAGTCCTGATTTTCTCCCTGAATGATAAACCTTGAACATGGAGGAAGAGTTTACTATGTATCTTTAAGCATGCATTTTCCATTCGTTCTGACATAGTGCAGCCTGAAAAGTGACACAGTTTTTCCTGTTCAATTGAATTTCATTTTTATTTGTTTTCCTCCTTGCACACACAGAAGCCAGAAAAAGAAACTAAAATATTTAGGCAGATTTGGATAATATACCACTTGTAATTACAAAATGACAGGTGGAAACTAAGTGGGTTTTTCTAGAAAAACAAACTACAGGAAGCAAAAATGAGAACTTGTCATTTACAGGAGATTTGAGAAGTCAGGCCTATTGTGTCTTAAGTGAACCAATAAAACATTGTCATCCTGTTTGCTATGGTGACTTTGTCACAGCTGCTGCTGCTTCCCCACTAAGATCATGATTATAAAATACAGGTGGCAGCCAGCAAGCCTAAGAGACTGATAGAGGCAGCCAGGCTGCTGCTTACCATATTGTACAAGTCTCTAAGCTACCCCACCTGGAAAATAAGACTGGCTTCCTTCCACCTCATTTTAGGAGGAAGGCTATTAGTCACTAACGGGATCTCTCTACTCAAGCACTCTTGGCTGCTTCAAGGAGCTGATTTAACAGTCCCCTGTTGAGTGAACGTTTTTGCTCAGCCAAATGATGCCAAGTAGATGGATGGGAGACGTGCAAACTCTGTTCAGTAAACTGTGCCTTAGCAAGCTATCCTGGGGGACATCCTCCAGTACAAACAAGCCTGCTGCTCAGAGCAGCCACTCAACCAGATCTTCACTAGAGCTAAAACCCCTTCAAACCAATTACTCAGACCTTCTACGCCGCTGAAAGAACAGTGCTGAGCTGACTGCACATTGGACAGTAGTGGATTTGCCTGCCAGATATGGGTGACATGACCACATTAATGCAACCTGCAAGCCTCAGGAGGAACTGGACGGCTTGCTCCCTGTCAAAAGACAAAAGATGCCCTCTGTAGTCTTTGCACTCATTAATATTAGGAGACTGACTGCAGTGAGCCTCAGGCACCTAACAGGAAGAAAGGTATTGGGAAGAAAATGTGCCAAGGGAATGCAATGATAACAACTGGTGAGCAGAAAGATAATTTGTGGCCAACCTCAGCCATTCCTAGGAGCTAAGGGAAAGACAGAATGGCAACTCCTTGATCTGTTTTTAAAAACTTCCGGGTTTAATATGAATGTGGCATTAAAAAAAAAAACTTCAAAAACTGCGAATGGCATGCAATTTCAGAGCAGGACTTCTTTTATTACAATTTATCTTTTTTGTTTATTTAATATATTTAATTTATTTATTTAACATTTATATACCGCCCTCCGGAGGCTCAGGGCGGTTTACATAGAAATTAGTGGAACAGTAACAATACAGAAAACCAATGGCTATAATAGAACAATAATATAGTAGAACAACAGAACAGTAGTGAACAGTAACAACTGCAGCATATTGATGGACCTGTGGTTGGACGGTCCAGAAGGTAGGCTCAGGGGCCCAGAGGAAGGTAATGGCTCTGGTTGACATCAACCAGATGCCTGGCAGAGGAGCTGCCTTTTCCATGTCCTGTAGAATTGGTTCTAGTTCCACAAGATCTCCTCTAGGAGCTCATTCCTCCAAGTGGAGGTCAGGGCGGGGAAAGCTCTGGTCCTGATTGAGGTCAAGCAAGCTTCCTTGGGGCCAGGGATCACTAAGCAGTTGGAGGTAGTAGAGCATAGAGCTCTTTAGGGGGTGTAGGCAAAAAGGTGGTACCTCAGGTACACTGGGCCTTGGCCATGTATACGATTACATTTGTATTTCCATTGATTTCAGTGGGAAATATTGTGGGCTGAAAATTTAGATTCAGGCTCAACAGGTAATTCTCAATAATATCCAAGGGATCTAACAATTTGGGGAAAAATTAGGATAGAGAATAAAGTCATTTTTCAGAGGCAATTGCTCTCTGGTGGGTTAATACACTTAGCTAACTGGACCAGGGGATGACTACCATTTGACATTTTGCCCATCCATGGTCAGTTGGCAATGTGTACACATGAAACAGTGTCTTCTGAGACTAGAAGCTTTTACAGCCTTGGAAACACTCCTACTGTTTCACCTAAATGTAAAGGTAAAGGTATCCCCTGTGCAAGCACCGAGTCATGTCTGACCCTTGAGGTGACGCCCTCTAGTGTTCTCATGGCAGACTCAATATGGGGTGGTTTGCCAGTGCCTTCCCCAGTCATTACTGTTTACCCCCCAGCAAGCTGGGTACTCATTTTACCGACCTCGGAAGGATGGAAGGCTGAGTCAACCTTGAGCCGGCTGCTGGGATTGAACTCCCAAGCCTCATGGGCAGAGCTTTCAGACTGCATGTCTGCTGCCTTACCACTCTGTGCCACAAGAGTCTCTTTACTGTTTCACCTAATCCCATCCTAATTTAATTTGGATTACACCTGCTCCCAGTGGAATTTAGAGTTCAAAGTCAACTGACCCAACAACAAACTACACTAACTGTCATTAAATCTGCCTCTCTGGACTTACAACGAAGGCTTATCCAAAAAAAACTCACAAGTGTGCTGGTACCCTACTAAGTTTTATCTTGTTGGTTTCACTGAGAACGATTCCTGTGGGCACTGCTGGCAGCCTGGAGCTAACCTCATTCATGTTTTAGAATTGCCCTAAAATCACAGTTTAGGGGTGTGCATTTGGAGAAATCTGAACTGAAAACATATTAAAAATACCGTATCAGAATTCTCCAGCTATTCTTTCAGCTAGATATAGACTGCGGCTGAATTTTGGCCATCCAAAATGGTCACCCCAGAAAAATCCTGAAAATGGCATTTATAACTTTATATCCTTCTCAAAATCCTTGTAGAGGAAGCCCGATTCTATTTGGCAATTAGTGTTTTTGCAGATGGTGCACTGTTGCTTTGTGGGTAGGGAGGTCAGCATTTTCCAGATGTTTGTTTCCCGGCCTCAACAGAGTTGCAGTCCCTTTATCGGCCTTCCAGGTGAACTCACAGTTTGGATGTATTTAAAGAGAATACAAGCCTTTTAAACGCCTTCAGAGTTCACGCATGACTTGGAGAAGGCATTTTAAATGAATTAAAGGTTAAGGTATCCCCGGTGCAAGCACCGGGTCATGCCTTCCCCAGTCATTACCGTTTACCCCCCAGCAAGCTGGGTACTCATTTTACCGACTTCGGAAGGATGGAAGGCTGAGTCAACCTTGAGCTGGCTGCTGGGACTGAACTCCCAGCCTCATGGGCAGAGCTTCAGACTGCATGTCTGCTGCCTTACCACTCTGCGCCACAAGAGGCTCTTTTAAATGGATTATGAACCCTTTAAACCCCTTTTCCCCTGCTCCACTAAAACCACCTTTTTGTGGACCAATAGAATTGGATCCCCTGGTTCAATCTTTTTGACACTTGATTGTTTTTTGAAAAGAGGTACCAGCAGCTATATTGCAAATTTGGTGCTTCTACCTCAAAAAAAAAAAGCCATTCCACAGAGCCCCAAATAACCTTGAATCATTCTCCATTATAATTCTGAATCATTATCCATTATACCCTATGGAGACTAGAAAAAAAATTGGATTTCCAAATACAAATACCATACAACTATCAGGATTTGGGAATACCAGAAATCACTGATATTTGAGGCAGGGGTCTGCAGACCACTAACTCACACATTTCTGGCAGGAGGCTATATTCAAGATCAATCTGACATTAGTTGCTTAGATTTCATAGTCAATAATCTAGTCCTAGGATATATACCATCTCTGGGCACACTTGAAATACCACATATTTTGAATCCAAACCTTAGTTGCTAAGCAAATCTTTTTACAACTATGGAAATCTCTATCTCCTTCTGTAGATGCCTGGGTCAACGATACATTAGACATCTGTAAAAAAACAGACAATAGCAGACATCTGGCTGGATCATAAAATAGTGTTATACAGAATTATATTTGTCTGTCAGGCTCAGTATTGTTTGCTGCTTTCTGGTTGTGAAGACAGAGAAATGCTAGCCATCCCCACATCGAGCATGTCCTTTACTCTGTGCCATGAACTTACCCCTAGTTTTGGCTATGAATCCCAAACAAGTAGCAAGGCCTTTTCCTCCATTCTTGTTTCTTAAAAAAGCATTTTATTTCATTCTTGTGCCCAGGCAGAACATTTGTACAACTAAGAACGCTTCTCCTTCCATACCTTTAAGTTTTATTGCTTTAATTCATGCGCCAATGTTACAATTTTAATTAGCCAATTAGTACAAGGGGACTACAGTGCAATCCTGAGATATGCTTCTCAGGACACTGACTTCAATGGACATAATAGGTTACAATTTTTCTTAGGATTGCAGTGTTAATTACTAAGGATGGCATCAGAGTATGTGTTCCAATGGTTTGTCCTCAGGACTGGAGCTCAAGACATTTTGCACATCTAGAAGCTGGAGGAAAATACAAGCCACAAGAACTAGGGTTGCTAACTTCCCCTGCACCAGAGCTATCCTTTTAACAGCTGCATTAGCCAACATTTTAATAACCAAAGTTGTCTTTTTCTAGAGCTTCAAAGACACAATGAAAAAAAACACACCAGATTTTAAAGGGGCAAATGCTATTAAAAAAATAGTAATTAAAATGGGAAAAACTGGGCTCAGTGTATATGTTTTCTGAGACGAGGCTCTAGTGACAAAGTTCTTAATGCCGCATACATATTTAAATGAAATACTTTCTCTAGTGTCATAGTAGTGTGCGCCTTAACAAAGTAGCATGTACAATTACTGGTGGAGCTGTGCCAGTAGCAAAAAAAGTCTTATGATATCCTAAGCAGATCTGCCCTGACTCAATTACTTTAATCGGCTTAGAGGGGCATAACTCTGTTTAAGAAAGTACTGCCAAAAAAAAAAAAAAAAGCCAAACACTCAGCCTCAATGAAGCTTAACAGCAGATTTCATGGAAAAGGAAGAGAAGACAATAATGGATCCTTAGTTATGATACTACGATGGTACTACACATTCTGATAAGTTGAAACGTCTTTACGTCTAGAAACTTCATCTTTACCAAAATGGAATCCACCAGCCACTGTATGAGCCTAAATCAGGTACTGTAAAGTTTTTCACTTGAAGGGGGCATAATCATTTCAAGTCAAGCTGCTTAGGGACAGACATTCCTTCCCCTGGCTCTATAAAGTCCCACCAGCTAGCCTCTGAGTTATCCTTACGATAATCAAACCCATAGATGCAAGGGCTAAAGGACATTCACCTTCAGAACACAGCAAGATCCCTCTGGATCAGACCAAGGGCCTATCCTGTCCAGCATCTTGTCTCATGTAATGGCCAACCAGTTACTATGGAGGGCCAACAGGGCATAGAGGCTGAGGCCTTCCTGTGATGTTGTCTCCTCATGCAGGTATTCACCTTCTGTCAGAAAATTTCATGTGTAAAGTAGTAATATTCCTTTTTCATCCTGAACGTATAACCCATCACCTTGCACCTCTAGTTCTAGTATTTTGGAAGGAGAAAAGGGTTGTCTGATCTCTCTACCCCATGCAGTTATATAAACCTGTTATCATGCCCCCCCAGCTGTCATTTTTCTAAAATGTCAAGGCCCAGACCCTTCAAAGAAAAGGTACTCCAACCTCTTAATCATCTTGGGTGCCTTCTTCTGAACACTTTCTAGCTCTAGGATGTTCTTTCAGAGATACACTGAACACCATTGCACACATTCCAAATGAGGCTCCACCACAGATTTATAGAGTAGAAATAAGATGTACATCAATTGCCATCAGCTTGAAAGAAAGCTGTTTTTACCTGTTACTGAAACAACTTTGATCTTCATCAGTGTGATGCGCCAGGGTGGGATGGGTTGCCCTCTGACACCCTTTGCCATCCTGGAACTCGTACAGTACTGACCACCACATATTAATCTTCCAATTCAGTGTTGATTTCCACACCATTACAGCAAGTATTGCCTCCACCTTTCTGCCATTTTCCATCCCCTTCCCCTTCACACATGTCCCTTTTATCTTCCCTTTCCCCCTTGTCCAATCCCTTATAACTCTAGCTCCACCCTCTTTCACCCAGTGTTCGCTTCCTGCAGCCCTCAGCATCAGCCTGTTTCTCTTCTTCCTTGTCCCCTTCGTTGTTCCCCTCATTGGCCCCCTTGGTTGGCTCTGGGCAGCGTGGCTGCTCCCCCCACTTCAGCCCGCCCCAAGCCTCTGACCGGGCTGGCAGGGACAAACCTCCACTAGAGTCCTGCTTTTCTCAGCCTCTTCTCCTTCTGGCATGCTCTCCCACCCCCTCTGCTGTGGCCAGGAAGGACATTGCGTACAGTAAGTGGGGCTTGTCCCCGTCCCCCGTTTCCCTACCTCAGCCCCGGTCAGGCGCGGCTCTTTCAAGCCACAGTGGGCCATTCCAAGGTTGTTGCCCAGCAGCCTGTTCCTGTCCATTACGGCAGGACCCTCCACTCCCTGCTGCTAAATTGCCTGGGGTCACTAGCAGTGGTGTGCCCCTGCCCCCACCCATCGCAGGTGGGATCCCCTGGTGTAGCGCCTCCTACCCTCTTCTGGACACTGCAGAGCTCTGTCTCCCAGCCTGGGGAGAGTAAGTGGTCCCACGCCTGTGCCATCCTCAGACCGTCAGTCACTGCGAGCATTAAACATAAAGGCTGGATACACAATTAATAAAACAGGACACCAGGTGAGATTGACATCAGTGATTTTCTAAGGGCTTGCTCACGGAAACAGCTTGGATTGTGCTAAGTGATTGATTCTTCTTACAGGGCTTTGCTGTGCAAGGCCTCTTCTTTCACCCAGTGAGTCGGGCCATACCCTTTCAGAACTGAAAGAGGTGGCTGACTGCCTAACTGAGAAGCAGAGCAGAACAAATGGGAGTCATCATGGGTGGGAGCCTGTATCAAGCATTTCCAAGCAGAGCTGCTACCCTTCCCTCAGCATGGGGATAGGCGAGAGATTTCAAGAACCTTGGCAAGGTCGGTATGCCAGGCTTCATCTCTGAACTGGTGGGCAATAAAGAAAACAGGAAAGCATTACTGATAGGCCAATTGACCTTCCCTGTTTTTGAGGGTAAATTGTTGATAATCCAAGCTCTATTCTACCATGTGACTGCAACTCTGTTGATTTCTAGGATTCTTACATGCAAGCTGATTTCTTCTTTATTGAATAGGAGCCCAACAGCTGATCCTTGTTAAAGCATTCTTTTAGGGCATCCATCCACCAGTATCTTAAAAGGAAAAAAGTTAATTACAGTCCTTGCTGGCCAAAAAGCCACAAAGAATGTTATAACTCTACCAGGAAAGGGTTTAATAAGTGGGAGGGTGGAGACAGGAATCCCAACACAAATGAGCAACCAGTTGGAAGAAAATTACAAATACTTCCATCTTTGCATAAGGAACACTTGTCAAACTCAGAGATGTAAACATGTTCATTCAACAATTTGCTACAGCTGCAAGGTCAACTCAACTCAGCTGCCTTCACCTTGAAACTCCACTGTAAGCATAGTCACTACAGTTAAACATTCTGGGGGGGGGGAGCTCTTTTTCATATCTTCCAATCATTCCATTGCCTTCGGCTGCATTCCCTCCACATCCCGACATTTGGAATTCACCAGTTCCCTGCGGATCTCTGGGGAGATCTGGGGATGGCTCTGGAGTCTGAGCAGCTCCAAGAGGCCTTCCTTTTGCTCTGAGGAAAGGTCTTCTTTGTAACGCTGGACAAAGGTCAAAAGACACTGGTGCCACAGAACAGGCAAGTTGCGTTGGTCAGTCCTGAAGGCTAGGAAGTGGAAGACTAGAGCATCTACAACACGGAAGGGCAAGGCATACTTCTTGTCAATGAGCAGGCGGAGGAAGATGCTGTTGGCACCACTATACTCCATCTCAGCAATCTTTAACATAGCAGCCCTGCAGAAAGCAGAAGACACAGAAAGGAGAGGTTTGCAGCGGCTCACAGACTGATCTTCTAGGTCTTAAAATAAGCAAAGAAAAGGTGCCATAAAAACAAAATCTTTTAAGGTAGCAGGCCCCAACCTTCTTGTAGTTGGGGACCGCCTCCGAGGGTGGGAGAGAGCCAGCGGCCCGGCTGCCGCCGCCGCACATAAACATGCACGCGCAGTAACCGTGCATATGCGTTTTCGCCACTAGGTGGCGCTAACGCGCATGCGCAGAGCTGTAACGCGTGCGCGTTTTCACCAGCAGGGGGCGCAAACATGCATGCGCGGCAGCTCCGCGTGTGCGCGTTTGCGTCGCTGGCGTGCCGGCGGCCGCGCCTGCCTCTTCCCCCCCTCTCGCTGTGAGGGGGAGGCAGGCGCGGCCGCTAGCGGCCCGGTACCATGGCCTTCGTGGCCCGGTACCGGGGGTTGAGGACCCGTTTTAAGGTAATGTCCATAGAATAGCAGGTAGGCTTTATATGACTGCTTTTGTACTCATGCTATGCCCTGAGTATGATTTCTGGAAATATTCTATAGCAGGAACAGATTACGATGCTTCCAAAGATACCACAGTGCCCTTCAAAACCTTTTATGATCCAAGCTAACTAGAGATACGTGAGAAGGAGGGGTAATCTCATAACTCTAGTTTTAGTTCCCTCCCACCCTCATATTAGCCCACTCCCATTCCACCTTACCCAGAGTGAAGAACGGGGATAGAGCATTGTGTAATAATGCTGCCCACAATTATGGCTTCTCTCAGTGTACATGTTCCTGATTCACACAAGGGGATAAGGATCCCTGGGGAGAAAAGCAGGAGTGGTTAATTTATGTATCTATTCTTTAAAACATTACAAAACTAATTGACATAAGAGCTAAAATTATTTTTTAAAGACTCAGCAATGACATAATTTGGCATCTGAAAGGTCTGCCAGAAAAAGAATACAAATAAAACAGCCAGGTATGCTGTAGATGCTTCAGAACATGGAAAAGCAGGTATAATGAATACCACAGCACAGTCTGGTAATGCAAATGGAATAATGCTTCCAAGCCTAAGAGAATAAGTCATACAGGATCAAGACAGTACAGACCATTTCACATAAATATAAAATAGCTCTGATCCCATGTTGGGGATTGGACTGAAGAGCAAAAGGGGTGCATGGTTCAGAGGACATTGTGCAGTACCTACAGTACCTCCCCTCAGGCAGTTTTCTCCCATTCAGACTCCTTTCTGATACTGAAGACTAGTTAAAAGGAAAATGCCACAGGCACTTGGCTTATTCAACTATATTTTACTCAATGATAGAGGTGGTGAAATGTAAATAGGGGCCCCATAGGTCTTCAGCCATTCCCCCAAATCTCTATTTATTTAATTTATTCATTATTCAACTTGTATCCCGTCACTCCCACAAAATCAGCTCATGGTGGTTAACAGTGTATTAACCCCACATAAAACCATAACCTCATTACATCTAAAACAGCCGATTCCAGACAGCAGAGGCCAACTTACCCTCCCCCAGCTCAAACAGACAGACAACGCATGGGGGAGGGGGTCAAGGGATCCATGTTGATCTAATTTGCTCAAGGTGGGGAGCCTAGATCTTTGCCAGCCCAGCCTCAACCAAAGACCTGATGGAAGAGCTCCGTCTTACAGGCACTGCAGAACTTTGAAAGCTCCATCAGGGCCCTTAGCTCATTGGGGAGCTCATTCCAACAGGTCGGGGCCAGGACTAAAAAAGCCCTGGCCCGGGTCAAGGCTAGGTGGACTTCCCCAGAGTCAGGGACAACCCAGCCCATAATTCCTTACCAGCTGTGCCAAAGGATGCATACAGACATTAAACTGAGTAGGGGAGAGAACTGTTCCCTGCAGAACCCTGCAAGGGAGATGGGAGGAGTGCGATACCTGCTCCCCTATTGCAAACCTCTGAGACCGGTTCCGGAGACAGCAGCGCAACCACTGCTGTCCCCTGACAGATTAAAGCAGATATTTCAAGAACTGAGGCTGCCATCGCCATAGTCTAGTTTGGCTATTATTCAAAATAATCACTCTTTCCATAAGGAACCATGATATCAGGAGCCAACAACTGGAGAATCAGCTGGGCCCAAACCATCTTCCCCTCTCTCCACCCACATAACCACTTGGAAATCCCTACTAAGAATCAAACTTTTTTCCCCATTTTATTTTTCAAGGTCTACAGATACTGTAGACCCATACTGCTGTCTTTAATGGGCTGGTCTTATGATATCATTACAGTCAACCTGGACCACCTACTGCAAGAAGATACCTATCCTCTCTTGTTACCATCCAAGGTTGTATTTCAGGTGCCCGCACCACCTGAGGCTAGATAGGTGGCAATCCAAGAAACAGCCATCTTGGTCATGGCACCAAAATGTTGGAAACTCCCTCCTCAGGGAGATTCCTCTATCTCCCTGTACTGTTGTCCCCCACTAGCAGGTAAAGACCTTTTTGTTTGGTTCGTAACTAGCTGTTACTGACACTCCTCCCTGGTTTTGGTAGTGTGTGTGTGTCTGTTTTATAGTTTAAATATTTTAGACACACTTCTATTTTGAATGTTGCTTTAATGCTGAAATGTTTTGGCATTTGCTGCACTGTGGACCCTGTCTGGGTGGAAAGGCAACATAGAAATGTGCAGAATAAGTAAAATGAATGGCCACGACACAGCTCAGTTCCTCTAACATTCACGGTACAGTTCTCTCAAATGGCAAGATGTTCTGTTTCTAATGAAAAATGACATCATAAGCCTGACTTCTGAGCTCTAGGGCAGGGGTAGTCAACCTGTGGTCCTCCAGATGTTCATAGACTACAATTCCCATGAGCTCCTGCCAAAATGTAGTCCATGAACATCTGGAGGACCACAGGTTGACTACCCCTGCTCTAGGGCAGCGGTCTGCAAGCTTCCGCTTGCTGCGGACCGCTGCGGCGTAGTGGGCGGAGAGGGTGGCCCAGGGGTGCCTGGCAGGGGCGCAAACGTGCATGCGCGGCAGTCCGCGCATGCGCGTTTGCGCGTTTGCGCCGCTGCCATGCCAGCCGCTTCCCCTCCTGGCCCCTCCGGGCTGCGAGCAAATCGGCCGCTAAAGCGGCTAAAGCGGCCGATTAGCTTGCGGCTCGGCAAGCTTCTCTTCCCTCCCCTCCTGAAGCGAGAAGCTTGCCGGGCCACGAGCTAATCGGCCACTTTGGCGGCTGATTTGCTCGCGGCCTGGCGAGCTTCTCGCTTCGGGGGGGGGAGGGAAGAAGGAGCCGCGGCCCGCGGGTTGGGGACCACAGCTCTAGGGTGCTTCTGGCATTTAGTATATTTATTATAAGCAGGAGTTACACAATGACAAATTTAACAGCAAATGCTCAAAAGATGTTCTCAAAGGTCTCTCTACCCAATTACCCAACCAGCAACTCTCTATCTTTCAATCTTATATTCAGAAATGATGATTGTATTCTACACTCGTTTCTCCTACCTTTGAACCAGGCTCCAGGCTTGAACAAGGCCTTCTTCAATGCCATGTAAAGATGGAAATTGAGGCGTTTATATTCAGCAATGTCATCTCTGATTCGAGGGAGTAGCACCAAATTGTAAAATCTCTGAGCCATCTTCTCTTTGAGGTTCGATGAAAATATTCTTGAGAAGCAACAGAAGTGGACAAGGGGAGGGGGAGAAGGGTGGAGAGAAAAGAAAGCATGATATACTCTCAAGTTAATAAGACTGAGGGGAGCAGTCACTACAGAACCTTTTCTGTTGGATATGCATTCTGTATGTCTTCTTATACTGCTTGTGGAGCTGAGCAGTGTCTGAACCATTCATTTCACTTCTTTATTTTAAACAATTTCCATGCTGCCTTCCCGCCCAGATAGGGTCCACATTGCAGCAAACAGCAAATCATTTAAGCATTAAGACAATAAAATTATTTCAGCTATCAAATAAAACAAAAGAACACACACAACATCAAAAGCAGGGAACATTCACACTGAGCTTGCCATATCCTATCATACCTGCCTGCATGATGTTTTTCAGTGAGGCAGTGCTTAAAATTATCTAAAAAGCCATCCCTAACAGTCTGTGATATTCATTTATGACATAGCTTGTATGTTAAAAACAGAGCTCCATGTGGTATTGTGCCATAAAGAAGAATAGAAACCAAAGACTTTTTGTATCAGAAAGTATGCACCAATGATAGGATGAATTTTCACTTCTAGCTTCCTCCTACAACCCCCCCCCCCTTTGAGCACCATGCTCTGTTTCAGGTTCTGGCTTAAAAGCTGCAATGACTCATGTTTGTCATAGTCAAGTTTGCTCCATATTTAAGAGTGAGTGTTTCAAAAGCAAGGTTCCTTTTGTCAGCGTGGGATATGTCCTACCAAGCAGTTGCACTGTCATTCATGGATCAGGGTGGCATGATACAACCCATTACCTACAGGACAATCACAGAGAGCATCCCCACCTGGTTGCTTGATACATGGCAGCTGCCGTCCATGTTTCCGGTTCTGTGATATAAAGGATCTGCTCCCAATTGGATAATGCTGGTATGATCTTGAAGGCTTTGGGCAGTTTTCCACTTCTGTATTTTGAGAGAACCTTGAAAAATGTTTATAAGTGGTTAGACCAGATGGTTCATTCCAGGGTTTGTCTCTACTGTCCACAAGACCTTGTATGAGATCAAGGACCATTCAGGGATATTAATTTTATCACAGCAGAACTGGGTGGGGGGCAGCTTTGTATGCAATCCTGGCATTGCATTTTTATGCAATTTTGTGAAAATAAAAGTATTAATCAGGGCTGAGTTTAATACTAATTAGTTGGAATATATGAAGAATTAAAATTAATATCCCTGATTCTTAAAATATTCTCGTACTAAGACTTGTATATATCCTGCTTTTCCCCAAAAAGGGGCCCAAAGCAGTTTATTTTCTCTTCCAACTTATCTTTGTAACAATCCTTGCCACCCTTATGGGCTCCATCTGACTATGTGTATAATCACTTGCATTAAAGTAGCATCACACTTACTTCTCTGACGCCTTTATAGACCTCTAAGACACGTGGGTCAAGCTGCGGCATGGGCCGACCTGATACTTCTGACATCACAGTCTCTACCTCTGTTTGCTTTTCTGTGATCTTCTCCATGATGATGTCTGCTAAAGTGCGCCTAAATGATATAAAAGAAGCTCAATGGAGCCAAATCCAACCATGGATGTTACAAACAATACCATTAGCAAACCTAACTACACAGGCAACCAAAAAACACTTTGTGACTCAATGGATACTTTCTGAGAAGATTCTGCTTCTCCCACATGAAGGCCCTTTTTCTTGAAAATGGGATTTCCATTTACAATTTAAAATGCAGCAATCCCAAGAACAACTTCTTATAGGAGCAAGTCTCAATTAATAAAATGGGCATACTTCTAAATAGACTTCTATAAGTTTGCTCCCTAGTCATAAATTATACATTACGGAAAAAAGACGTTACCTTAAGTCCATGTTAGTTTTGGTACATGCGGTTTTGTCATTGTGGGGGCTAGAAACTTAAGCTACCAAAACATAAACGGCATGTGGGTGCCATGCACTATGCTCCTTTAGAGGCAATACTCTATTTCTATGCACCAGACTAATTAAAATGCAAACAAGAGTTGGGCCTCTAGTTACCAATGAGACATTGAATGCAACATGTATTGACTTTATAATGCCTAAAGCACCATCTACTGGTTAAAAAAAGAAACCAGCAGGCAAATTAATTGAAATTTTCCTGGAATTTTACTATGACTCTTGAGGAAGTTACGTTGATATCCTGCATCAGTTCCTGCAAACAGAAGCGATATAAGCCCTACATTAAATATCTTGCAATGGCTCACATATGAATTAGTGGTGATGAATTTCTATGCAATATTCTCCTGCCTTGCAGAGTTCTACAAAAACTAGCAAATGTTAATATGCAAACTGAGGGGTGCATGAAATTGCAGTTTTGTCCTTAATTTGTGGTTTCCAAGAATATGGAAATCACTGCTGTCCCATGTCACATATACTCCACAAGGACTAGCAGTTCATTGCCTTGCGGTCTTGGGTACACTTTTGTGCAGAAAGTATTTGTCAGTTTAAATTGTTGAACTAGCCCAGACTCTCATTATATTGAGGCATCATTTTGAGTGAAGAAAGTAACTCTTTGAAGTTTGTCAAGGGTAAAGTCTTGTAAAGTAAGACACTTTACTAGTCACTGTTTTTTCCCCAGCCAGTAAATAAAAAGATTACAAAAGAGGAACGCACAAAGAGACCTAGAATAACTTAAGGCAATGGTCCCCAACCTGCGGGCCGCAGCCCAGTGCTGGGCCGCGGCTCCCTCTCCCCGCCCCCCCCCCGCAGTAAAAAACTTCCCAGGCCGCAAGCTTGCGGCCCGGGAAGCTTCTTACTGCGGGAGGGCGGGGAGAGGGAATCAGGGCCGGGCCGCGCGGCCGTGTGGGCGCGGCCCGATGCCCTGCCGGTCCCCAGCCTCAGAAAGGTTGGGGACCACTGACTTAAGGTATTTACTTATCTAATAGCCCATAGATTAAATACTAAGGCCTAAGTATTGCAAATAGTTTCCAGTACAGCCCAAACATGCTTTAATTGGGTTAGGAAGGCAATCCCCCTGCCACAAAGTTTTATATTAATATGAACTTTTGCAGGTAATCTACACAAGTAATCTATAGTACGTGTCCAACATGAGTGGTGGGTGGAAGGACTGCTGCTTTCCAAATGAAGGAAAATGCAAAAGGGTTGTAACCAGGGAGAAATTTCCATCTTCTCTACCAACTTTCTGTGTCTCCGACACATCGTTTGATTCGTATTTTCAAAACCTTTGCTTTAGTTAATTCAGTCTCTCCAAAAACAGTCAACACTACAAACACAAATACACTGAAAGCCCTTATTCTATCTTAGATATTATGTCACATGTGGTAAAACTTCCAAGAACATGCAAGGATATGTTACATTGAAACTTACCGCAATGGTGGGTTCTTGTTCATGAACATCTCAATAGCCTTTTCATCTTCTGTATTCACAGTCACCTCTTCACAATAATCTCCTTTCTCCACCACTGCAGCTTTCTCCAGCGATGGCCAGTCATCATCCTCTGTGTCTGAATTTCCATCCTTTGATGTTGGTCCTAGAAAAACCAAATTAAATTTAGGAAACCAAATTAAATTTTATCAACTCAAGAAACTCACTAGGCATATCTATACTATTCTAAACCTCAAGAATTGGTGGCAATTCAGAAAACATTCAAGGAGGTATAACAGCTCTTTGAATTTCCATCCCCCATAATGGAACGATCTTTTCAGTGCAAGGAGTATGTGGTGTAACTGAAGAAAGATCATACAAGAGTATAAGAAGGACGGTCTAATAATTAAAGCAAACAAAGAGAAACAGACCTATCCACTGGCAATATAAATAAAAATGTCCTATTTTTGTGGTTTTCCTTCTCCAGAGATTACCTGGATTCCATTTTGACAGAAGTCCTAAAGAATAAAGGAACAAGGAAAACCACAGAAATAGGACATTTTTCTTTATTTATCATATTGCCAGTGGATAGGTCTGTTTCTCTCTGTAACCGAAGAAAGATACTGAGATGGGCGAAGGCGGCCCAGTTTTTCCTTTTTTTATCCTGGCCTCAACCATGGACCTAGCAGCTGATATATATCTATATAGCCTGATCTCAACAGATCGAGGAAGCTAAGCAGGGCTAGCACTGGTTACTACTTGGATAGGAGACCGCCCAGGCTCTTTACGCTGACGCACCACCTCCTTTGCCTTGAAAAGGCCCCTGACTACAAAAGTGTAAATAATCCTAGACATGTTTACTGAGCGCTGAGCCCTCCGGATTTCAACGGGGCTAAACCGGGAATAATTCTTCGGAGACTGTAGCCTTTCTTGGGGGACGCAGGCTGAGGTTGGCAGGCCTTTTGGACAGGGCGCGTCTGCACTGGTGCTGCCCAGAAAGGGCCAGGAGCCGGGGCCCGGCCGCTGCCCGCGCAGTTTCTTATGCCAGAGCTGCCTCCGCGCTCACCCAGAAGAGTCGTCTTCTTCCTCTTGGGCTCTTCTCGGCCAGGGCCGTGCTCGGCCTCCAGCTCCTCCTGCTGGAGGCGAGCCTGCTCCAGGATCCTCCGGGAGAGCTTCTCGTCCACGTACTCATCGTCCCCGTCCCCGCCGCGCCTCCCCGCTTTCACGCGCGTGACGGGCTTCGCCGAGTCTCCCCGGAGAATCTGCTCGGCCAGAGGGACGCTCCCGCCCGGCCCGCCGGAGCCCCTCGCCCGCTTTCCCTTCGGCATGCCGACGGCCGGAAAGGGACACACACGTGGGGCGGGAGACGGCCGCGGAAGCGCATGCGCAGCCCTTACGCCCGGCTCCTCCCTCCGCGCACAAACTGCGCTCTCTCCTTAAAGGCGTAGCGACGGCGCGGCGCCCGTGGCGTCGGCTGGGGGCTCTGCAGCGACTGGCTTCGGACGCCGGCCCTTCCCCGCCCCGTCTCCCGCGGTGACATCACTTCCTCCTGGCGGCGTCGGAGCCTGGCCGGCGGGCGGAGCTGGCGTCTCCCTGCCTCTCTCCGCAGAGACGCCTCGGCCCCTCCGGGAGGGCGCCTGGCGCCATGGGAGTCACTTGGTACGCTCCTTCGCTTGTGGGGCGGGGACGCCAGGAATCCGGTGTGAGGCTGGCTGATACCGGGAGGAGCGACGCGAGCCCCGCTGGCCTTGCAGCCCCGAAGCCGGGGCGGGGGCGTGGGGAGGGGAGGCTGGGCGTTTGAGCCGTCACGTGTGAAGGGGCGGTTTGCCGGAGGTGGCCCAAGGAAGCAGGCCGCCTGGCTCCGCTGCGAGCTGACTTCACCCCGCTGGGGGTGTGCGCGGCCTGGCTGCGTAGCACCGCTTTGTACTCGGGGGGGGGGGGGGGTCGTCGCGCGTTATTTGGTGCCGCCGGCTGCGGCCCTTGCGGGACTGAGGGGCGGAGGGCTAAAGCGGGGCGGGGGTGTTCGCGGCTGCCGCGGTGTGAGCTCAGCGATGCCCAGGAGCAAGGCCGGGCGGGGGTGCTCGCCGTAGCGCCTGCCTTGACTGTCTTCCTGTTCGTTACCGCCGCGGGTGGACAGGGAATGCGGTGCGGAGATGCAAGGGAGTGTTGTGCGTGGAGCATGGGGGTTGCCCGTACTGCAGGATATAGCATTAAGAAGAGGAGGGGAATGTATTACTGGCGCATGTGTGTGTTTATGGCGATCCGCCCCTACGGTCTCCTCAGTGTCTTATAGTTAACAGTCTGGAAAGGGGAGAGAGTAGGCTGGCTTGTTGTAGTGCTCCGGGTTGAGGGCGTTCATAGTCTGTGGAAGAGTGCTTGCACTCGAAAGCTCACGCCTTGAAGAAATCTTTGTTGGTCTTAAAGGTGCTCCTGGACTCTGATTTTATTGTGCTACTTCAGACCAACACGGCTACCCATATGAATCTAGTCTTGCAAGCTGTTGGCCACAGCTTCTTTTAGGGAGACAATCCATCTGCTGTTGGGTCTTTCTCTTTTCCTGCTGCTGTCAATTTTTCCTAGTGTTACTGTCTTTTCCAGTGAACCTTGTCTCTCTTCTTTAAGCACCCCAAGTAGGATAGCCTCAGTTTGGTCATTTTAGCATCTAGGAAGAGTTCAGGCTTGATTTGATCTAGAACCCACGTATTTTTGGTGGTTCATGGTATCCTTAAAACTGCCATTCAGTGGCACATTTCAAATGAATCAACTTTCTTCCTGTCAGCTTTCCTTTTTGTCCAACTTTGATAGCCATACCTAGTAATGAAGAATATTGTATGATGAATTACCTTGGATCTTGGTCGTCCTTACACTCAAATATCTTTTCCCAGCTCTTTCATGGCTGTCCTTCCCAGGATAAGTCCGCATCTTATTTCTCCTATTGATTGATGATTGCGCCAAAGAATATTTGTTTCTCCCAACTTCTTTCAGTGCAGCTTTCACTTCAATTTCCAAAATTGGTGGTTGTTCTTCACAGGGTTCTTGTAAGGAATCTGTCATCGTTTCATGTCCTCTGTATAATTCTTCAGTTTACTGTTCCTATCTTTCTTTATTTTGTCCTGTTCAATTAACATAGTTCCGTGTTCATCTTTCAGTATGCCTAACCGTGGTTTAATTCCCCCTTGATTTTCATCACTTAAACATCAAGGCTTTTCATCTTTGTTCTGCAGGAATAGTCTATGAGTATTTTTCCTTGATAACATCTCTGATTTTAATCCATAGCTCTTCTGGTTCATGTTCATTTGAATTTAGTGCAAACCTTTCCTTTACATCATCTTTAAACTCTTCAGGAATGTTGTTTAGATCAGCAGTCGACAACCTTTCGGCAGCCGCAGACCGCTGTGACGGAGTGGGGGGAGAGGGTGTCCCGGGGCCCTGCGCATGTGCGTTTGTGTCCGGCAGGGGCACAAACGTGCACGCACGGGGACTCAAACGCGCATGCGCGGTAGTGCTGCGCATGCACAAAATTGCTGTGCGTTTGCGGTCCCGCCGGACGCAAACGCGGCAAGTCCGCGTGTGTGCGTTTGCACCGTCGGCCGTGGCTACCTCTTCCTGCCCCTCCAGGCTGCCAGCAAATCGGCCTCCAAAGCGGCTTCAAGCTTCTCCCCCCCCCCCCCCCCGAAGCAAGAAGCTTGTTGGGCTGCAAGCTAATTGGCCACTTTGGCGGCCGATTTGCTCGTGGCCTGGCGAGCTTCTCGCTGCAGGGGGGCGGCACTGGGCCTCGGCCCAGGGGTTGGGGACCACTGGTTTAGATTATATTTTGGCAATATGAATGCGCCTGGGTGTTTCTTTAGATTTATTGTATTTTTTCATATTGGCAATTCATGCTGTGTACCACAATCAGCTCCAGATTTTAGCAGAGAAAATAGAACTTTTCCATTTTCTCCTTCCAATTATTTAATCTGTTTCATTTCTGTAATGGCCATCTGGTGATATCCATTTATACAGTTGCATGTTTGATTGTCTGACATGTATTCCAATTACCAACGTGTTGATTTGAATTGAATTAATGAATTTTGAATCATTCTCCAGTTTCATTTTGTGCTCCTAGCCTAAATTTTCTGACAGTAGTTTATTCTATTTTGTTTCCCAGTTTTGTGTTACAGTTATCTGTGATCACATGCTCATCTTGTTTAGGTGTGTTGTTTATTTATTTATTTAGATTTTTATACCGCCCTTCCTTATGACTCTGGGCAGTTTACATAAAACATTTTGGACAGTTTACATAGAACAATATAAATATAGCAATAACATAGCAACTAGAACAACATTTCAACAACAATAACTTTGACACTCCTTCGGCAGGTTCAACCTCTCAGTCTGAGGGGGGAGGGACCTGTAACTTTGACACTCTCTCGGTAGGTTCTACCTCTCAGCCTGGGGGTGTGGGGGAGAGAGAACCTGTAGATGTTTTGGGTCAGTTGGCCTCAAGCAAATGCCTGGTGGAAGAGCAGAATTGTGGAAGTTCAGGCAGGGCCCTGATCTCTTCAGGGAGCTCATTCCATCAGGTGGGGCCAGGACTGAAAAGACCCTGGCCCTTGTTGAGGTCCGATGTGGATGAGGGTCCAACGTGGATTAGGGTCAGGATTTCGCAGCCAGTTGGAGTTGATGGAGTGTAGAGCTCTTCTGGGGGTATAGGCAGGGATGCGGTCTTTCAGATGCACTGGGCCCAGACCGCATATGGCCTTAAAGATGATTACCAAAACTTAAGCTTAATTCAGAATTCAACTGGAAGCCAGCCAAGTTCTTGGAGTACCAGCCGGATATGAGATCTCCATGATGTCTTAGTAAGGATCCCGGCTGTGGCGTTCTGCTCCAGTTGTAGTTTCCGGATCAAGGAATAGAGCAAGTTGCAGAAGTCCAGTCTAGAGGTGACCGTCGCATGGATCACTGTGGGTAGGTGCTCTGAGTCCAGGTAGGGCGCTAGTAATTTGGCTTGGCGGAAATAGTAAAATGCCAGCCGTGCTATCTTTGTGACCTGGGCTTCCACTGTAAGGGAAGCATCCAGAATCACACCCAGATTCCTGGCGGAGTGAGTTGCTTGGAGCTGCTCACCATCCAGGATGGTCAGGCGTTCTTCCTCCCATGGACCCTTCCTACCCAACCATAGGACCTCCGTCTTTGCAGTGTGCAAGGGAGTGCTATGTTGGCCATTACAGTTATTATAAGATGCAGAAAGCATACCAGGTATAGTGGCTGACGTTCCGCCTGTGAGTATGTGGTTTTAAGACCTTTGGTATTACAGCTATTTATCCTGTGTCAGTGTTTCTCAGATGCCGATAGCTGAAGGGAAGAGTGTGCAGCAGACAGTAGAAATCCTAACAAGAAAACTGGAACTACTCGGAGCAGAGAAACAGGGAACTTTTGGTGTAGACTGTGAAACCTACCACACTGCACCATCCACAATGAGCAACCAAGGTCAGCATTTAATTTTCTAAAATAATTTGTGTTGTTCAGATGTTAAAGGTATATGTAGTGGTTGATGATTGGCTGGGTTAGGCTAGCAGTAAGTGCATTCAAAGAAATAGCCACAAGTATCACTTTTCCTGGAATGGAGATCAATAATGACAATATTTTAACTACTGCATGTTTAGCACGTCATTCTAGCTATCTGACACATTTTCCTTTCTTCATGGAGCACAGGGCAGCATACATAGTTCTGCAGTTCTAGCCTCAAAATAACTCTGTGACGTTAGTTGGACTAAAAGCCATCCTGGGTCACCTGTTAAGCTTCATGGCAGAATGTGGATTTGGACTTCTCAGTGCTACACTGACAGTATACTATAGCAGTTTAGATGTTAAATCTGCTTAGGGGGATAGGGCTGGTATGGAAAGAACATCTAGAAACAGCAATCTGTGTAGACAAAACTGTGGCTTGTTTGTTTTCTATCTCCATGCCAGCCCATCCCACCACCCCCTGGAGTATTAACTGTGACTGTGAAAAGATTACTTATATGCTGTCCCCAAACTTTTTCTAATCCACTATGTGATCTAACCTTGGCCTGCTCTTCCTGCCACTGTCTGCTAGCGCCCATTGCATTCCTGAACGCAATGGGATTTTCGGCTAGTTCCTTACAAGAAAAGAAAAGTATATCTTGCTCCAGCTGGGCCTTTGGTGAGGCACAAACTATCATATATTTGCTGTGAAAACATATTTAGTTTAACTCACAGCCCACTAATTCACATTCCAAGGAAATCTCATTGGTTATCCCCACTAACTCAGTTCAGTCGTAGCTACATACATGGCTGAAATCCTATAAGTGTAAAAATATTCCACTCTGGTTAATGGAACTTGTTATTGGTTACTAATGTCCATAGGCAGTGTAGTTCTTTCTCTTGGCAGAACTGAGGTTTTATAAGTGAAGCTGCAGTCATAGTTGAATAGCTTTAAACTTGCATATGTGTTCTGAAAGAATTTGGAAATCTTCAGTGTGTGGAAATGGCTCTGAGAACTTTCAATTTTAAAATATAATGCCATATTTAGTTTTCTTGTGTATAAATTATTCTTTCAATAGAGGTCAGCAGTGAGCACAGGCATCAATTCTGTTGCCTAAGGTCTGTTAATCTTGCTGGTTTCATCTTTACTGACACAGAGATGTGTCAATATATGCATTTCAGTTTGTAGTTCAGAACAGTGCTCAGGTCCTTAACCTGCTTTGGTCTTTCACTGTGCATATCACAGGTATAAAGAATTGCAGAAACCCATATTAAGGCTGGATCCAAAGCGCTTACTTGGAAATGTCTCATTGAATTCAGCAGACTTATTTCTGAGTGAACACACAGATCAGATTGGAATATAACACATAACACAGTAATGGAACTGGAGGCCCCTTGGTCACCTTTGAAGGAGTGCTTTGACAGTTACCATTGTCTTCTGCAGTCCTATGTAGACAAATTGTTAGCGTCAATGAGGCCGACCACATGTCCTCTAGACCCCTGTCCCTCATGGCTCTTGAAAACGAGCAACAAGAAGATAAGCGGGCTACTCTGAGGAATCATAAATCTGTCCCTTTGTACAGGGACTCTATCCTGTATAGCCTGAAGGAGGCAGTGGTTCACCCTTTTGAAAAAAAAAAACTTCATTGGATGCCCAGGACCTGGTCATTTGCTGCCCTTTTTCACATCTTACATTTCTTGGGAAGGTGATCGAAAGGGTTGCTGCAGACCAATTGCTAACATTCTTGGATGAAGCATCAGTTCTGGATCCATTCCAGTTGGGCTTCTGAGACAGCTCTGGTCACCCTGATGGATGATTTCTGGCATCTGCTGGGCCAAGGCAGGTCAGCGCTGCTGATGTTGCTTAATCAGCATTTGATGTGGTAAACCATGATTTTCTTGCTTGCTCTCTTGTCAGCAAGCTTGGAGTAGTGGTTAGGAGTGCAGACTTCTAATCTGGCAAGCCGGATTTGAATCTCCACGTGCAGCTAGCTGGGTGACCCTAGGATCACCACAACACTGATAAAACTGTTCTGACGGAGCAGTAATATCAGGATTCTCTCAGCTTTGCCTACCTCACAGGGTGTCTGTTGTGGGGAGAGGAAAGGGAAAGCAATTGGAAGTCACTGTGAGACTCCTTCAGGTAAAGAAAAGCAGCATATAAGAACCAACTCTTGTTCTTCTTCAACATGGAAATCTGAGAGACAGCCCTTCAGTGGGTCACCTCCTTTCTCCATGGTCAAGGACAGAGGGTTGCAATCGGGGAGGGACAGTCATACTACTGCCAGGTCCTTTGTGGGATTCCACAAGGTGTGATTTTTTCCCTGACATTATTTTACATTTTTATGCACCCTCTCACTGAGCTAATTCAGAGCTTTGGGCGTCACCAATGTGCAGGTGACACTCAGTTCTGTCTCCTGATGCAGTGGTCCCCAACCTTTCTGAGGTTGGGGACCGGCAGGGCATCGGGGCGCGGCCCGCGTGGGCCACGCCCATGCATCGGGCCGTGCCCGGGTGCCGCGCCCACGCATCGGGCCGCGCCCGGGTGCCGCGCCCACGCATCGGGCCGCGGCCACACGGGCGCGGCCGGCCCTGATTCCCTCTCCCCGCCCTCCCGCAGTAAGAAGCTTCCCGGGCCGCAAGCTTGCGGCCTGGGAAGATTTTTACTGTGGGGGGGGTGGGGAGAGGGAGCCGCGGCCCGGTGCCATGGCCTTCGCGGCCCAGCACCGGTCCGCGGCCCGCAGGTTGGGGACCACTGTCCTGATGGATGATCAGCCAGATGTCCTTATAGTCTCATTCCATTCTCCATTTCCTTCTCTCCATCCTCAACTTACCTTTATCTCATTCCCCCGGTTTCCATTTTCCCCCTCTGTCCCTCTGGAAACTTTTCCTCACCTAACTACCTTGTGTTGTTCTCTCCCATTCAGCTGCATTTTCTCTCCTCTTTACTCACTTCCACCTTTTACCTTTTTCATCCTCTGCCTTTGAGTTACAGAAACTAAAATGGAAAAACTCATCAATATTGTTCTGGATTCAACCCTCCAAATGACCACACGGATATCATCAGGCATTCATCTTTTAAAGCAATAGATGTTATTGCTTATTATCTTGGGGTTTTTAACCACCTCCAGAAAATGTATTTTTCCTAGATTTCAGTTTTTTCTGCAAACCTGGTTACTTCCCTTATGTATATAGAAAAATCTCACTGTCTCTATCTTATTGAGTGTATTTTTAATACACATTCTGGGGCCTAGTTCAGAAGTTGTCATAATAATGCCAGGTTTTCACCAGAAAACTTGTAGACTTGAAAGGGGGAGGCAGATTGTCATAACACTACAGCCCAGGTCTGAGCTGTAAGGGCCACTTGGCTCAGATTCTTCCTGATCATGAGTGGCCATCAAATATTTTCCCAGTATGTTACGGAATAGACCACCCGTTTTGAAAGTTCATAAACACTGAAACAGAACCAGTTGTTTTGCCTCCGGTTCTTTTGTTTCCTTTCCTCTCTGCTGCTGCAATTTGGGCTCAATCTTTGATTTGTTCGTTTGTATTTTATATTTATATTATATATTATGTATGTTAGTGGAAGTGCTGAATGGGCACCTAGAATTAGTAATAGGTGAAGGCTAATAAACTGAAGCTCAGTCCACATAAGTTAGAAGTGGTGTTGACAGATAGTTCAATGACATTGGGAGATGGTATTCTACCTTCCTTAAATCGAGTTGCATTTCCTCTTAAAGAGTAGGTTGGCTGCATGAAGAGTAGAGATAGGACCAGCTCTTACATTTGATGTCTAGGTGGGATCTTTGGGATATAGTGCCTTGCTCAGACTGGTGTACCAGATAGCCTTGCCTATTATTCATGCACATATAATATCCCTGGCTAGATATTACACGTGAGCCTGCTTTTATAAACTGTTTGGAGGCTTCATACTAGACCAGTTGTAATATTAAAAGGGAATGTACCATCAAGAGCATAATTCCCACTGCTTATGAGCTGCACTGTCTGGTGATATGTTTCTGAGCATAATTTAGGATGTGGGGGTTGATCTTTAAAGCTCTAGCTGGCCCAAGGGTTGAGCTTTATCCCATGTGAAACATGTCTGGTCTAATATCT
Organism: Paroedura picta; assembly: GCF_049243985.1. NCBI lineage: Eukaryota > Metazoa > Chordata > Lepidosauria > Squamata > Gekkonidae > Paroedura > Paroedura picta. The sequence continues at coordinate 98,286,115 of NC_135372.1, read as the reverse complement.
GCATCAAAGGCTCTTCTTTGGGTGGCCCCATCTTCAGAGAATCAGATGGGTAATGACTGATAAGGGGGACTTTTCACTGCAGTGCCGCATTTATGGAATATTTTCCCTGGATATATTCACGGGGCCAGTGTATTCTCATTTCAGTACCAGATTAAGACATTTTTATTCACCAAGAAATTCTGAGAGGATTGATGTTTCTGCTTTTAAATAGGATTTCATCTGATGTTGTTTTGTTGCTCTTCTGCTTACTTGTTGCTTATGTTTTATTTATTTATCTGCATCACTGCTAGAAAGTGACAAGAGATGGAGGGGGCAAACATCCATTTCATGCTTTACATACACATGAATAAGACCACAAAGTTAATTCTTGCCAGCACATCTAAAATACAGGTGCAGAATGCAGTTTGTCTCCTTTTTGGATACTGGAGGAAATTCATAAATGAAGTTTAGGGGGTAACCTACCCCCCTTTTTAAAAATAGATCTGGGAACTCCTCCCATTGAGTGAAATCATGGCTGAGTATATTGTGCATTCACAGGCATAGTGAGTACCTTGTGCAAAAATTGGCATCTGTGAAGTTGTGGCTTACAGTCCTAAGAAGAATTACATCTGGCTAAGATTATTGGAGTCAAGGGATAGAACTCTGCTTAGAAATGCCCTCTGAATGAAATAAACCAGTAAATGCTTCCAAAGGGCAATCTGGAAATGTGTTAGTTCTGTCTGGCTTCTAGAATTGGGACATGGGATATGAAAGTTCATTATGGAAGGGTGGGCTGTTTTTCTCATTGTTCATCATCTCTGCTGCTTAGGACTGTACAAACTTTGCTGTTTCTGACGTGCATGTTCCTCATGTGCTTTCATGTCCATTTAAAACAAATAATACATTTTGGAAACCTAAAAGCAAATGTCATTGCAAACTTCATTATTTATTCTGAAAACAGAATCTAGCTATCCCAACTGCATTCACTGTGGTTGCACTGGTAATAGTTGTTGTTTTTTTAAACTCTATTGGCTGCAGAATTTAGTGACATTGTCTTGCTTTGGACTCTGTCCTTGTTGCTATCAGCTTGTGACTGGTACAGTGATTTTTGTTTCCCAGTCACACAGAACCACCTCTACTCATGGGAAAGCAGGGAAGCTGCTGAGGTTTCTTACAAAGACAGCATGCACTATTTAGTTAAGAGTTGCTGCTTGTCTTTTGTGTTAGGGGTCAAGAGCACCAAAGGAAAGGCTGACTGTTTCAAAGGAATGGTGGGGGCATTTAAAAGCTCCCTTCTCTCACCTTTTTATAATAATCTCTTCTCTAGCTCCCCCATGCCTGATTCATACCCTGGATAAGTTGTGTAATATCTCATGGTTCCTATTTAATATAGGCTTCACGACATATTTTAGTAATGTGTAAACAAAGAATGACTTGGCCAATACTTGAACTTGGATGCTTCACTCCTCTTGATATAAGGTTGCTCAATATATAATTAGAATTGATTAAATAAATTCACTGTTAAAGGATATATGCTATGGATAGGGTAAATGTTGATACCTGGGGATAGTAGTTCTAATGAAACTAATATTTATTATGTTTTACTTACATTAAAAAGCCACTGAGCAACCACTGTAATGTCAAAAATTAAATGTAGAATGTTGAAATAGACTAAATGGTTAGGAAAACAGGACAAAAGAAGATGTAACAGATGTTTCATTTTAAAGCATATAAGGGGGAAGAATATCTTCTTTGCAGTGAAAATAATGCTGCTCTTGTTTCAGGGCAGGCTGCCAAGCTGATGTACGTGATGCACAATTCCGAATATCCCCTCAGCTGTTTCGCTCTCTTTGAAAATGGCCCCTGCCTCATAGCAGATGCCAACTTTGACGTCCTTATGGTGAAACTGAAAGGCTTCTTTCAAAATGCCAAAGGGAACAAAATAGAAAGCCGGGGTACCCGGTACCAGTACTGTGATTTCTTGGTGAAGATTGGCACCGTTACCATGGGCCCCAGTGCCCGTGGAATATCTGTGGAGGTAAGAATATCCCTCAAACGTGGAATAAGGCAAATATGTCACTGGCTTCAACTTGAAATGTGTTATAAATGCCTAGTTCAGGTCCAGCAAATGATTAACTGAACCAAGGAGCAAGTATCTGTTCGATGAATGTCTATTTATGTATTCCAACTTTCTCCCTAGGCAGGCAACTATAATACCGAAATTATAATCCATTAAAAACATTAAAACACATCATTATATAAAGAAGGAGGGTCCCAGACTTTCAAGTTGCCCTCAGAAGCTCTCTTAAATAGCTCTTTTAACAGTCTTTTCAAAATGGTGTGAGGATAGATGCTTGTCTCACCCTTTCAGAGAGGCCATCCCATAGCACTGGGTGAGCGACAGAAAAAGAAACGAAGAGCCATACTCTTACTAGAGAATGCTAAGGTGCCCAGTTGTGAGGAGCACTATTGCTGTATGGGTCATATTCTTGATTTTCTTAATGTGGAATTTGGCTTTTTAGTTACAGAATTTAAAGATTTCACAGAGCTGGTATATACTCCCCAGAAAGATTTGTCATGCATCCACACTTGATTAGTACAGTCTTTCAAAGATTGTGACAAGGATTCAGAAAGATATAATAAAACTGATCATAACCATGCAAAATGATGTATAATATAATAGTATAGTAATAGAAGTGTATAAAAGATAAACTATTCAAAATGTCCACTTGGATGAAAGCAATCAAAATTATGATTGATTAATGAACATTTCACTTTTATATGTTACACCTGAGCTCCATCTTTAAGGCAACAGATTTAATTAGTTATTCTTAATAAACTGTCCACTGAACAAAAAAAACCTTGATTTGTATTCTACAGACTGTGAACAGATGGCAGATCTCTCGTAAGCAGCCCCCTAAGATCTCCAAAATGTTGATGCTGAGAGTTGCAGGAATCTTGTGGACAAAATGCCTTGGAAGGCTGCAGAAGGTCAGATGCCATGCTCCTCAACCTGCCTCCTTCTTCACGAAAGGCCTTCACGAAAGCTCTGCCATTGGAATAGCAAGGAGCAGTGTGACCTGATTTCCCCTGCCTGACTGCCAGCCTGTGTAGTTTAGTATGGCATATTATCTACCAGGCTCCTGCAATTCCCAGCATCAGCTTTTCAGAGGGCTGGTGGACTACTAGGAAAATGGAAGCGGTGTATCCCAGTATATCCTACACCTTATGAAGTGGGATGGTATGTGTTTTCTAGTGTCTTGCATATATCATCCTTGCAACACCTATAAAACTTAAATATTACTTGTTCTGCATAATTAAGTAGGCAGTATTGCACACATTTTCTTTGAACTGGTAATGTGGGAGGAACATGCACCTTCAGTCTCCCATGTGTACCTTTGTCCAGGAAGTGTGTGAACCAGTCTAAGTACTCGGACTCACGTGAAGCTGCAGTATACTGAGTCAGACCCTTGGTCTGTCACGGTCAATACAATCTTCTCTAACTAGCAACAACACTCGAGTTTTTTCCGTGTCCTCCACAGTCTAATTCTTTTACTGTGTGCAAAGTAGATACTCTGTCCCTGAGTCATGGCCACTCCCCATTATTATCAGTTGGTGACCTCGTTAGACATGGTCTCCTCTGTATGAAATAAGATACCTTGTACTTTGGGGCTATATTTGTAGTTTGCCATTCCTCAGGACAGACATGTTCACACCTTTTTATAATCTCTACAATAACCTGTGAAGTAATTTAGACTTAGAGTGACTGTGAGTTTCATGGCTGAATGAGAATTTGAACTCTGATCTCCCTGAGCTCTGCCCATTACCCCACACTGGTGCTCCTGCAAGATTACTGTTGACAAATATTGGGTTGGACTAGACTCTGTGATTCTGTGTCATAAACCCTATGGGGTAGGTTATGGTAGTTAGGGAAGGCCCATTTCTGTACACTGGCAGATGGGATCTTTTTTGCATAATCTGTTATGGAGCGTTTAAAGAAATGGATCTAGATTTCTGGTTCAGGAACCTCTATGCACAGAGTTCTTGAGGGTTTTTTAAATCCAGAAACTTCAGAAGAAGTTATGATGTACTTGTGCCCCTTATACACACTACACAAGTTGTCTTTGCCATCAGGGTCTTTATTTAGTGCAGAATAATGGTTTTAGGTTCATCCTAAGATATACTGCTTAGTGCCTACAGGCAAGTGGATGCAATGAACTTAGAGAACAGTGATTCCACTGTAATTAACTTACTAGTGAAAAGTGACAGTACATCAGGCATAGCTGCTCAAATGCAGTGGTCCCCAACCTTTTTATCACTGGGGACCGGTCAATGATTGACAATTTTACTGAGGCCTGGGGGGGGGTAGTCTTTTTTCGAGGGACGCCGCCACCGTCTGAGCCCCTGCTCCACTTGCTTTCCCACCGGCACCCCTGACTTCCCACTGGGGGGCACTGCCAGTGGCAGCTGCACACTGCCATGCCGAGGGGGAGCCCCAGCCATGGCGGCTGCTGGAGAGCACCAAAGGTGAGCCGGTGGCAGAATGGCAGGGCAGCCCCCGAGGCAGTAGCCAGGGAGGAGGATGAGGAGGAGCCTCGGCCCGGTACTGACTGATCCACGGACCGGTACCAGTCCCCAGCCTGGGGGTTGGGGACCACTGCTCTAGAGTATTCTGTAGATTTCATGCATCATGAGTTTTCAAGGTGGATCTGAAAGTGGTCCTTACAAAAAGCATCTGCCTTGTGCAGAAGGATACTAACATTCTTAATGGAGTTGAGACAAGCATTCAGCACCTTATGACCCTTGGCATCATCTGAGAGGGCAATCTCAGATGTGTATTTGGAAGAAAGTTACACTTTATTTAATCGGATTTATGCCCAGTAAAGTGTTCTTAGGATTTCAGCCTTAGTCAAGAAAGGCCTTTAAGCTGACATTAAGTAACAGGCTGCTTTGAGCTAAGAACCAGTTTTTAAAAAGCAAAAAATCAACCCAAGTGTTAATCCCCTTTTAATATTTGTTTATTATCATTATAATTTAGCAAAAAAGTGCATACCAGCCTGTCTTGCAGGTAATACCTATATTTGCATCATAGACTTTAGTTGCTTATATGTAGCATAGAAAATTAAATGCAATATTTGGCTTTGGTGAATATTGTTGTTGAAAAGAGCTCATTTGTTATGAGGCTTCTGTTTTAATTCATGGCTTGGTGAGCCTTTTTTAAAATTTCAATATAAATGTATAAAGTACTTCCCTAAGGCCTAATTGTGCTTGCAAAAGAAACTTCACAGTGACAAGATGTGCTGTCTTTGGCTTGGAATCTTGATAACTCATCAAAATCTGCTTTAGAGGATGTAATTATCAAGCCCCTGTTTGTGAGTTGTTTGTGCCAAATTCTGGGCATGGTTTAGATTTTTAAACAGTGATTATCTAAAGCCTATAGAAAACTGAGCAGAGAATGGTTAGCAAATTTGGAGCATGAGCATGTGGCATATAAAAGATAGCTGTCCCCACCCCACCCCTTGCTGCCCTGATTTACAATATTAAATTTTAAGGCTTTCCTTGTTCAAGGTTGCTAGATAAAATTAATGATGTGACCAGTGGTTCTCTGGGAGTTGCAAGCAGCTTGGAGACAAAGCTATGTTGGTTTGCTAGATTGTAGTCCATTAGCATCTTAAAGGTAAAGGTATCCACTGTGCAAGCACTGGGTCATGTCTGATTCTTGGGGTGATGCCCTCTAGCGTTTTCATGGCAGACTCAATACGGGGTGGTTTGCCAGTGCCTTCCTCATTCATTACCATTTACCCCCTAGCAAGCTGGGTACTCATTTTACCGACCTCGGGTGGAAGGCTGAGTCAACCTTGAGCTGGCTGCTGGGATCGAACTCCCAGCCTCATGGGCAGATCTTTCAGATTGCATGTCTGCTGCCTTACCACTCTGCGCCACAAGAGGCTCTATTAGCATCTTAGACCTACAAAAAAAAATTGGGGGGGGGGGGATATAGACTTCAAGGCTCCCTTCGTCACATAGAGGTAGAAATGGAAAGCTCCGAGTTCTTATAGTTGTACATTCCCTGAGGCCTTATAGTCTTTCTTTTCTGTGTTCCATGTGTATCTGTAAGTAGTTTAGAGCAATTTCCTGACAATGTCTGCCAAGAGTCAATGATAAACGCCAAGAAAAGATGTCTTTACTGGTAGTTTCCCAATTTTTTTTTTTTTGGGGGGGGGGGAAATCCTTACCAATACTTGCCAAAACCCGAACAACATCCAGTAGCTATAAAAGATTTTTTTTACTTGAGTAGGCATTTAGTGACTGTGAATAGTATAATTTTAGTGTTATGCAGTACTGATGAGCTGTACAAAAATTAATTTGAGAACTGTTCTCTGAATGTTATTTTTTGCTATTTCTTTTACTTACATCTTTTTTATTTGTTTCAACAGCAAGTAATCCTCTCCAAAGGAAGGAGTTCTTGATTGCCACAGAACATTCTACTTTCACAGTAGTTGTGATGAGAAAGTTAATAGCCTCCTCTGTGGCTATCATTGGCTGTTTCACCACTTCTGTTTTTTGTTGCCAGGTAGAATACTGTCCATGTGTGGTAGCCAATGACTGCTGGAACCTGTTGATGGAATTCATGCAAAGCTTCATGGGAAGTCATGTTCCTGGAATCCCTTCTGTTTTCAGCAACAAGCACGACAGTATCTACAGCCCAGCTGACACAATGGTTCAGTACATGGAACTCTTTAACAAGATTCGCAAACAGCAGCAGGTACCTGTTGCAGGGATCAGATGAAGAAGGTTTCATAGTGCCTATTTTCAGGCTAGCAGCTGTTTGCTTGTTATTGCCCCCAAGCACTCCAGGTTACAAGTTTCTCTCTACATCAAAGGAAAGTCCTGCTTCTTTAGAGGGATACAATGGTATCTTATCCTACAACTTTACATATTAGTGATATTTCTTTATTTTGCTCTGCTGGGTTCTTCAAGCAACAGTCCCTCAAAAAAACTGGAAATGAAGGACAAATTACTTGCAGAAACACAGAGGTTCAAATTGTGTGCAGGTAGAAATGTAGGCTTTGATTATATTTAATAACTTTGGTGATGAACATGAAAGCCCTTTACTACTAATTTTAATGAAAGAGCTATATTTTCATTTGATACTATGAACTTCATAGATGTTTTTCTTGCAGTTTGTGGACATCTTATTCTTTGGATGGAAACTTAAACAAATTTAATGTTAAGAGTTCTGCCCTCCTACTATCTTTGTAAAATAAATAATAAAATAATAAAATGCTGGGATTTAGAACTATACCAGGAGCTTAATGTCTGTAATTTTCTGGGATAAATATTCTGCCTTATACCCTGTAAATATCTGGTTAGTATAGAAAGAACAATCTGGTCATGCAAAACATACAACCTGAAATTTCAATCTAAGATACCAAAATATTTTAATACGAGGACATAGAAGCACGTAGGTATAACCATGCAAGATCTTCTGAAATAGCAAGCATTTTGCTGATTGATGAATCTAGTGTTTTCATCCTTATTGATATTTTGTTTTAAAACTGATTTTGACTACATTATTGTGAACTTTTTTCTTTTGGTTTTGCAGCTATGTTAGTTCTCAATAACCTCTTAAGAATTTCCTACAATAAAGAGCTGTTAAGCTACAATCTTATTGGCTTCGTTTTGAAGCCTGGCATCTTCGTCTAAACCAGTGATTCCCAAAGTGGGTGCTACCGCCCCCTGGTGGGTGCTGCAGCGATCCAGGGGGGTGGTGATGGGCCACAGGTGCATTTGGGGGTGATGAATAACTGTAAGGGGACGGTGAAAGCATAAAAGAAAGAAGAGAAGATTAAAAAAAATTAATTTCCAGGGGGCGCTGAATACTATTTTTTCTGGAAAGGGGGCGGTAGGCCAGATAAGTTTGGGAACCACTGGTCTAAACCTTGGTAAACAGCATGGACTAACCATGCTACTTTGTAATAAGTGCTGTCCTCATATTAACTCTCTAGCCTGTGAAACTGATCTTGTGCTGCTTTAAGCAGTGGTAACAGAGTTCCAACACCACACCCACAGTAATACTGTGAGGGAGATCACATAATACTCCATACTGTGCTAACAACAGTCCTAGGATGCTACTACTCCGTAACTACTGAAAACTGCTCTTCAGAGTAGAATTACTATGAAGTAGGATGTGCATTTGTTTCCAAATAAATTGTAAAGGGCTCATTTACTCCATTCATTTGGATAATCAAACCAAATGAGTAATCAAAGAATGCACAAATATCAATTCATTGTTCTGCACTGGAGCTTTCGTTCTCCTCTGTTGCCACCTGCTTCCTCCCACCCTTGCCTGCAGTTATTATATTGTGACTTGAGTGAATTCTGTTAGTTGTGGCATGAGGTAGATAGGGTGCTGGTAGTTTGACCAGCTGATGGTGATTTCATCCCTCCAGGCAGCAAACACCATTTCTAAAGGACCTCTCTTGAGTGTATGCTGGGGAATATAGTCCTTAGAATGTCTATGTGATATAAGCAAGCACCCTGAGGGCTATGCTGCCTACTAAGAGTTCAGAGAACGTTTTTCTCATCCATCAGTACGTAGGTCGGCACCACTGCAGTGGTCACCATGTACAGCATAGGAAGATAAGAGGCAGCAACACAGGAAATGAAGAGAATGCTGAGAGGGAATAAAAGCAGTGTTATTCCTGAAAGGAAAATAAAAACAAAGGATTTATGGTTTATTTATTACATTTGTAATTGTGATTGAATTGCAATTTACTGTACAGGAAGCGTGATTGCTAGAAACCCAGGGGCATTAGCCATCCATGGCAAATAATTTTGCATTTTAAGGCCCATGTGGGAGCATCTGTGCACTTGTTTTAACAATATATTGTAGGGGAAGTAGAAAGATCTGGAGAGGGCATGCCACTTTAGCTACTGCAGGAGAGATGTGGCGTGTCCTAGAATAAGGTTAGCTAGGGAGATCTTATTCCTTTTAATCTAGTACTGGCAACATCAAGACTCCCCCACCCCCTGCAACATCATAACTGAAGGAACAATACACAGTTGCAACTGCTTCCCATTCCTTCCCATATATGGATTTTGTTTTGAATTCAAAATATAAACTCTGAAAATTCAGGAACTACTGTATGTGAGACAGAAATCATTTAGTTTACAGAATGAGGTAGAATACTTCTGGAGAGGGTTATCTTCCTATTCTGCCTGAACACCATGCAAACTGTACTCTAAATTAAATCTAACAAGATTTTTATGGACAATCTTTTCCCTAATGTGAATTTAGCTGGATTTAAAAAGAGATGGTTAGTTTTCAGAATTTACATATGGGCAGAGAACTAGGACTGAACAGGAGCTGGCAGAACTGATTGGTAGGATCCAACCCAGAGTCCAGCAACTGGGAAACATTGCTGCTATACAAATCACAGCACAAAAATTACAATTAGTATTATGAATTGGCTCTGGAAAGAAAATGCTGCCAAACCTATTAATTAAATATGATTTTTATTGGTAGGTGGTCATTTCTTAAGCCTTGCTAAATATTAAGTATTTTCAACTCCGTCTATTGGCTGTGAGCCCAGAAAGATCTGAGTTGATTCATAACATGTGCAGAATATTGCATGTACTGTAAGTAACTTAAAAATACTAATAACCGAATTGAATTTGATATATGGACTACGGTTTGCTTTTAATAAGTTTTGACTCTTATATTTGCTGCTTCAATGGGGCATGGATTTCAGACTGATCTTTGGATTGTTGAAGTTGTGCCTTCCAAAGGAAAGCCAGCATAGGCTAGAAGCTGTGGCTTTTAATCATTTTCCACTCCCCTGCGTGCAGCCAGCAGGGTGACTTTGGGCTCACATAGCCCCTCAAAGGGCAGTTCTGACTGAGCAGTAATATCAGGTCTCTCTCAGCCTCACCTACCTCACAGGGTGTCCGTTGTGGGGTGAGGAAAGGGAAGGTGATTGTAAGCCGTTCTGAGACAAAAGCGGCATATAAAAGCCAACTCTTCTTCATTACGTATGCACCTCTGTCCTACTCATATGGAAATGTTCTAGTTTCATGAGAAAAATCAAGTATTTAGGATTAGAGCCTGACTTGTTGAAACAGATTAGCTTTGTTTTTCCATGGAGTTCATACAGAGGATTCAACACATCAAATACCAGAAATGTCATTAAGAGAAAACTTAATGGAAATCTATTAACATTCTTTAATTTTCTGAAGTCAGAGTTGGGACCACGCCCCTCCCGGCTTTGGCTTAAGTTCCTACAACTGTCCCAGCATCAATCAGAGATATATAATATTTACTTGAAAGGAAGGCAGCTCTGAATGTAAGATACCCCCCCCCTCAAAAGGTGCAAGGAATTTTTTTTAATGACATAACTGTCCGTCATTCAAAAGATAATACCTTTTTTTAAGACCTGAAAAAAATAAAGGTAAAGGTAAAGGTATCCCCTGTGCAAGCACCGAGTCATGTCTGACCCTTGGGGTGACGCCCTCTAGCGTTTTCATGGCAGACTCAATACGGGGTGGTTTGCCAGTGCCTTCCCCAGTCATTACCGTTTACCCCCCAGCAGCAAGCTGGGTACTCATTTTACTGACCTTGGAAGGCTGAGTCAACCTTGAGCCGGCTGCTGGGATTGAACTCCCAACCTCATGGGCAAAGCTTTCAGACGGCTGCCTTACCACTCTGCGCCACAAGAGGCTCATCTGAAAAAAATACATGGTCTTAAATACTATACATCATATATTTATAGGGGGGAAAGTGAAGAGCTGTGTTCTTTGTATACTTCATGCAACTACACAACATCCTACAAGATGTTTTGTATCCTGGAACAGACGAGTGCTTGTCAGATGTGAAGTGTGTCTTTGTAAATGGGTTTGAGCAATTTTACTTACCTGTGCTCTGCCTCAAGTGTCATGCATTTATTCGTATAACATTACCAAAGTGCAAAATGACTTAAGAAACAGCCCTGAAAGAGCGCTTTATTTTAATCCCGTGCCCCTCACTTTTGTTTAATTTAAACATTATCTATAGAAAACGGTAATGACTGGGGAAGGCACAGGCAAACCACCCCGTATTGAGTCTGCCATGAAAACGCTAGAGGGCGTCACCCCAAGGGTCAGACATGACTCGGTGCTTGCACAGGAGATACCTTTACCTTATAGAAATACCATGTGACTAGACTGTTTTCTTTAATCACCGCTCAAATTAGATGTCATTAAGAATGCTTCCATGAAACTGGTACATGGAAGAGTTTCTTTTCCTTCAAGTAATGAACTGCTTGGTTATAGCAGCAGATAGAAACTAAACTTGGTCAGAAAGATCTCCATATGGTTGGCTTTTATTCAAACCTTGTTAAAATTCAACAGGATTCTGCCTTATTACAGATGCTTGCTGGAGCTGAGCAATATATTAGGTAGCTAGAAGTGTAACAAGAAAGATGTCAGCTGCATAATTTTAAAAATGTTGATTAGCTGACTCTCCCCATACCTTCATAGGTCAGTAACTATATAGTGCACCCTACATTCAGTTAGCAATTATATTTAAGGGTTTTCCTTTTTTGTTTTTTTTTTAACAACGAGCATTAGAAACTTTAAAAAACCCCAACAAGTAGAGGTGGGGTTCCTCAAGATTTTAGTAATGGCTAAAAGAACAAAGCTTCGAGTTACACAGTATGGGACTTTGCCTGCTGGTTATATATTATGCTTTGTGTTATACAGCACAGTTAAGCAAAAGACTTTGAACGAATATATTTAAAAAGGTAACCCAAGGTACAAATTATGAGTACTACTGCTGTATTACTTCCACATAAATTGTTTTGAAAAGCAGCGAATCGAAGAAAAGTTAATGCTACCTTACTTGCTTTCCATGTAAGTGGGACAGATTCTCAGCAGAAATTATCTGACCCTGCATTGCAAACTTTGGGGATTCAGTCAAACGGCTGCCTTTCGGGTCAGCTTTTGTATAATTAGGAAAGTGATTCAACCATTTGTGTTTTAGTCCGTGCTGCTTTTGTGGGTTTCAACAACACGCTGTTCCGTGCCTTCCTTATTGGTCAGGGAGCGCCAACTTCATTAAGCATCAAAGACTCGTTCCCCGACTGGTGGTTCCTTTTCCAGGGAATCCACCCGACACCACCTCCTCGGAAGCGCCACGTGCTGCTCCCACATGCCGCGCGCGCGCGTGTATGCATGTTCGTGTGCATGTGCGCTCACGCATAAGGCCATGTGAACCTGCCTCTGGAGCCCCAACCAGGCGCCTCCGGGCCTGAACTGCGCCCTGGCGGGAAGGCCTGATCTGACCCTGCCTGCCACTGCTCAGGCCCTTGCAGAGGGTTCGGGGAGGATTAGCGAAATGGGGCTCTGCGCCTTTAAGAGTCCCTTTGTCTCCGAAACATCCTTATTTACCCTCCTGTGACTCAACCAAACTTAGCCCCCGCGATTCACAAAGCCTTCAGAATCGCAACTCTCGGGCGGAGCCAACGCATTCTCCGCCTCCGGAGAAACGCTCCTTGTCTTGCATCTCTCAGATAGCCGCGCAGTGCAAGCGCTCCCCTCCGCAAGTGCCGTAAATTAATGCTTCGTTACCCAGCGAGGGAGTTCGAGCTTTTCAGTCAACTACGCTGTGAGAAGCCGCTTGGAGAAAATCTCCTGAAAGACGCCCCCCGCCCCAACACACGCGCGCGCCGTCCGACGCGTCACTAGCGTAAATCGTTGAGACGGTTCCCGCTCTTTCCCGTTGCGCATTTGGCGTTGAGAAGAAAGAACGGTCAAAGAAAACTGTTAGGAGCCTCCTTACGCAGGGGGCGTAAACTGGATCGTTGAATGGCGAGTAGACTTACGGCACCATCAGTCAGGGGTGGGAAGGAAAGAATGTGTGGCGTGCGATTCAGCCAATGACAGCGCGGGGCGGGGAGAGGTTCTCAGCCAATGGCGGGGAGGGGGCGTGTCAGGCACCGGTTGGGGTGTCTCGCGCTTGGTGACAGCTCGCGCGTGCTGATGATGGCGGTAAATAAAGGGGCCGGAGGGAGGCGGGAGCTTTATCCCCTTGGGGCTCAGACCCTAAACGGGGGGAAGGGAGAGACCCGTCCCTGGGTTGGAGCGGGGGGGCATCACGTGCGACCCTGGGAAGGGGGGGCTTGACCCCCCGAATTGGGGTGGGAGGTTCGAGGGTGCTCCACCCCTTGGGGGCTGAGGTTCCAAACTGGAGGTGTGGGGCTGTGGTGGCTGAAGCCCTGCCTTCTGGCCTGGAGGGGATCTCAGCTGCCCCTTCGGCCAGGCCGACAGAGGGGAAGAGGTCTTGACCCCCTCCTTGAAATAGTGGAGGGCTTGAGGAAGGGTCTTAGCCCCCCTCCCCCAACTCCTCGCGGTAACCGATATGGAAGGTTTCGTGTACTGAAATGTGAGGGGGAGGCGTTGACCCCTCGTGAGGGGGCGCCTGCCCGGTGTGCGGGTTGGAAAGAGCATCAGCCCCGCCAACTGAAAAGGAGAGTTGAGAGGACTTACCGCCTGTGGCTGAGCAGGCAAAGACGCGAACAGCGATTGGGCTTTAAATGCTTAATAACAACAGACTTCCACCCCGGTTGGATGAGCTAGAGGTTGTAGGGTCAAGTCCTGCCCTTCTTGAGGAACCAGGGGCTTATTAAACTGGCAGGGTTGGTGTGGGGCGCTGGAGGGCTCAGCAGGCGGAAAGGGGGGGGGGTGCCGTCTTCAACCAACTGGCCGAGAACAATGTAGGAAATAAAGCTAAGGAAGGCAGAGAGGAACTAGGAACTGGGAGTGTATGGTGGTTGCCGAACAAGGGGCTATTTGAGAGTGAGTGGTAGTGAAATGAATAAGGTCCTCTATAGCTGGAAAGCAGCACAAGAGTTGCAAGAAGTCCTGAGAGGTAGCCAGAGTGGAGCTACGGCTGTAAGAAGGAGTAATCACATTCTTGGGGTGTTAGCATGGGCAGTGCAGAAGATAACTCTGATAGTGATGGGCAGCAGGATGGTGCATATTGATGTTGCTATGCTGCATGTAGTTCTTTGTTTGCCTGAAGTAAGATGCTTAGGTGGTTCATTTCCAGTGTGATGTTGCAGACTTTTTTTCCCCTTCAGAGTGTTGTGCTCCTAATCATTTATTTTTTTATCCCTTAATCTTGTGACATTTCCTCACTTCTGCCCCAAATTAAATACACTGGTATAATAGTTATTTGACAAGAAGAGTTTTACCAAAGTACTATTGTTGTTGCTTGTGTGACTGTGTGTGTAGCAGTACTGATGAAGCTGTTTGAGAAAAAGACTCATATAATGGGACTCGGGTGTCCCTGGTGTTAACACAAATGAGGACACTTAGCCTTATGAGATGTGATCAGCTTTTTCAAGAATTCCTCTGCAAATGCTGTTTGTCATGCAACTGTTGTGCTGCCTTCATATGTAAAATAAACTGCTTGGCAATCAGTTTTCACAGAATGCTGGTGGTATAAGGATCCCTTATTTTAAATGTATACCGGCTTACCTCATTCAAGTTAACAGAAAGTGTTATATTTAAAGAAAATATGTTTCTTAAAAAGCTTCAGTGTGTGTGACACAACTGAAGTTTATTTTCTTCCCATAAATTAAGTAGTTTTGTAGGATGAACATATCTTGAATTGGTAGCATATTGAATGTCGTTGTTGCTGCAATCACCTACTGAATGTAAAGATCGAATCTGGGGTTCCAGCTATGTAAAATCTTGCTGGATCCCTGATCCTGTACGAAGAAGAAAGAAAGAATCTTTTGTTTACTTGGTATGAAGTTTTACGCTCCCTCCCCCCACATTAATTCTTCACTAATTGTTTTTTCAGATGATGCAGAGAATACTAGATGTCAAGTTGGGTATCTCTGCTTCTTTCTTTTGCTTATTCTTTAGACACTGTATTTTTAAATAATATTTTTGTTGTTGGTCACATTTAAAACTAAATTGCAGTATAAGGAGGCAAAACATTTTTTTACTGTGTAAAACAAATTTGAATCTAATGGAGAAAATTAGATTTCAAAATATTTAATATTTCTATTTATAAATACTTGTAGAATACTAGAATTAATTTAACAGATGTGAGTTGGGTTGGTGGTACTTGTGCACAGAATCTTAAAGCTTGTGATTTGAATTAGGTAAGTACGTCTGTTCCTTTAAGGGTCTAAAAGCTGTGTAGGTTCCAAGTAAAATATACTTTAGTCACTATATTGCATCTGAAAGAACGTTGTTTCTAATCATACTGTGTACATTAAAAAATAGTTCTAGTAATTTACCAAGCTCTGCTATTTGAAAGAATCAAGATTTTATGCCATTTAATTGGTAACTATAGACATGGAAAATACACATCTTTTCAAAATGTAAATGTACAGTGCAGTAACTGATGCAGTTTTCTGTGGTTGTAACATATAATGGTGAAACTGAAGTATTTATTTAGTTGGCTTTATCCAATAATATAAGGCAACTATTTTAAATATATAAAACTTAATTGCAATAACAAACTCAAGCTGCTACATTTCTGATGCACTCTCAGGCTTTTGCAGGGATTTTGCCCATGAGTGGCTGCGTTACTGAAGGAAAAACGGAAAAGAGTGCCTCAACATTGGCATATGTGCTGTTGTTGAGAGGATGAAGGAAAGACTAGGTTTAATAAATTAAATAAATTAACCTTTTATTTCATTTTTATCTGACTTTCATTAGTCAATGTATATTTAAAATTATATTCCTTTATATTATGGTGGTGAGAAAATTTCTAGGTCCTAGGCACTAGCTGTATGCTTTTTAGATTTCTGGGTGACCAGGCACCTGGGATTATTCTAGCCCTGCCTTATCCATTAAAAACCTACTTAACATATTTCATTGCTTCCTAGGGCTTTGGCAAGCATTCATATAAACAGTGTTCGAGAAATGAGCAATAGCAGTGGTCCCCAACCTTTTTATCACTGGGGACTGGTCAACGCTTGACAATTTTACTGAGGCCTGGGGGGGGGGTAGTCTTTTGCCGAGGGAAGTCGCCGCCGCCACCACCGCCACCACCTGAGCCCCTGCTCCACTTACTTTCCTGCTGGCACCCCGGACTTCCCAATGCCCGCTGGGGGGCACTGCCAACAGCAGCTGTGCAGTGCCACGACGAGGGGGAGCCCCAGCCATGGCGGCCGCTGGAGAGCACCAATGGTGAGCCGGCGGCAGAGTGGCAGGGCAGCCCCGGAGGCAGCAACCAGGGAGGAGGACGAGGAGGAGCCGCGGCCTGGTACCGACTGATCTACGGACCAGTACCGGTCCCCAGACCGGGGGTTGGGGACCACTGGGCTATAGGAACTGAGAGTGCTTCTATATACCTTTGTATTTATTTTAGGTAGTAAGAAGGCATTATCAGGTGACCGTACCAACATAGGGAATATTTCTTTTAAAAACTATTTATATGCCAGCTTTTCTGCCAGGTAACTGAAACCTGCGGCAAGTAAGAGACTGAAAAAACTAAATACAATAAATGTATTAAAGCAACACAGATAATAAGAATTGCTAGTTATAATGCTCATTTAAGAGACTGTTGCTCTTAAAGACCACAAAGGCATAGTAATCATTAGGACATCTCCACTGTCAAGGGATCCCAAAAGCCCATTTAAACCGTTCAGTCCTGCAGTTCTTATAAAACTGCATCAGAGATTAAGCTCACCTAGGTTTCCCTATAATATCATCCCAGAGGGCTGAAGTAGGCAATAAACAGGTTCAGTAATTGAGCAGCAAGTACTTGCTCTTTTGGGGAACACGCACTCAACAAATATTACTATGCCAAGTGAAGCAGTCATCTTCATCCATGCTGAGTGAAGTAGTTATGCAGGCTCATACAGAGTGAGGTCATGCTGTGCTTCAGTATATATATAATATACTAGAGGCCAAGCATTCAGGAATACAACGGGCACTAGATTGGGGGGTTGGGTGGAAGAACTCTGCGGACGGCCTCCCACTCCCCCCAGGACCTGAAGAGGCTGCAGGCAGCTGTTATGGAACTCGCCGGCAGGGGCAGCTCTCAGCCTCAGAGGGTAGTGGTAGGAAGGGGTGGTTAGGGGGGGGGCAGAAGGCGATTGGCTGGCTGCTGGACAGACAGGCAAGCCAGTTGGCGGAGGAGGCACTCAGGGGTGGGATAGCTGCCCTGAGGGCGTAGTAAGCACTGAGTGGCACTTAAGCCATGAGACACGATCCTCCTCCAAGACCTTACCAGAAATATTACATGTGGAACAGATATGAGACTATGAAGGGCTTTAAAATTAAACACAACCATCAATAGAACCCACAAACAAGATGGCAAACAAGCAAACAATTTAAAATTGCATTATTATGTTCCTTCTGGCTAATGTTATATAGGCTGCCACATTCTGTACCAATTGAAGTTTTTCAGATATTTTCAAGGGCAGCCCCATGAACAGTGAGTTACTCAGGCTTTAGTCAGCATAGGAAGATCCATGGTCTCCGGTGGGAGACCGGTTTTGTGCTGAATGCAACTGGAAATCCATATTATTAATCACCTGCTTTTCTGATAAAAGAATGAGGAATAACAAGACCTGGGAGATCCTCACTAATAGCTTTAGGGACCTGGATCCCATCCAGAGTAAAGATCATAATTCCATCAAACACAGATTCTTCAGGGAGTGTGCATGCACGCGAAAGCTAATACCTTGAATAAAACTTTGTTGGTCTTAAAGGTGCTCTAAATGTGCTCTAAATTTGTCTCATCAACACAGACATCTTGCTGACTGGCATTGTTGCCATCTTGACAGGATTCATCTTCATCATTCATCTTCATCTTACTCTCCCTCAGTAACTTGATTATGGCAGAAGAGTACTATCCCTAGACAGAGACTGCACCACCCAGAGGATTATTTAATGAGAAGTATAGTTGGGTATTATTTGCATACTAGTGAAACCCAAATCCAGATGTTCTTCCTATGGTACTATCCATGACAGATCCCACATCATAGGCAACTTGTCTCCTATAGCTTTCTGTATATCATTGACTAAAGATACAAATCATCTCCAATTCCAGTATAGCATTTTAAACACCTTAGAAGCAGCAAGTGATCTGTTGTGTGAAAAATTACAGATATATAAATTTATATTCTTATGGTTTTAATTGTAAGTTGCCTTGAAGAGATCTCTGAAGAGGTGGTATAGAAATATTCTACATAAATAAGTTCAGGAATGAGGCACTTGCTTAATCTATAAGAATCGCAACTAGGAATACTGATTCTATCCTAAAGTAAGGCCAGAAGCCAGAATGAAATGAGCAAAGGGCAGATATGTCATCAAGATACTTCTAGAGTTCCCCAGCCACAGTTTTATATAAAGAAAATTAGAAAGTGGTATATAGGTAGCCAGTGTTTGAAAAACTCACAACTTTTTTTTTTAATTGTGTCTTCAACATTGTCTCCTCAGTGCTTGTGAGGAAAGCCTTCATGGTGTAGTCTGCATGGGGCTTTTTACCCAGGCCCAGTTCGAATGAATCCCTTCCATCTACACTGAATTTGATTTGCATTTTGATTATGGGCACTTTAAATTTTCCCTCTGCAACAAGCATGATTGATTCATGATGACTCTATCTTTCCCTCTCTCTGTAGCTCTCTGCTCTTTGCTAATTAACTGTGCCTCCAACACTGTAGACAAAGCAGTCTTCCCTGATTGGCCAGGGCGTCAGTTCATAGTCTTCCTGGTTCCCAGTTGCAAGGCTTGTCTTAAAGTGACTGCACTCCAGAAGCCCTAACTTCTCTCAGCAGAGATTTGCGTTTCTTCCCCTTCTCTGCTGTCTCCAATTCTCCTACCCCCACACCCCATTCAAGAAAAGGAAGAGGCTCCTGCTGCGCTTGGTTCCCCCCTCTCCCCGTTCTGAGCTTTCCCAATCGAGTGCAGAACACTTTCTATTTCAATTGAGGGGGAGGATAGAGAAATACCTGAATTCAAATAGATCTGAATTCAGCAGGATCCACAACAGAATAAACAAAGTGCAGAATCAGCCCAGATCTAAGGGGATTTCTGCACCCTTTAAAAATAGTACAATATTTACCTTTCGCTGTTGTTATACTCCGGACCCTCCACATGAGGTCGCCAACATGCAGCGTCTGAGCAGTAAACAGCCGGCTACATCTTCCACTTTAAAGCGCTACTTGGTGAATCCCAAAAAGTGGATTCACCAACATATGTAATGCTACCTACCAGAAACCAACCAGCAATAAAATATATGGAGGCGAAGCTCTATCTCCACCTCCAATGTCCCACCGTCGCATCTGCCTCCCTCTCCCGGGGCCAGGAGTTGTTTTTTTTAAGTGAACTGCCTGGACCAACGAATAGGCATTCAGTCGTGCAGGCAAAGGCAAAAAAAATGTCCCCAAAACTTGTAGCATAAAGTATGCCTCTCTAAGCTCCCCCCCCCCATCAGGAACGAGATTTATTTTTTAAAAGAAGCAAGTCTCGTCATTCCATAAGCAGTAGCAATAAGGAAGCACTATGCATCTATATAAGTTGTGTTGCTCTCTTCCGCCATTTCCAGCAGTACTTGTGGAGGGGGAGAAACGCAAAATTGGTGGCAGAGAGGAGTGAGACAGCAAAAAAGGTGAGAGGCCAGGAGGTGCGGTTATATGTAACGTTACGCCACTCAGCTGGCGTAAGGCAGTTTTTAACTATGTGTGGAAATGCCCTTTGTCTCTATATAGTGGAATATAAAACAAGTCCTTGCAAAATTTGAACACCCAAGACAAGGGTCTAAGTAGAATCTTTTACAGGACCTGGTTGATAGTCCTCAAGGAGATCAAGGTATCCTGAGTTCAACAGGTTCTCACAGATTTGTCATGCTGTGTGGCTCCTTGGAAGTGAGTTAGGTTTAGGGCAGTGGTCCCCAACCTTTTTATCACTGGGGACCGGTCAACGCTTGACAATTTTACTGAGTCCCGGGGGGGGTTAGTCTCCTCCTCTCAACCACTGCCGTAACACTCTCTGTTGCAAAGACATCTGTTTCTTACTTATTTTGCTCACTTGTGGGTTCAGTGTGCCTCACTATTTCTACAGCTGGGTTGAAGCGTGCCTTTTGCTGAGGGACGTCGCTGCCGCCTGAGCCCCTGCTCCACTTGCTTTCCCGCCTATGCCCCTGACTTTCCCTCTGGGGGGCGCTGCTAGTATCAGCTGCGTAGTGCCAGGCCGAGGGGAAGCCCCAGCCATAGCAGCCACTGGAGAGCACCAAAGGTGAGCCAGCAGCAGAGTGGTAGGCCGGCCCCTGAAGCAGCAGCCGGGGAGGAGGACGAGGAGGAGCTGCGGCTCGGTACCGACTGATATACGGACTGGTACCGGTCCCTGGTCCGGTGCCCAGCCCTGTACTGGTCTCTGGTCCGGGGATTGGGGATTGCTGGGGAACCAATACCTGACACATTTTAAAAATATTGTGTCATTTGGTCCTCTGGTTCTTGACAAATAATTTGGAATCTCATGCAGTCTATCAGCTTGCAGAACTGTCTTAGCTGGGTCTTCAGGAGATAATGATCTGTCCATGACACAGGCTGAATCTCCAGCCTTTCCAGGCCATCAGAAACATGCTCAGTAAAAAAGATTACTTTAAATATCATAGGAAGCAATCACAGATTCCACCCCCACCCCGTGCTGATGCAGTGTGGTTTTGGTGACTCCTGCCACACCATCCTATTATGCTGAAGCTGTAACTTTTGAATAGTCTTACATGTTACAATAAACCTCTGAAACAATAGAGGTCATGAATGTTTATCATTGTTAACAAGGAAATATGCAGTTTATGAAAAAAAAAATTCATTGTCAATCCCCACTAGCAACCATAGCATATGAAAATCATGAGTGTAGTACTAGACATACTTTGAAATAAATGGCACCTATAGCAAAACCTCCAGGGTTGGTAAAAATGCCCAGGTGTCAACTTGCTTGGATGCTAATTTAAGGATCTTTGGTTTAACAGTAGTGTGAAAGCTCACAAGTAAACAAAAACAGATTTCTCCATCTCCCATGTAGTTATTTTTTGCTTGTTCACTCCATTTAACTTCAGTTTAACAGTAAAAACTGACTAGTTGCTGCCTGTCAATCTGCTGACCCCCCTTCCCCCAAGTCACTAGCTGAGATACTGTGAAGTTACACATGCCTTGAGTAGAGATGGAGAGGCATGGAAATAATGAATGAAAAAGGGAGGGGAAACTGAAAGTGAGTATGGGGCCTAAATTAAGGACTGTGGAACAAAAAGGGAACAGAGGAGGCAGTAGGGAAAATAAGGAAAAGGCCTGGAAAAGTGAGAATGGGGAAAGTACAGGAGGGACCTAAGAGAAGGGTGAGTAGAGGAGGCCAGTGTACTGAGAGAAATGGGAACTCAGGAAGAAATGCTGAAAGGACACTCCTTCTTGATGCAGGTTGCGTTGCTATCACATGGATTTTGTACAAAATAAGAAACCGAAGGTCCTGTCTTATTGTCTGGGAAAGAGTGGGAGAGTCAAGAACTGAATTGCACATGTCTTCGGGGGGGGGGGGGGGAGTATTCGCTTTGCCAAGGTCTGCCTGAAGCAAAATGTTGTCTGAGAAAATAAGAAAGTCGCAGATTTTCCTAATATGGCAGTAACAATTACTATTATGGCTTTGGCTCACTTGTTTGGCAGAGATACATATTAAAGTTTTAAGCATAGTTGCCTTGGTCAAATTTGAGCCATTTGATGGTGGAAAGAAGGCATACAGACATGGGAAGCAAGGGAATAATGCTAACAAGAGGAAGAGTGTTTGTTGCCAGTACTGCAGGTGATTGAGAAGAGTAATGTAATAAGCAGAACCTTAAAGTGACTGCAGCTAATGCTGAAAAATAGAGCTTCAGCAGCAGGTTCCAACACTATAAAAGCATTCCCCCTAAGTTACAATTATCTAGCTATATTAGATAATTAGTATCAGATGGCTGCCTATTTTGACTTAACAGAAATTTCAGATATATTGGACATAAAATGAAAAAATACTATATGCTTCATCTGGATTAGTCCTGTTTGCAAGAATTATCCAGGTTTGATTTGGATGGTATTGAACATAGCTCCATGGAGAGGTGTATGGCAGAACAATGGAATGTAAATAAAAATTGAGGTTTACCAGATAGTAAAGATACAGATAAAATGTATAATTTACAGAATTTTTGCTACACAAAAAGAATTGAAGACTTTAATTTTAATTGTCTCCTATCTCTATATGTAATAGGTTCTGTTTGAACTGCTGTGGATTGTTAGCAAGTAAGGGGAATTCTTCATTTCATGTTTGGTAGCTTAAAAAAAAATTGCTGTGCTCCGAACACTGCTTTACACAATCATTTGGAAATGTTGTAGCCCCCTTAAATCTTGTGCAGTTAATGATCTACTTGTATGTATCCGCTTCCCTAAGCAGGAGTCTACATTCAATGTGCACAGGCAGACACAAGGAAAGTTTTGGATAGGTTACTCTGTTGCAGCAAAAATATACAGGAATTTTGTGTCACCTTAGGCTAACAGTTTCTTCTGGGAGTCTTGTCCCTGAAAATCTGTGCGGAATTCGGTATTCTTAGAGATGCCATAAGATTGCTTTTTGTGTTTAAATTTTTTTTAAATCTCATTATGTGTTTAAAGCTGATTTCTGCATAGGGTGAGCAAGAATTTCCACAAACTTCTTAACCTGTATTAAAAAAAAGACTTCTTTTTTACAAGTTAATGGTGGAGGCAAAATATTTTAAGAATGTTTTGAAATAAACAAATTGGGGAACATAGACAAATGGATCTGATTCTGGCTTAATTTTCAAATGAAGATGCGACATGTAATATCTTCTAAATTCAAAGGTCACGTTTTTGAATTATTATTATTATTAGTAGTAGTAGTAGTAGTAGTAATGAACCAAAGTTGTTGAAACCTTACCAGTAAGGACTTCTGTAATAAGTATCGGAGTACCCTAATCAACATCAAGCTTTAACAATGAAATGGTGTAGCTGTTGTTTTGGATAGAACTAGAGAGTTGAATTGGCACTAGGGAGTTTTTCAGCAAGTTGTCTGAAACTGTACTGGAGGCTTCTGTTGGTGTTGCAATCAATGAACTATGATTATTCCTGCTCAGATATATAAACATATGAAAACATAGTTTAAGGGCATATTTATAGCAGTCATGCCTCCAATCTTGTGCCTGCTTGGGATAGCAAAATACAAGCTAAGAATTTGTAAGATTGAGAATATGTCTGATGCTAATGTGCCCTAAGTATGCAGATATTGTAGGGTTTTACTTTAGGCATGATTTTTTGTGATTTTGTAGTTTCGTCTCTAATGGTTTTATTGTATGCATCCTGTGGACAATTAAGCTTTTATGAGAGTAGATTCTGCTGGTTCCTCCCCATTTGTGTTTTGCACACTGCTTGGGCAGGAAAAGCCTTGAATGAAAGAGCATTGTGAATCACTGTTTAAATTGTGTCTAGCATCCCCGGTTCTATTTGAAATGCAAATGTGAAGGGTTAAGGTTCCTATTGTATTTTTTGCTTTCCAAATCTTAAAGTTGACACATTAACAGTTTGGGTTTGTGTTCTAGTAGCTAGTATATTAACCCGATGTAATTTAAATAATTAAGGCTAGCAATTTATTAGGGGAGAATTTGACAACCTATCTTGGAATCTGAGATTTCTAAGCTCCAGATCAGAAAAGGTAACATAGAGGTTCTAAATTCCAACCCAAAACACAGGATATATTTTATAGGATACTACATCTGGAGTTAAACTGATTTGAATGTTTTTTATATATTCTAAAAATAAAATAAATATATAAATTATGGAAAGCTACCATGGTGAATAATTTTTTTTCTGTTTGAACATGTAGGGAAAAACATGAAAGGTATATTTTAGTGCCATGCCTTTAGCAGGTCCTCTGGTTAACGGTATTGGAGAAGGAATGAGAGGGGAGAAAGGAAATTGATAAACCTTGAAAAGCTTTTGTCCCACCTGTTATATTGTTGACATATAACAAAATTAACAAAGTCCAAGTCTCCAAACACATGTCCTTACTTAGCAGCCTGTTGATATAATTCTGGCAGCATGATCTACAGGCCAGTTCTTTCTCTTTCCTACCCCCACTCTCACGATTATTTTAGTGGATGTAAAATTATCCTGATTAGGCATGTAGCAGGAACAATAATAACTTCTGAAAAGAGGAATACTGTTAGGAAATTTTATATTATTCATGCATATTGTTTGTGTGTGTGTGTGTGTGTGTTAAAGGACATAACCAAGTGAATTAACTGAAGAAGTTGAATTTTAGGTCACTGCTTATTATACTTGTTAAGTGAATAATGCTACTACATTCTTATAGTCTTAGTTTTTAGATGACTGGGTACAGTTTTCCTTGCAGTTTGACATTGAACTGTATTATTTAAACTTATGCCAGATAATGGAAGTGTTGCTATGGGTACTTCTAAATAAATTATTATTAATAATAATAATAATAAATGTTTATTTAGGGTGGGTGACAACAATAAAACCAACACTCAGATTTAAATGGTGACAACATACAAAATGACCATCTCTAAAATTTCCAAGACGTGAGTCCTAACCCAGTGGAACAGTTCTGTTTTACAGGACCTGCTGCACTGATTCATGATGTGATGAAATAATTTCTTTAATGAACTTTAGGAAGTGCATTGTTTGTTTTTAAGGGTCACTTTTTGTTCCTTGGCCTGTTCATTCCTTCCAATTATATAGTAAAATCGAGTGCAATAATGTTGGTAAATATTATCAATTTGAGAACATTTGTGTGTGTTAAAAGTGGGTCTCTTCACATTCTTTATTTATACTGTTTTTTTCTTTTATTGTATCAGAATTTTATTTCAGGAAGCATGGCATAAGAATGTGAAGTTTTTCTTCTGCATACCAGTAAGCTGTTAAGGACACAGGAGCAGAGGGTGTCAATCCAATTGGCCATGTCCAGATCAATTTAGCTTCTCCAATATTGTTTCATAATATGCTTTTGGGTCATTCTGAAACCTATTAGCAAATAAATGGGCTTAGTGGCACATAAACTGTGGGATGCACTGCTCTTAAGCTTCATTAGAAGCCTAAACTTAAGAACATAAATAGACCCCTGATGGATCGGTCCAATGGTCCATTCAATCCAGCACCCTCTTTTGTGCAGTGGTTATAGAAAGACACCAACAGGGCATAGAGGAATGTTACTTCCCTGGACTGGTATTCCAAATTCTTTTGCCTCTGAATATGGAAGTTCCCTTTAGTCATGATGGGTGGTAGCCCCAGAAAAACCTGTCCTCAGTGAATATGGCTAATCCTGTGTTAAGCCCATATATGGTTATGGCCATAACTAGGGTCCTCCCAGAAACCCCTTCCCTATGACCAGTTATGTCCAACAGACACAACACAAGGTGACTCCTAGTCCCAGCCACCCATCAAGCAACAGTTGCACACACAGTTGTCCATCAACTTCATTGGATGCTGCCAAATTCCTGTATTTTGGGAGAGAGATAAATTCTATCTACTCACCCCTCTTCCCCAGGTATAATTTTATAAATCTGTCATGTCTCCTCTCAGTTGTCTTTTTTCTGCACTGAAAATCCCTAGACACTTTAGCCTTTACTCAGAAGAAAGGAGCTCCAAGACCTTAATAATCTTAGTTGCCATCTTCTGTCATTTTTTCCAGCTCTGCAATGTCCTTTTTGAGATGCAATGACCAGCTCTGCACACCATATTCTGAATGAGGCTGCTTCATAGATATATATAAGGGCTATATAATACTCCTTGATTTATTTTCAATCCCTTTCCTAATAATCCCCCTCATAAAAATCTTTTTTCACCAGTGCCACACATTGAGCTGACATAGAACCATAGAGTTGGAAGGGATCTCCAAGGGTCATCTAGTCCAATCCCCTGCAGGAACTCACAACTACCTGCCCACCCATGGTGACCCCAATTTCATGCCCAAGTGATCCCTCCAAATCTCAAGAATCCAGCCTAACCAGGAAGAAATTCACCTACCACCCAACAGTGGCAATTAGCAATTCCCTTGGTATTCAATGAAGGGCCACAAGAGACAGACGCTGGCATATCCCTTCCTACCCACCCACTCACAATCTGCTTAAATTCATAAAATCAACATTTCTGTGAAATGACTAGCCTCTTCTGAAAAACTTCCAAAGAAAGAGAACTCACTACCTCCTGAGGAAGCCTGTTCCACTGAGGAAATGCTCTAAATCATGAACTTCTTCCAGATGCTTAGCCGAAAATTCTTTTGAATTGAATTGGTTGTGGTCCGACCCTCCGGGGCAACAGAAAACAACACTGCTCCATTTTCTATATGACGACCCTTCAAGTATTTGAAGATGGTTATCATATCACCTCTTAGTCGTCTTATCTCCAGGCTAAACAGACCAAGCTCCCTCAACTTTTCCTCATCTGACTTGGTCTCCAAACCCCTCACCATATTTGTAGCCCTCTTCTGGACACACTCCAATTTCTCTACATTGTTGTGATGCCCAAAACTGAACACAGTCTAACCAGAGCCCAAATACAGCCCAAATCCCCTTTGCCTTTTTAGTTACCAAGTCACACTGCTGATTCATGTTCACTGTATGGTCTACTAAGACCCCCCAAATCCTTTTTACATGTACTACTGCCAAGACATGTCTCACCCATCCTATAGTGATGCATTTGATTTTTCCTACCTAAATATAGAACTTTACCATTTTCACTATTAAAATTCATTTCATTTATTTTAGCCCAGTTTTCTAGCCTGTCAGGATCATCCTATATCCTGATTCTATTTTCAGCTGTTTTTGCTACCCCTCCCAGTTTAGTATCATGCAGATTTAATAAGCACCCCCTCTATTCCAAATAATTTATGAATATGTTGAGCAAAACAGGGCCCAGGACAGATCCCTGAGGCACTCCACTCTTCACTCCTCTCCAAGAAGAAGATGAACCATTTTAAGCACCCTTTGAGTGCAATCTGTCAACCAGTTCTCGATCCATCTGACACTAATAGGATTCATAGCTCATTTTACCAACTTGATAATTTTAATTGAATGATCTACAATAACCCCAAGGTCCCTTTTGATCTCAGACTCTATTTGCATATATTTAAGGCAGATTTTTTTGCTTATAATGTACATCACTTTGCACTTACCTATATTGAACTTCATTTGCCACACTGTTGCCTGCTCACCCAATTTGTCCTGATCTCCTGGAGCATTCGCAGTCTGATTTGGTTTTCATCATGTTAAGTAATAGTGTATTTTTATCTGCATGATTATCTATTGTACTACTCACCTGAATTCCTGTTCTTGTAAAACTCCACTGCTTACTTCCCTCCACTGGGAGAACTGTCAATTCTTTTCTGTTTTTCCTATTTAGCCAAATTTTAATCTATAAGATGATCACTGATGTTATCTCCTGACTGTTAAAATTATTCTTGGTTTTTTCAAGAGGTAGTTTGTCAAAAGCCTTTTGGAAATCCAAATATACAGTGCCAACTGGTTCACTATTATCTACCTTCTTGTTTACTTTTTCAGAAAATTCCAAGGGGATCATGAGGCTCAACTTCCTTTTACAAAAGTTATGCTGAGTTTCTCTCAGCAGGCTTTGTTCCTCTGTTTGCTTAATCATTCAGTCTTTTAACAGTTTTGCTAATTTGCTTGGGGCAAATTTGCTTGAGATAGATATCAAGCTAACAGACCTTTAATTTCCTGGTTGCCCTCTGGATCCCTTGTTAAAAAACAGTGTAACATTTACTACTCTCCAGTCCTTAGATACATGGGCTGATTTGAGGAACAATTAACAACGGCTTTTAAAGAAGAAGGTTGGGGGTCTGAAGAAGAGAATTAAAACCCTGCATGAAATCAAGGAAGGAGAGAATTTGTTTGACAGGAGCTGTGCCAACCTGCATAAGAATGAAGAGACCAGTCCAAAGGAGAATTAGGGTAGGTTGACTTTTTTGTGGAGCCTCCCGTTTCTGCTACAACACAAGTCAAAAAGCATAGAACAAGATGCTACTCAAAGCCATTGGAGCTCAGAAATAGATTTCAGGCCCTTGCAGGGGAGATGGAAGAAGCAACAAGGACAGAGGAGGAACCAAAACAAAATCAAATATGGAGTGAAGAATGCATGGGGATAGAATCATAGAGCTGGAAGGGGCCATACAGGCCATCTAGTCCAACCTCCTGCTCAACGCAGGATCAGCCCAAAGTATCCTAAAGCATCCAAGAAAAGTGTGTATCCAACCTTTGCTTGAAGACTGCCAGTGAAGAGGAAACAGCATTCAAAAGAAAAGTGAAGTGTTGGTTATCAGTGGCTCTCTGCTGAGGGGCATGGAACATCATGTGGCTAGATCTGACCCCTTAGTCTGAGAGGTATGTTGCTTGCCAGGAGCAGAGATTAAAGATATTACAGACCAGATGTTGAATCTGATCAAACCTATGGATCATAACCTATTTTTGATGGTCCACATGAGAACATACAACATGGCCCTGAATTGCATATATTGCTGACTATGAAGATCATAGGAGGCAGCTGAAACAATGGGGGCACAAGTAGTTTTCTTTTTGATCCTACCTGTAAGGAGAAGAGGAATGAGTTGGGAGCTGAGTATGTCAACTGATGGCTGTGTTGGTGGATTCATCAGGAGAGCTTTAAACTGAAGCGACATAGGGATTCTAATGAAGGAGAGCCAATAGTAATGGCCTGCTTGGGAAGGTCGGGTCAAATGGAACCAGGGTACCACAGACACCGAATTAGACCACAGACACCGAAATTTCCCCCTGCCCTAATCCACATGGGGTAGTCACAGAACACAGGTGTCCACCATGCTCCTTCTGTCTCCATTTTTTTACTGTCGATATAATGTTATGTGCCCCCATGCTTCTTTCACTGTTGCCCCTTAGAAGAAGAAGAGCTGGATTATTGTACCCTGCTGTTTACTACCCAAAGGAGTCTCAAAGCAGTTTACAAACACTTTTTCCCTTCATCTTCCCACAATAAACAACCTGTGGGGGATGTGGGGCTGTGAGAGGTCTGAGAGAACTGGGAATGGGTCGCAGTGACCCAGCAGGCCTCAGGTATCTCTAAGCAGTTTTAAATTGCCTTCCCTTCCTCTCCCTATAATAGGCACCCTGTGAGGGAGGCCATGCTAACAAAATTTGCAAAACTGCATTTATATGTGGTAAGATGGGTGCATGTTTTACTATTGTAACCTATTAACTATATGTAGTATAAAGCCAATCAAATATATCATCAATTAGATTACTTTGAAGGAGGTGGGGGAGATGAAATAGCGATTCACTGAAATAGCAATTATGGTCTTTCCATATATTCTGTGGGACCTCAGATCAAGGCATATGGGGCCAACTATGTTTTTCTTCTTTTAATGGCTTCTCCAGGACACCAGTTGAGCTGATTTAACAAATGGAGATGATATGGCTGTGTTCCCTTGTTTCATATATTTGACCATGAGAAGCTGCCTATTCTCCTAATTTGTTTCAGTGGGTGGCATTAGATCCAATTGAGAAATTCTGTCCTACAGCTGCATTTTCTTTCTCACAAACAAATCATACTATAAAAAGGAATCTACCACAGTATGCATTATGAAGCTTTTTTAAATATTAAAAGGTCAGGGGTGGAAAGCCTTCTTGAGAAATCTCTAAATAACCGTTCAGGTGGCTTAGAAGTGACGTGATTAGAAATGTTAAATGTATAATTTTGAGAGAGAAATCTGGTTTGCATTTCTGTTCTACGGATATTTTGTTCTTCGGTTTCTGCAAAGGGATCAGCAGCTGTGAAGTACATTAAAGTATTTTATCCTGTCGTAAATGTGGTGTGCTAGGCTTGACACTGGCTCTGGTGCCATATTCACTTAATAAGGAGTGGATTTTAAAGTTACATAAATAGCAGTCCTGCAACGTATTTTTTTATATCAAATGCTCACTGTTGTAATGAAATTAACATCAGATTTGTGGCCTACTTAGTATGGCTGTATCTGACCAAATGCTGAACAGCAATCTGTAAAGTTAAAGTTTTTATTTAAGTTTTAATATGATATACTTTGGCAGTCCAAACTGGCAAATTATTTATCAAGTTGGATCTAGCTTTGATCAACCATATTGTCAAAATAAGGGAACATTTTAAAAACTGTACTGTAGGATTGACGCCTAAAGAACTCCAAAATAAGGAACATGTTGTGAGGACATAAGAAAGTGACATATTATGTGTGTTATGCTACATCACTTCTTTTCCCTAATTGTTTCTAAAATAAATAAAGTTGTCCTAAAATAGATAAGATTGTTTCTAAAATAAGTAGATGGAAAGTCTACTATATTGTTCACTTGTTTGCTTGTGTAGTTGTTAGGAGTGCTGACTTCTAATCTGGCAAATCGGGTTTGATTCCCCGCTCCTCCTCCACATGCAGCCAGCTGTGGTGTCTGTTGTGGGGAGAAGAAAGGAAAGGCGATTGTAAGCTGCTTTCAGAGACCTGGTAGAGAAAAGCGGCATATAAGAACCAATTCTTCTTCTTCTTGTTATCCTAAGCATTCATAATTGTAGGTAAATACTATTGAAATAAATGAAACTTTTGAGTAACCTAGATTAGGGTTGCATGCAAGTGGATACTGGTTGTTGTTGCTATTGCTATTATTATTTTACTTCCTCAGATTCATGCAGCATTTTTGTAGCAGAGGAATATACCTACTCAAAGCTTACTTGGTTGTTTCTTATTTTTTAAGGGCCATGCAAAAAGGACACTTTTTCTTCATCATTCTTAAAATATTTTATGTTGCCAATTTTCTACATCAGCTAATGGCTTTTCAAAGTATTTCAGATTAATGGAGAAAAATGTAGGGAATGCTTTCAATCTCATTTGCCATTGATGGCAGCCAAGGAGGCAAGGAGGCCAGTGCCTCGTCTCATGCTCTCCTGCTGAGGTTCAGAGTTGCCATGCCAGGGCAAGCAGATCTTCGAGTGTGTTTTCCTCCAGCAAGAGAAATTCCGATGCTAAACTGTATCTTGTCCCATATGCTGCTTGCCATAATTTTTTCATCTTTGGTACTACTTTAACTAGGAGATTATATAGCAGTTTAGTGTTCTTTTCATTGTTCCTCACACTCTGTAGCCTTCAATGCATGGTGTCTCTCTCAGGTCTTGCACTACTGCCTTCCTGACAGCCTTCCACATTATATTGAAGTCTTTGAAATGTCATGATTTCCAGCTGTTATGACCTCTTCAATTTGGATTTCATTGCTGGTGGAGGTTTGACATACTGAGAGCTTTCAGATATCAGCGTTTTTCTGTGTAGTACCTTGGACTGCTGTTTTAATAGTTGCTTTAGTACTTCAGTGCAAACTATGAAATCTTATTAATCATCTAGCAGGTGCATTGTTTGGCAAAGACAAAAGAAAGTTACTGGTGGTATGGTATTTTAATCTATATTTCCTGTGCACATATATTCATATATCCAAAATCAGTAACTTTTCTGTTTTTTTCCTGGTGTTTCTTTGAGAAACACCTTCTTCTGTTCTGATTGAAAAATCACACGGCAACACTGGGTACATTTCTTGAAGATAGTTTGGAGGGTGATCTTCTGCATGGGCAAAGATTCTGGTTCCAGTATTGGACTCTTGTGCCTAATAGGAATCTATTCCCTTTGGTGTAGTGGTTAGGGGTGCAGACTTCTAATCTGGCATGCCAGGTTCGATTCTGCACTCCCCCACATGCAGGATGACCTTGGGCTAGCCATAGCACTGATAAAGCTGTTCTGACCGGGCAGTGATACAGGGCTCTCTCAGCCTCACCCACCTCACATGTTGTGGGGAGAGGAAAGGGAAGGCGACTGTAAGCCGCTTTGAGCCTCCTTCGGGTAGAGAAAAGCGGCATATAAGAACCAACTCTTCTACTTCTTCTATTCTGTATTGAGCAAAAGTACTCTGCCAGCCTTAAATTGGAAGGCGGGAAAGTATTAAACCCCAAGAGATGCTGGGGACAAAAAATGGTGCAGGCCTTCCCTCCTCAAAAGCAGTTGGCATTCCCTAAAGAAGCCTGTCTATCTCCCAGCATCCCCCCTCCTAAATCTACTAAACCCATCTATGTCCCAGTGTACCTACCTAGAAGCCTGTGAAAGTATGATGTGGGGAGATGGGTGGGTGGCCATCTCCCAGGGGCAAAATGGAGAAGGTTGGCTCGCATCCAGAAATGTCCATGATGAGGTCTATATACTCAGGGGGCTCCACAGTGAATTTCACATCTCTAGGACCCCAGGAGACAGCCTACCGCATAGCAAACCTAACAAACTGAACTGATCCTCAGACACAATGGGGTTTGTGTACATTCAGGGTTTGAGGTTCATGACAGCCGCCAATCTATGAGCCCCCACAAACCTCCGTTTTTAAGGTTCATGGCCACCTCTAATAGTGACTTTGTTTTTAAATAACAGAGGGTGTTTTTTTTTATTTAAGCACTATGGCCTTGCAAAGTGTTTTGTAAACTATTAATAGTAATTTTCTATCAGATGGTGTGTGTGAATGTGTGTACACTGAACGGAAGCAATGGATTTTTCCAATCAGATGTCCTTTCTGCTTCAAGTAAGAGTCACATGTAAAGATAGATTTATGAATATTTTGTAGCTGCAGCAAAACCTTCCAACAGCCTGCCATGTCTGCACTAGAGAATGCTCCTTGTGCCAGGGAAAGGCTCTGCTATTAGTGGACCAGGGCACAGAGTTAGATTTTTCATTCTGTTGTGTTGGCACCAGTGTGTTATTTTGTTGCAAGAAGCCTTCTGTTGACAAAGAAATTCTTATGTTGCTGCATACTCTACTACTAGCATTAGGTAACATTTTGAGATATTTACACTTGGTAAATGACTTTTATTTTTAATTTGCTACTCAGTGTGACTGCCAGGTTGCTTGCTTGTTATGATAACTTCCTTGTGCAATTATTGAGATTGATAAAACACATTTCTGAACAAAATAATCACCCCGGGATAGGTTCCAGAGAACTTTGAAAAGTAGTTCATATATTCTTGCATTCTTAATTCTTAATATTGAGGAGCAACTCCTTCACTGGCAGAAAGCTTTAGATTATTGGATGTATTCACTTGCCTTCATTGTTATTATTATTGTCTTATATTTAAGGAAACTATTGTAAGGATTTGTTTTAAATAATATATTTTAGATTTGCATCATAAAACTGACGTCATTTACCTAAAGAGCTAAATTTGTAATCCTTACAGTTGTGGGTTAATGTGTTACTAGGCCCAGCCTATCAGTTAGCGTGTGTGTGAGAGAGAGAATTCACTGTGAAACAGGACAAGTAGATGAATATTGCCAGTTGCTTTGAGAGATGTATGACAGTAAAAAAAGGAAATAAATGACAAAGTATAAATTGTATGATTTTATGGATGTTCTGCAAGAGTAACATTTGCTTCCAGGAGAGTCTTATTGTTTAACTTCGCAATCATTTTTGGCTACTTCCTTGTATGTTTTAGATGTGTTATCTGCATTTTAAAGCTGCTGTATATACATTTTCACTAATCATTATTTTCACATTTTTTAAAAGTATTTCATGTTGCAAACTCTTGATGAGAAGTGGGGATTATGACATCAAGTATGATGGCCAATCAGCACTCTGCTTAGCTAGCTTTTGCTGAAAACTGGCAAAATAGTTTCTTCCCCCTTAGATCAGCCCTTGTGAAGAACAGTTATAATTTGACTGGAACATTGTCAGTTTAGTTCCCAGGGATGCCAGCCTCCAGGTGAGTCCTGGGAATATCTCAGAATTACAGCTCACCTCCAGGCTACAGAGATCATGATTGATTTGGAGGGTGGGCTCTATGGCCATTGTGGCCCCTGTCCTTCCCAGCTCCATCCCCCAAACTTCAGGAGTTTCCCAACCTGGTTCTGCTGGTAGCTGGGGAGACCTGGAAACCCTAGCAGTTCCAGAGTACCTCCATTGCTCCAGTAAAGAAGTTTTCCTTCTCTGCGAGTCCCATGAGGCCATCTGTAGGTGTGGGTAGTTCTCATTGCTGCTGCTAGGGAGGCAGGAACTCAAATCTTTCCCCTTCCCGTGTTTGTCTCTAGGACTGCCCCTTCTCCTTCAATTTTTCTCCTGCCTCTCAGGGAGTGCAGTGAACAGAAAGCTTTGCTGCTTTTCAACCTAGCCTTATAATGCATGTATATCTCTTTCTAATTCTTTCCGTCTGATTATTATCTCTCTGCCCCGCCTCCACTTACTTGTCCTTTCGCTCCCCCAGTTTGTACCTATTTTCTAGGTTAGGAAGCAAGGGATGCTTGAGAAATGTACGTTACTTTCATTTTCAAAGCCACATGCAGATGGTTTTGGAGAGGTTCAACAACAGGCTGCTCTGAGATAGATCTAGTGACACCAACTATGGAGTCATCAAACTGGGCGGATTGCGCCCGATCAAAAGGAGTACCAACCACAGTAGCACCAGTACATGTGGCTAGCACCAGTAATGGTGCAAAAAAACCCTGGTGGCCATTTTTTTGGCCTGGCACTGTTGGATTTGGGTGATCCTCATACCTTCACAGACTTTCTGGGAGTACACAGCAGATGATGGGGGTGGTAGTTCTGGTACCGGAGGAGCACTCAGGCATGTGAATATGGGGCTGCCAGGCTGGCATGACCTCTGAAATGCTTAACTTTATTCAGTAAATGATAGCATTTTCCCTACACCAGGGAGGTACTCCAATGTATTTTCCTGTGCCCTCTTACCCTCCTCTCAACATAGATATGGAGAAACGGGGGCATCATGGCCCACAAAAGCAACTAGGAGAGAGAATTCCTCACAGAAGATGAGGCTGTGGAGTAACAAGCTGTGTCTGAGCAAGCTCAGAAATGGTTCAAGCCACAGGACTTTGATTATTTGCTGCAAAAATGCATTAGTGCCCTAAGCTTAATTCAGCATGAGCCAGAGGAAGTCCCATTTTATTGAAAGGGCAATCCTAGGTTTAAACGAAAACAGGAATTTTCCCCAGGAACTGAGGCTGACTCAAAGGTTTTTCCTATGCCTGAATCATTTGAGAAGACAATTAAACCAGCAATGAAGATTGATAATGTAGAATATACTAATGAAAGAGATATTCAGCGTTGTTTCATCAGTTTTTACAAAGTCAAACTTTATTACCTTGAAAATGCTGAACTCATTAGTAATTTAGCACAGTATTATTATAAGAACATTACTTGTTCTCAAAATTTACATTTGAGCAATAAACATTCCTTCAATAGATATTTATCTAGCACAGCAAATTGTCTTCATGCTATATATTTTAAGCTAGTAAAACTATATCTTAGAAGACATTTAATTTTTCCCCAAGGTTTTTTATTTCAGCAGTTGTTACCCAAATAGGTGGTCTTCTTTTTACTTGGAGGAAATTAGCTTACAGGAGGCAAAATGAGAGGGGATACCCACAAATGTTTTATCATGATTGTTCCCTTACAAACAGTAGGATGTCTGAATGAAAAGGGTTTATTAAGGAGAACTAAGAGGTCCAACACAGACAAATCACACTGAAAAACACACACAAGGCTGGCTAAGAAAATAAGGGAGGAAAGGGCAGAGAGTATTTTGGGGAAAGGCGCTATTTACCAAGTTAGACGAGAAGAGGCTTGCAGATGCAGTAGCAAACAGCCAGCATTTCATGAAAGAATTCAAACCTACACACAAGTAGAACTGTATGTATGGTGCTGAGAACACATACACAGCTATGGCACAGGGTGGTGTATTTTATACTGCAAAATTCTACTTGATTTATTGGTTATTTGTCCCAATTGTCATGGTCTGTCCAGGACCCATTATGCACGGGGGTTTTAGCGCACATTCGGGGTGGAATGGCGGCGACTAAAATCACGGATAACGCACGGAGCTGGCTGCAACCGGCTGCAGCTTCGGTGCATGCCGCCGAAAAAGCCGCGTCAGTGAAACGCGGAAGAAAGCGCAGCTTCCGGGTGAGCGGGGCGCAACCAGAAGTGGCGCCCGGATCGGCGCGTGCATAATCGGTTACTCTGGGTTTTGCCGCCGTCGCGCCCCGCCCCGTGTATAACCGGTATGCGTCGCGTCTTCCCCCTCCGCGTTTTCCATGTGACCCGAAATCGCCGTTTCGGCGGCCGTGCATAATGGGCCCAGAAGAAGAGTTCTTATATACCGCTTTTCTCTATCCGAAGGAATCTCAAAAAAAAAAAGAAGGAAGGAAGGGGAAAAAAGCGGCTTACATTCGCCTTCCCTTTCCTCTCCCCACAAAAGACACTAGGGTTGTGCGCATTGGCTGCCAAAGCAGCCGTTCTAGCCTGAAGCAGCCGGCACCACAGCGCGGGAAAGGGGGGAGGCGCTGCGCCTGCATGCGTGCACTGACTGCCCTAATAGACACCCTGTGAGGTAGGTGAAGCTGAGAGCGCCCTGATATCACTGCTCAGTCAGAAGAACTTTATCAGTGCCGTGGTGGTCCAAGGTCACCAAGCTGGTTGCATGTGGGGGAGCGCAGAATCAAACCAGGCCCACCAGATTAGAAGTCCGCATTCCTAATCACTACACCAGACGTGGACAATGGCTTTTGGAGACATGTGATGAGATTTGTTAAAGTAAACTACAGGTGTAAATGTTTCCTGATGATCCTATGATTATTGGACAGGATAGCTTTCAAGTTCAATAAAAGTGTCAAGTATTGCTAAATTAGGGTAATTGTATTCAGGAGGACAAAGTTTGAGTCAAGTGGCTCCTTTAAGACAAAAAAGCTTTATTTAAGATATAAACTTTCATGTGCATTTTCCCTCAACTATTACATACAGGTAGAAACAGGGTGGGGGCTTTAATTACCAGAAAGCGCTAGTTGTATGCAGAAGAAATTGGTGTTATTATGGCTGAGATTGGATTAAGGCAGTTAAAATCTGTGAATGGTAGTAAATTAGCATACAGATACAAGACCAACATGGCTACCCATCTGAATCTGTATTCAGCAGATGTGAAGTTGGAATTTGATGAGATTAGTCACAAGTTCCTGGGAAACCTTTCCTAAATTTTGAATCTCCCTGATGTGGAGGAGATCACCTGTGGGTCAGCCACTCTTTCCCCACACATTCTAAATTATATTCCCAGACTTGTTTCTGGCTGACTTCCATTTTATGTTCTGTTGGACCAGACATTGTACTTGCATTCATGATCTGGCTGACATCTTATTTTGGCCAGGTATTATATTGAAATGATATTGCAGTATGTTTATGTTTTTTTTAATTATAAACCGCCCCTCAATTAGAGAAAGGGTCCAACTACTAACAATTATGATAATATAATTTGTGTATCAGGTTATCTGAATCGTTGGTGTTCAATTTATAAAAAATATGACTGTAGCCTCTTTCATTGCAGAGATGTATTTCCAAATCAAAACAGGCTAAACAACCTGATGCACATGTTGTAATATTGAAATCCATTTTCAATTAAAAACACCCAAAACCTCCTGTTGTCAGGGAGCAAAAAAAGAGGCAGGCGCAAAGAAGAAAATGTCTCCTGTGTAGGCAGGACTGGGGAAATCTAAAATTCCCCACCATGTAACAGTCACACAGACTTTGTTATGATATTCCCCAAAACTTCATAGTAAAGCAGATTTGAGGAGGAAAAGAGAAAAGAAAGCCCTGGGTGGTATGTGAATACACCGTGATGCTGTGTAAAAGTAGGCAACCTGCTGTGAGTGATTTAGAAACTTCTAATTTAGCACAAATCACAGTATGAGTGTTTTGAGGGCATTTTCCATACAAATGTTGACAGTTTCCAAATTGGGTTCATCATACCAGTATGTGTCCATTTCTACCAAATAATTAATAAGTAGTAAACTCCACAGGCTTCAGGTTACCCTTTTTGCTTTGTACCTAATATTTTCCCTATGTTGTTCTATAATTCATTGTTTAAAATGAAGGCTATAGCTACTTCCCATCTCTGGGGACTGAGTGTACATCAGTGCTTACCCTTGTAGTAGTTGGTGGTGGAGAGACTGATGCATAAGCAGCCTGGATGAGCAAAGACTACATGAGACAACTTTCAAGGGAGAATGCAAATCATACGGTAGAAGCTAGGATAACACATAATGCCTGGGGTAAAACATTGGCATTTCCATCTTGTCTCTATAGAATGATGGTTGGCTCAAGCTAGCTTTTATCCTCATGAAATGGGAGAAGGGTTCTTAATGACCACCAAAAAGGCTGTGCTGGGAATCATGGGACCCACATGGACAAACGATGTGTGTAACGGGCTGTAATAAAGTGGCAAATGAGGTGAGATTGAATGGAAAAACTGCCTGGATTCAACCATATGATTACTTTTTTGTAATCTGTATGATATAATATATTGAACTTTGAGACTCTCTGTGTACTGAGAGCTGACCAGTGTTGTATTGTTAACAGTCTTGTTTAGGTTTTGCAAACTGAGGTCTGTGGCTTCCTTTATGGAGTCAATCTATCTCATATTGGATCTTCTTTTCTTCCTGCTTTCAACTTTTTGTAGCATTACTGTCTTTTCCAGTGACTGTTGTCTACTCATAATGTTACCAATGTATGATAGCTTCAGACTGGTCAGTTTAGTTTCTAGGAAGCGTTCAGGCTTGATTTAGTCTAGAACCAATTTATGTCTTTTTGTCATTCCACAGTATCTGTAAAACTCTCTTCACTGTCCAACTTCCACCTGATCTTGGTTGCCCATAACACATCCTTACACTTGGAAGATCTTTGTCTTGTTGATGTTCAAATGTAATCCTGCTTTGGCTCTTTCTGCTTTAACTTTCACAAGTAGCTATTTCAAGTCTTCACTTATTCATGCTAGTAATATATCATCTGCATATCTCAAATTTTTAATGTTCCTTCCACCGATTTTCATTCTACTGTTCATTCTACCTTTAAATCTAATGCAGCTTTCTTTATGATAAGTTTTGTATACAGATTAAAGAGACAGGGTGATAAAATACATCTTCATCTGACACCTTTGACAATTGGAAACCGCTCTATAGGTCCATTTTTTGTCCTAACAGTAACCTCTTGTCCAGAGTATAGGTTGTGCATCAAAACAATCCAAAGTTGTGACATGCCCATAATTTTTCATGATTTAACTGTATGGATCATATATAATCTATGAAATACAAGCTAATTTTCTTCTGAAATTCTCTTGTATACTCCAGTAATCAATGTAAATTCACAATATGATCTTATGCCATCTCATGCTCAAATCTTTGCTTAATTCAGTTTGAACATTTGACTTCAAGACTGAAAGTATTTTTTTTTCTTTCCCTCTTTTGTTTTACCCAGAAATGATGGGTAAGTAGTCATAGAGTCTTATATTTACCAAAATATCCAGCTGCTGGGCTGTTGTGGGACCAGAGCAGGGCCTTACTCCATAGCCCCTCAGTGGGAAGATGCAACTGATTTGAGTTATATAGCAACCCCTCCTAGGCATGGAGTTTGACTTTTGCTATCAGGATCCTGGGTGAGTTGCTGGATCTGTTTCTGGGTCCATTGGTCTCAGCACTGTTGTTCAGAGACCGGCAAGTAGTTGGGCCCAGTGGCAAACATGGATGGTGGTATCACTGCACATAGGGTGTCCTTATTGGTTGGTGAGATTAGGCTTCAGCTTTCTTGTTCTGGGACCCAGGAGCATGCTCTATGTAAAAGAAAAAGTGGCTTAGACACTGGGCTGTTTGCAGGTATTTCAAATTCTAATGGGAGATTAGCTAACTTGGAAGCTCACTTTGGCACGGTCATTCAGAAGCTCTCTCTCCCAAGCTCCCAGGAACAGGCATACTTGAGCCCAGAAGGTTGGGTACTCTTCTTGGCGCTCATCAAACTTCTCCGGCACCTTGAGCAGGTAGGGCAGAGGTGACTGGACCACACCTTGCTGTAATGCCACTATGGTAATCAGTTGCTGAACCTGTGCTGCCAGTGCCTGGTTTTGTGCAACCAGGTCCACCAAGGACCATGGCGCCCTGTAAATTTAGTGGTAGGTGCAAATTGTGCTACC
Source organism: Paroedura picta (assembly GCF_049243985.1). Classification (NCBI taxonomy): domain Eukaryota; kingdom Metazoa; phylum Chordata; class Lepidosauria; order Squamata; family Gekkonidae; genus Paroedura; species Paroedura picta. The sequence goes on along the minus strand of NC_135372.1, from coordinate 98,246,093 downwards.
CTACCAGGCTGCACCTAATCCAAGTCTCTACACCTGCAGCCATGGGACCACAGCCAAAACATCATACCATTGTAAAAGACTAGATGTGTTGTGGGGAATGGATGATGGCTGCCATATCAAATGGCTGGAGATTGTCGAACTGGATTCACCAGTTCATAACACTGTTATTCAGTAATTATGCACACTAAATTGGTCATTGTGTACTTCATCAGTGACAGGGCCTCCTTTTTCATATGCAGTAATATTATAACATCAACATACTGTAAAAAGAAAAGAAAACACACTAGGTGGCATTAGTGGGATGGGGGGAGACAAGAAAGAACCAACACAACTACATGGCATCAAACCTACCCACTACAAAAAAAAGAATGAAAGAGGCTTCATGGATTAGTAATCACATGAAGAAGATTACATGAAACCTCAATGTCCATTTTGGAAAGGACCATAGAAAATAATCCGGAGTACTTGTTATTGAATTATGTACCAAGAGTTCTGATTAGCTTATGAGATATACCTAATACGTGCCACATGTTTAATTTTTGCACATTATTGGGGGGGGAAAACCAAGATGCCTGAATTTAGCAAATACTAAAGTGGGGGAAATTTTTCTTGTGATGAAATTTACCTTCAAAGGAATTTGAACTTTAATATACTCGGATCCAAGTGGTTTAAAGTTTTAGACCATCTTTAAACACAGCCCCGCGGCGCCGTGGCACCGCGGACTAAATAAAAGAGTAAGGGCCCCGAAGGTGGGCCCTGTCCGGGATGAGGAAGGGTGCCGATAGGCCCCTTCCCCTGGACTGACCAGCGGAGGGCCCAATCGGGAGTCGCGAAGCGCCTCCTGATTGGCCCCTCCGCTGGTCAGTCCACCCCCAAGCTGCCAATCAGCAGCCACGTGCAGCGCGGCTGCTGATTGGCTGCTTGCCCGGCCACAAACCAATTGGGAGGCGCAAAGCGCCTCCCAACCCGCCCCCACCCCCCACCAGAGCTTCCCTTCGCTCTGGCGGCCATTACTTTGCTGGCCGCTAAGAGCGAAGGTAGGCTCCCTGGCCCCTGCCCCGAAAACGGCTCCCCAGACCTTCCCCGGGGCTTGGGGACTGTTTTAAAGCATCCCCGCCGCCTTTAAAACGCTGCCCAAGCCCCGGGGAAGGCCAGTGGCTTGAAGGATCCCCGCCGCCTTTAAAACGCTGCCCAAGCCCCAGGGAAGGCGCTCCACGGCTCCAGGAGCCGCGGAGTGCCTTCCCCGGGGCTTGGGCAGCGTCTTAAAGGATCCACGCCGCCTTTAAAACGCTGCCCAAGCCCCGGGGCCTGGGGAACATTTTGCTACATGGGCGGGAGGGGAAGCAAACCCTCCCCTAGGGCCCGCTGTATTTTTTTTACAGCGGGCTCTACTGCTAGTATTTAATTAAAAGTTGAAAAACTAAGAATGTAAGGTTATTTTGCTTTGAAATATGCAAAATGTATATTAATAAAATTAAATTTAAAAAGTGATATTCAAAGTCTTACAGCAAAGACTGCTACCATAATTCAAACAAGAAATCTCAGATGTTCAAGTGGATTCAGAAAAAAAACACTAGAGATTATATTGCAAACTTATATTGGTTACTGGTAATATAAGAGAATTTCAGAAGAAAATTATCTTTGTGTTTCATAAAGCATAATAAAGCTTTTAACTGTGTGAATTGTGAAAAGTTCTGGCTGTTTTTAAAAGACAAGGGTGTCCCACAACTTCTAATTGTTTTGATGCACTACCTATACTCTGGACAAGAGGCCAATGTTAGGAGAAAAGATGAAGAAACAGAGTGGTTTCCAATTGTCAAAGGTGTCAGATAAAGATGTATTTTATCACCCTGTCTCTTCAATGTGTATGCAGAACATATCCTAAAGAAAGCTGCATTAGACTTAGATAAAGATAGAATGAATATTGGTTTGAGGAACATTAAAAATTTGAGATATGCATCTATGCCAGGTGAAGCTACTAGTACCCTACCTGGACTGGTGGTCCCCATCCCACATAAAAAATGCCTGGCCTTTTCAGTCCTGGCCTCCACCTGGTGTTATGAGCTCTAAGGGCCCTGTTGGAGCTGTCTCAGTTCTGCAGGGCCTGTAAGACGGAGCTCTTCCACCAGGCATTTGGTTGAGGCCAGGTCAAGGAAGATCTTGGGGCTCCTCCTCCTTCTCTTCCATCTTTACCTATGTTCTGGAGGATCTGGCTTGTAGAGGGCTAGTGTGGTTAAGGGGTATTAGGGATTTCAGGAGGATTGTTAGACGGTTTTTATGTATGGCTTTTCCTTTATTTACTGTTACATATAGCTTTTCCTATTATTTTATTGTTGTACACTGCCACAAGTCAGCCAGCTGAGAATGTGCAGTTAATAAATATATTAATAAATAAATATTTTTATCCTTGTTTCAGCTCTCATTATACATGACTTTTGCTCATATAGGTCCCAATAGGGCCTTTAGTTCTTCTGGGAGCTCACAACGCCATGATCTCAAACATACCCCCCCTTTTTTTTTCACCAGTGGAAAAACTGGTTGTACTACTGCTGAAAGATGCTACAGTAAAACCATTTCTGAAAATACTAAGCCAGTGGTTCTCAACCTTCCTAATGCCGCGACCCTTTAATACAGTTCCTCATGTTGTGGTGACCCCCAACCATAAAGTTATGCAAGTGTTCTTTCACAGAAATTAAATAAAAAAACTGATGGTTTTTCTGGTCTATCATTTAAAATGTGTCCCCTGCAGGCCTTAGAAGAGTAATTCATGTTCTAAAGTTAGGAGCTTGTTTATGTTTTTGACAAGCATATTTTCCTTTCAGGGCTTTTGTGTTATATTACTTTTTCTGATGAAGATCTAAGCTATAATTAAATTTCTCAATAACCATTGAGGATCCTGTTGACTGAAATGGGGAGGTTCCAGCCCCTGGTCATTGAGTTGCGAGAATACTTAAATATGAATCGGTAAGTATTATCTGTTGTTACATTATTGGTACATGGCCCGTAACTTTTCTCTCATGTGGAATACAGTCTGAGAAACACTAATCCTTTTTCCCTCATCTTCAACTGCCCAGCAAAGCACCTCACGTTCTAATGGAACTTATACGTCTACATTCTCAGTGCCTTTAATTGAAGCTAATTTCTTGTATTCTGCTCTCACTAAGTAATGCAAAGTGTATAATTATATTCTGCTGATTCTGTATTCCATTATTTAGTCAAGTTACTGACTACTTAAAAGAACACTTACCATCTTTTTTTGGGGGGGGGGCTTTGCTTGCCTCCATAGAATATAAAGATGTTAAAATGTAGAGATGAGCTATTAAGAAAGCTTGTGATTTTTGCAACCTTGTGTTGACAAACTCCATTTAGAAGAAACTGAAGTAACAAATATTTTCCATTTATGCTGCAAGTACAAACCAAATTAAAATAGTGCATAAGACCATTTATGCACTGGAGGTTTCATGTCAGGCTGCAGACTGGAGTTTTAGCATGGCCGGTTGCCCCACCTCTTCCTGCACCCGCACGGGGGAGTATTTGGCCCGGTGTGCGTCACCTGCCCCCGATTTGTGCTCCTGCATGGGAGCTGAGGCAGTGAAGTTCCCAGTGCATAAATGGTCTGTGTTATCAAGTGTTTCTTATCTAGATTTTGATTATTTTCATTAACATGGAAAATTAAGGTTATACTCATGTATTTAAAACTTCAGGAAAATAACCCTGATAAAGAGGCCAGGTTTCTTCAAGAGCCATTACAAAATGTATGTTGGTACAATTTATTAATAAGATATTTTATGTATCGGTATATCTAATAGTGTGGATCCATCTGCAGAAGCAAATCCACAGATTAGGCTTATGTAGACAGCAAAGTGCTTCTTCAGCAAACTTGGGGAACCCCTCAGGTTTTCAGAAAAAACTGAAAAAATATTTTTAATGGAGGGGAGGTTAAAATCTTCCCCAAATCTCCATTAACCCATCAAGAGAACTGTAGAGAGCAGCCCTGTATATAAGTCAGGGAAGGAGAGAGGAAGCACCTCCCCCCCCCCTTATAGCTGGCAGGCAGCACAGCTGTGGGGGTGAACAGAGGCCAAAGTGGCAAGGAGGGGGTAGGTTGGTAGAGGAATAGGTGGAGGGTGGGCATAACAATGGGGGCATGAAGGAGTCCAGAACTGTGGGGAGTGGTTAAGGAAAGCAGAGTAAGCAGATAGAGTATGCAAGATTCCTTCTCCCCCACAAGGTACTCTCATGTCCTTGGGGGAGGACTGAAAAACAGTTCAAAGGAAGAACAGGAGCTGGGGGTAAATGGGATCCCCCTGTGAGTATTGCAGGTCACACACACATGCACACAAACACACACACATATTAAAAATAATATTTATATTACAAAAACATAAGGATATCTAGTTCTCTACATGGCCCCATTGTGGATACTTAAATCTGAAGACTGGGGTCATGGTCATAAAAAACTGATCTTTATAGAATCATAGAGTTAGAAGGGGCCATATAGGCCATTAGTCCAACCCCCTGCACAATGCCAGATTAGCCTAAAGCATTCAGGATAAGTATCTGTCCAGCTGCTGCTTGAAGACTGCCTGGGAGCTCACCACTTCCTTAGGTAGTTAATTCCACTGTTAGTCTACTCTGACTTTGATGAATCTCCCCAGGTTCCTGCCAAACACATTCTTCCCCAACTTGAATAAGTGAAAACCAGCTCTGTTAATCTACCAGTGCACACAGTGCTGATAGGTTGAGCATCTGAGATGCAGTAACCCCACGTACACATACACACAATTAAGTAACTCAGTTTGTGAAAAAAAATAAAATGATGAATGAAAGTTTAAATGGATGCACTTAGTTGAGGAAGCCCAAAACCTACAAATGGTTGTCTATATCTGTTTGCATGTTTATGAGAAAATTATTGCAGCTCCATTTAAAATTGTTTTTGCGTGTAATCAAAACATTTGATGAAAGATGGTGAACTGAATCATTAGTTCTTGTCTTCTTCCCCTCATTCCCCTCTCCAAAGATGTGCAAATTGAGAAAGTTTGTATGTTTAGAATTTGTTTAGTCCACTATATTTATAAAATATATATTTTCCTATTAAAAATTTAAAATAATTTAAAGAAAATGCAAGAATATGGGATGTGTTGTTTCTTTTAGTATTTCTGTATTTCTGTACTTTTAATATATGCAGTGCCTAAGTCATCTTCTGTTTACTTTACAAGGTTAAAGCAGTGGAGCCTTATGTAAGACATGGATAGATGCAAACATGTTGGGCGGCTACGACTCGCCCAGGACCACTCTATTCTAAACCCCCAGAAGTGGTACTGCATGGACTGCAACACCACAGAATCCGTTTGGGCTTGCCTGAAATGCTCCCATGTGGCCTGTGGAAGATATATTGAGGACCATGCACTTAAACACTTTGAAGAGACCAGGCATCCTTTGGCTATGGAAGTTAATGATCTCTATGTGTTTTGTTACTTTTGTGAAGACTATGTATTGAATGATAATCCCGAGGGTGACTTGAAATTACTTAGGAGTTCTCTGTCTGCAATTAAAAGTCAGAAGCATGATCCATCATCAAGAAGTGGTAGAACGCTGCGGTCAATGGCTTTGGGTGAGGATGTTTGCAGCCATCAGAGGGCCCCTCAGGGACAGCCTCAGATGCTTACAGCTCTCTGGTACAGACGGCAATCATTGCTGGCAAAAGCACTGAGGACCTGGTTTGATAAGAGTTCTAGGGGCCAGCTAAAACTAGAACAAAAAAAGCAAATGGAGGAATTGGAGAGGAAGAAAGAAGTAGCTAGGCAGCGGCGTCAAGAGATGAAGCGAAGGTTGTTGGAGGAATTGGCAAACACTCCTCCAAGAAAGAGTGCTAGGCTTTTGTCACACATTCGCAGAGAGAATCTGATTCCTCGGAAATTCAGAGATATGGAAGCAAGTTCTCCTACCTCAAGAAGAGTGCAGAGTAGCAAATTTAAACAGTTCTATTCCATCCGGCGTAAGCCCCTCATGACTCCTGGTGTGACTGGGCTAAAGAACCTAGGAAATACGTGCTACATGAACTCTATCCTTCAAGTATTAAGTCACCTCCAGAAGTTCAGAGAATGTTTTTTGACGCTGGACCTTTGTGAAACTGAGGAACTCTTAGCCAAGACAGTGAATGGGAAATCTAGAATGTCTGGAAAGCTGGTCAGTGGGCTCGCTCCTACTGAATCAGGAAGGAATGATCAACTGGGGTCATATGGCAGGCAGAGCCTGCCAGCTGGCCTTAATGGTGGGTCCTCAATAAACAAAAGTTTAGAACTAATACAGCCCAAGGAGCCAAGTTCAAAGCACATCTCGCTTTGTCATGAACTGCATACACTCTTCAGAGTAATGTGGTCTGGGAAGTGGGCCTCAGTTTCTCCCTTTGCTATGCTGCATTCTGTGTGGAGTCTGATTCCAGCGTTTCGAGGTTATGACCAGCAAGATGCTCAGGAATTTCTCTGTGAATTGTTGGACAAAGTGCAGCAGGAGCTTGAATCTGAAGGAACAAAGCGCAGGATACTCATCCCTTTTTCACAGAGGAAGCTCACCAAGCAGGTTCTGAAGGTGGTGAATACCATTTTTCATGGGCAGCTACTCAGTCAGGTATGCATGTTACTGAATCTCTGAGTCTTTTAACTACGTCATGCACAGCTATTAAATGTATCTGCAAAGGGATGGCATTCTTTAAGGAATACTGGCATTTTTAGCATATACTTCAAATGGGACTGCAAAGAGCCCAATTACATATTACAATTACCTCTGTGATTTTTTCTTCCCAGTGGGATTTAAAAAAAATGCAAAGAAGCTGCAGGTGGCTTTGAGATTGAACCTAAGAAGAATTCTACTGGATCATACTAGTGGTCCATTTGGTCTAGAAGCCAACCAGTTCCTCTGGACAACCAACAACAGGGCATAGAGGCTGAGGCCTTCCCCTGATGTTGCTCTGAGATTCAGGGGTTTACTGACTCATTATGTGGAGGTTCCCTTTAGTTACCAGTACTAGTATGTATGGATAAACCTATCCTTGATTAATCTGTCTAATCCCCTTTTAAGGCTATCTATGCCTGTGGCTATAATTATATCTTCTGGCAGCAATTGAGAGTGAGCAGAGGTCTGATTACCCCCCCCCCCCAGCTCCATTCTTTAACTGCTCAAAAATTTACCTTCTCCCCAGCTGCTTTTTTTGACCTAGTAAATCAGAATGCTAGCAATATAATGAGAGAGGCCTTACTCTGTTATAAATGATTTGGATGAGTGATTAGAGGGGATACTTATTAAATTTGCAGACAATACTAAACTGGGAGGGGTAGCGAACACAACAGAAGACAGAATCAGAATACAGGATGATCTTGATAGGCTAAAGAAGTGGGATAAACTGAATAAAATTAAATTCAATAGGGACAAATGTAAAGTTCTGCATTTAGGTAGGAAAAACCAAATACATCAATATAGGATGGGGGAGACTTTTCTTGGCAGTAGCATGTGTGAAAAGGATCTAGGAGTCTTAGTAGACCATACATTGAATATGAGTCAGCAGTGTGACTCGGTGGTTAAAAAGGCAAATGGGATTTTGGGCTGTATCAAATGGAGTATTGTGTCCAGATCCCGGGAGGTGATGGTACCGCTTTATTCTGCCCTGGTTCGGCCTCACTTGGAAAATTGGGTTCATTTTTGGGCACCCTAGTTGAAGAAGAATGTAGACAAACTGGAGCATGTCCAGGGTAATAAAGATGGTGAGGGGTTTGGAGGCCAAGACATATGAAGAAAGGTTGGAGGAGGTTAGTCTGTTTAGCCTGGAGAGGAGATGACTAAGAGGGGATCTATAACCATCAAGTATTTAAAAGACTGCCATGTAGAGCAGGGGTAGTCAACCTGTGGTCCTTCAGATGTCCATGGACTACAATTCCCATGAGCCCCTGCCAGCAAATGCTGGCAGGGGCTCATAGGAATTGTACTCCATGGACATCTGAAGGACCACAGGTTGACTACCCCTGATGTAGAGGATGGAGCAGAGTTGTTCTCTCTTGCCCCAGAAGGACAGACCAGAATGAATGGGATGAAATTAATTCAAAAGAAATTCCATGTAAACATCCAGAAGAAGTTACTGACGGAGCGGTTTCTCAGTGGAACAGGTTTCCTTGGGAGGTGGTGGGTTCTCCATCTTTGGAAATCTTTAAACAGAGGCTGGATAGCCATCTGATGAAGAGGCTGATCCTGTGAAGGCTTAAGGGGGTGGCAGGTTACAGTAGATGAGCGATTGAGATGTGAGTGTCCTGCATAGTGCAGGGGGTTGGACTAGATGGCCCAAGAGGTCCCTTCCAACTCTATGATTCTATGATTCTTTGATTCTATGTGTCTATTTAGTATATAGCTTGAAATATCTAAATGTCTTTTTAGTTTTGTTTTTTTTTAAACAAAAGCTTATGGGGAAGCAAGGCTCTCTGATTACACCCAGTAAATGGCACCATTTTCTTGTACCATGATTCCTTCCTCTGGGTTTAGGCAAGGTGCATTGCTAATCAGTTGGAACAGAATGAGGCAGGGATACATTTAGATACTTGAGGGCTCATGTCTAAAGAAATATCCTCTTTTGGAAAATCCTAATCTATGAATGTATCATTTCAGAATCTTCCACTATGCAACATCCTTATTGTTTTGCAGCACCCACCAAATGGCAATATACATTCTAAAAGGTTCTAGATTATACAAATGAACTGAAGAGCTGAGCTCGTCTGTGTAATATACTAATGAAGAAAGGTCAAAAAGTATACATAGAATACATTGGTAAATTGTGTTGGTATTTTACAGGGTCTGAATAGTTTTGAAATTTACTATTTTAGATAAATTTCAATTTTAAACCAGTAACTCAAACAGAAAATTTTCTATTTCTGTGTAGATGAAGCCATTCATATCCATGTATCAGTGGGACCAAATTTATTCTTACATTAGAGGATTATTTTGATGATGCGTTTTTTTCTGAGAATTTCTAAATGTAATCCCTAACTTTCCAGTAATTACAGACAGATCAATACAGTTCCAGCCATGTTGTCCTGGTTACTTTTGTCCTCTGGCCTCAGTGTCTTTGTGAAAATGCTTCTACAAAAATATATGTATTACTATGCAATTATTTTCTTGCTAGGTCACCTGTATAACGTGTAACTATAAATCCAACACTGTGGAGCCCTTCTGGGATCTTTCCCTGGAATTTCCTGAACGCTATCACTCCTTCAACAAAGGGATTGTCCCTGTTAGTCAGACAGAGTGCATGCTGACCGAAATGTTAGCCAAATTCACAGAAACAGAAGCTTTGGAAGGGAGGATATATGCATGTGACCAGTGCAACAGTAAGTGAAGGATGTTGTTTCTTGAAGATTTAATTTTCCATTGTGTATATTTAGGTGCCTATTTCATGACATTTGAATTGCTGTGCAACAGTTAAAACTACTTATTGAAACTCCTTGAATATATAATCAATATTGTTTATATAATTCTGATACTGAATATTGAGGGGAAAACCTTTTATGCTACCCAGAATAGTTTCATCCCCTTTCTCAATTATTTTATTCTTAGTACAGAAAGCTTCTCTGTCTTGTGCTCCTCCCCTCCCCCCACCACTTCAAATCCCAGAAGAGCAAAGACATCTAGATGGCTGAAATGGTAAAGTTGCCCTGACAAGGAGGATTAAATACAAGACCTTGTCAGAAAGTTATTTTTGTTATAAGGGAGAAACCTGTTGTATAGCATCTTCATATTCTAATATTTATAAATGGGGAACACTCTGGGGGGCAAGGCTGTAATGTCTCATGAATAATAACAGCTATAACAGTTCCACCATATTTAGAGTTAGATTCAAGATGGGTAGCCATGTTGGTCTGAAGCAGCAGAACAAATTTAGAGTCCCTTGGAACCTTAGATGCCCCTGTTCTTATATTTGGAGATGTTAAAGTTCAACACTTTTAACATTCATCATGACTATCAGCAGGCTGTTCAGAACTGTGGCTCAAGTACTGTACCTTCCTTTTCAGAAGTGGTGCCCCATTGCAGAATGCATTTCTTTGCTGTAACAGTTTCTGCTCATGTAAGTTGAACCTGTTGTGTGAGCAGAAAGCATCTAACACTAGATGAAGGTACTCTGCAATAGAGCACTGCCATCACACAGGAATGTGCAATTGGAAAGGAAGGTTAGAATTTTAGAGGCTGTGTGCTTTATTAAGAAGAAGAAGAAGAGTTGGTTCTTATATGCCGCTTTTCCCTACCCGAAGGAGGCTCAAAGCGGCTTACAGTCGCCTTCCCATTCCTCTCCCCACAACAGACACCCTGTGGGGTGGGTGAGGCTAAGAGAGCCCTGACATCACTGCTCGGTCAGAACAGTTTTATCAGTGCTGTGGCAAGCCCAAGGTCACCCAGCTGGTTGCATCTGGGGGAGCACAGAATCGAACCTGGCATGCCAGATTAGAAGTCCGCACTCCTAACCACTACACCAAACTGGTTCTTGTTAAAGAAACAACAATAACACAGGCATTCAACAAATAAAACAATCTGCAGAATACTGGTAAATACATATAATTTGATAATCTTTCTCATTAAAATTCCCAATATGAACTTCCGCTTGATATATCTGATGTGAACTGTGACTCACAAAAACCTATCCTGAAATATAGCGGTGTTAATTTTTAAGTGGTCAGTAGGCTTCTCTTTTACAGAAGTGTGCTCCTGGCATACTTGGAGGATACTTTGACACTTGGCCCATTCCATTCTGGCTTCCAACCTGCCCACAAGGTGGAGACATTCCTGGTCGTCCTTATGTATGATCTCAAGTGCCAGCTGGATAGAGGCGGGTCGTCATTCCTCATGCTGCTAGATCTGTCAGCAACAGTTCATGTTGTTGATCATGAGTTGTTAGCCCACTGCCTCGCCGGGGCCTGTATACGTGGGACAGGCTTGTAATGGCTGATCTTTCTCTGGAACTGCACACAGAGTGTCTCGGCAAGAGAAGAGCAATCACGCAGTTACCAGCTTTTGTGTGGAGTCCCGCAAGGGTGATGCTCTCTCCCAAATTGTTTAACATCTATATGCACCCTCTGGCCCAGCTGATCTGGAACTTTGGGCTGGGTTGTCATCAATATGCCAATGACACCCAGCTCTATCTCCTAATGGACGAACAGCCCAACTCACCCTTGATACATTTATCAGCTGTTTGGAAGCAATGACGGTCTGGCTCAAGCAGAGCCACCTGAAACTCAACCCTTCCAAGACTGAGGTCCTGTGGCTAGGGAGGAAAGGTCTGGACCAGGAAGCATGTCTCCCTTTCCTAGATGACGTGCAGTTAGAGCTTTCGCTCTTGGCCAGGAATTTAGGGGTGACCTTTGATGCTTCTCTTTCTATGGAAGCTCAGGTCATGAAGGTAGCCAAACTGGCATTTTTCCACCTGCTCAAAGCAAGGCTAGTAGTCCTCTATCTGGGCCTGGAACACCTGGCCACAGTGATCTTTATGATGGTCACCTCTAAGCTAGACTTTTGTAACTTGCTATGTATTCCCACTGTCATGTTGGGAGTTCTTAGTCTGAGGAAGAGTGCTTGCACTCGAAAGCTCACGCCTTGAATAAATCTTTGTTGGTCTTAAAGGTGCCACTGGACTCTGATTTTATCAACCCAGAGGTTTGTTTGTGAACTGAACCAGTTCGTGGCCCCACAAACCTCACTGAAAGGAACAGCAATCTCTTTCAATAGAGTTTGCAGAAATCCCCAAAAACACCATTAAAGTTTTAAGCGACTGAACAGTCATTCAACTGTTTTGGGGGCTGTCTTCTTAAAGGGACTGCACAAGATAGCCCCAAACAGCTGAGTGGTGGGGAGCACCTCCCTGTGCTTGGCTATTGTTTTTACTTATATGGTGAACAGTGCTCTATCCATTAACTGCTTAAAAAGTTGAGGAAGTTTGTGATAGTAGACCAAGTTCCTGATGTTTAATTTTGACCACTAGTAGTTTCTGATAGAAATCCAAGTTCCAGCATTGTCTGTAAGATCCTGGTTCTTGTTAAGATTGAAGACTGTATGTGTAATTCTTCTTCTTGAACTGGGAAACCAGTAAATTCACCATTTTGTGCATCTCTCTTTCATGCAGACAAACGACGGAAGTCTTCTCCCAAACCTCTTATTCTAAGTGAAGCTAAAAAGCAGTTAATGATCTACAGACTACCTCAGGTCCTCCGGCTGCACCTTAAACGATTCAGGTGAATGGAGGGGCAAGGGATTATTTTATAGCTGAAATAATGAAATAGATATAACATTACTAAATATTTCAACAGGTGGCACTCATAAATAGCCTCAGACTCTGAACAGAACTAGAAGAATGGTTCATATACTTTTGTCAATTCTGTTTGATGAATAAAGTAGGAAGCTACAGCATTGTTCACTTTAGAAGAATTCTGGCCAGATGTTGTCTACTGTATTGTTTCTTCACTCTCTCTGTGTGTGTATTGGGTCTGAATGCACATCTCTTTTCTTTTAGCAATCCTGCTAATTTTTCTTCTTCATAAATGGATTTAAACTTTTGAAAGCTAAATTGCTCCAAGTATTCATGACTCTAAAGAGCAGTGAATGGATTTCTTTTTCATAGTTGGCACTAATTTTCACTGACCTCACCTGGGGGCAAAGAAGTGGGAGGAATCACCCCAGCCCTTTTATTCAATACTGGTGGAGTGAGTCTAAATGGAAAGTAGTATCAACAAAACTATAGCCATTTCACTTTTAAAGCCACAAAATGTCACATTGGAAGCAGCTTTCTGGCTGATGTACTACAACTACTTCCAATCTCTGATGCCTGCTAGTTAGATGGAAATTGTACCCAAAGACAACAAACTGATCCATTTCTCCCAAGGGTTGGTCATTTTGAACTCTACTTGTGATATAACTTTTGCCGTTAAATTAATGAGAAATGGGAGCTCAATTATGGACTCTTTTGGCATGAAATTTTACACACAGCACTTCTCCTTTTGGCATTTATCTATGCCAGGTGAGGCAGCTTGCACCATACCTTTTGGAACTGGACCTAGCTAGTATGATCCATGCAATAGTCACCTCTAGGCTAGACTTCTGTAACTTGCTCTATGCAGGGTTGTCCTTGAGACTTCTCCGGAAATTCCAACTGGTCCAAAATGTGGCTGCACGAGCCCTGACAGGGACTCAATATGGAGCTCACAACACTGGTGCTCGCCCAGCTGTATTGGCTCCAGATTGGGGACTGGATCAGGTTCAAGATGCTGGTCTTAACCTTTAAAGCTGTAAATGGTCTGAGACCAGTGTATACGTAGGACTGCTTTTCCCCTTATAATCCCCCAAGAGCACTGGGATCCGGGTCCCCAGTCCAATTGGTGGGACGTTGGCCTTTTTTGCCCTGGACCCAGCCTGATGGAATCAGGGTCTTGCAGGACCTAAATCAGTTCTACAGGGCCTATAAAATGGAGCTGTCCCACCAGGCTTATGGTTGAGGCCAAAAATAATACCCACCATGAAAGGACTGGCTCCACTGCTAGGGGAGAGAAGAAAAGGAAGTGGAAGATGAGCTCCTGCCAAACTTCCCCTATTTGGGGTTTTAGTTAGGGGGTATACTGTAATGTTTTAAATTATTTATTTTTGTATATGTTTTGATGCTGTTACCTGCCCTGAGAATTTGTAAGAGCAGGATACAAATACAATTATTATTTTATTATTTATTTTATATATTTTTAATATTATTATTGTTATTATTATTTGGGGGCAGGAGTTTGTAAATGAGCAATTCCAAAGAAGAAAGATTAGATAAAGTTGAGGATTTTTTCACAAAAAGGGTTAAATTTACTATTTTTCAAAGAGATATTTGTAAAGTATTTCAAATAAAATAATATTTTAATTATTTGAAGAGTTTTCAAAATTTATCACACAGGATAAAATGCATAGGCTCTCTGCTGGATTAAATTCATATCATAAGCAATAGTGATTTTATCATGATCTGCAGTTAAATTTACAGTGTTGTTTACTAAACCTTCAATAGCTTTGATGCAAACATCCACATTAAAAGTTCTTTTGATTGTGCATCTTTGTATTGCAGGTGGTCTGGACGTAATCACCGTGAGAAGATTGGGGTCCATGTCCTCTTTGACCAGGTATTAAACATGGAACCTTACTGCTGCAGGGACACTCTCTCCTCTCTTGACAAAGAGACCTTTGTCTATGACCTCTCGGCTGTGGTGATGCATCACGGGAAAGGGTTTGGCTCAGGACATTACACGGCATATTGCTACAACACAGAGGGAGGTGCGTGTGCATTATTCCAGGGGGATTTGTTAAACGTTGTGCATTTTCTGGATTTTAAAAAAGCTTTAAAAACTCTACTTTTCCAATAGTTTTATAGCTCAACTTTTACAGTGCAAGTGCTGCTAAAAGCAATAGGGATTAAAACTGTGTTTTCTTGTTTGTGTAGCCCTTTGGAGTTGACTTGCATTGCTTGCTTTTTTTTTAAAGATTCAATTTTTCTTTCTGTTTTCCCCACAACCATATTAACCTAATCTCATTGCTTGCTGAATGTTTATCCTTCCAAGATTGACTAGCAGATATCATCAGTCCAGGAGGCTCTATATGACTCTAAAAACTCTCCTTCCCCTTGTTCCTCTTCCTTTAAAATATTAGTGCAGCATTTTGCACTACAATTTTCTTTTGATAGCTTTTCAGACTAACACTGTAAAGCTGAGAAGCTGACACCTCAGTGGTATCTCTGGCTGAGATCCAAAGAACCTCCTGTAGCTATGCTCAAAGCTCCTGGGCATGCCCAACTGGATTTTTTTTTTAAGATTTATATACCGCCCTCCCCGAAGGCTCATATATATATTTGATATATCTATTGAACACCAGACACTACAGCATTTCATAAAGTGCTTGTTTGAAAGTCCCTCCATTTCAATAGTTGCTTCCTATGTTAAAGCAAAATAAGTGCAAAGCCTCTTGGGTCTGTAAAGCTAACTGCATGGCTTTTTGGATACTGAGGCAATTGAGAATCACAGATTTTGAACTGTTTTCCCAAAACACTTGTGAATCAGCCCCAATACAGTCAGGATATGGTCTTGCCATTAATATACTCTTTTTACTCCTTTTAGGATTTTGGGTCCACTGCAATGACTCCAAACTGAATGTATGTAGTGTGGAGGAGGTATGCAAAACCCAGGCCTACATTCTTTTTTATACTCAAAGAACTGTGCAGGGCAAAGCAAGTATCTCAGAAACACAACTTCAAGCTCAGGTGCCGTCCAAACTCAACGAAAAAGACAGAAGACTGACACTCCCCTGAAAGGAAGCATTACTGTCTCAATCAGCTGGTTCACTTTTAAAACTTTTGGAGTTCACTCATCTTAGCAGGAACAAATACTCCTGGAGGAATTCTTTGGATCCGCAGTCTCAAAAAGTGGGCGTCTTACTGTGTGCAACTCTGTTCTATGAGATTGTAGCAGAACATTTTTTAAAGAGACAAATGTATTTGTAAACCCCTTCCTCTTCTAAACAAAGCAAAGAGTAACAGCCTCAATGTCTTGGACCATCTATCATCTTTCAAAGATAAAACTAATGTGGCATGGAAAAAATAGGAGAATCCATCCTCTATACAACCAGGATACAAAGCCATTCAATTGGCCATATGTGTAAATTCCTCCAGAAGAATGCACAGGTACAGTAGAATCCCATTTAATTCTTGCTGTCTTGTTGAGATGAACAGTTGTTGCACCCTCTGGGTGTAAATAACTAGCCCAGTTATTCTGTCTTTCTACTAATAACTTGGGTACATGGAGTTGTACTGTACCAGACCTCCCTAAACTTTTATGCTAGCAAAATGTGCTCTCCTCTTGATAATCCCCTGCAGTAATTCTAGTTTGTTGGAAACAGATGAAGTCTAAAATTATTTTGGAATATTAGGAATATATCGCCTATTTCAGTTTAGGTCTTTGCTAAAAAGTATGGAAAACTCCACCTTACAAGAAGTACTACAAATATGACACCAGTTTAGCTTGAACTCATTTATTCTACATGTAACAATTGTAGCAATTTATGGGAAAGCTAGTTTTCGTTGTCAGTTATCATATGATGATCCCCCATGAAATGACTGGATATATGGATCCATTTGGTTACAGTTGAATCATAAGTTTATTGAATTACGGTTTTCAGCTGCTGTTATCATAGCATATCAATTCTTGGTCAAATGGTTAACAACTTCTCACATGCTGAGGATGATCAGGGATAAAGCAGTAATCATGCAGATAAAGGGGGAAATGCCTTTAATTTCTTGCCTTTTAAAATTACCACTACTCCTGTGTTAGCTTTTTGTTGTTGTTTTAGGGAGATCCGTCACATATAAAAGAATGCTCTCACCTGAACTAAGGATGAGTTGTATTGATCCTCTTCCTCTCAGCAGTCCTCATATTTGTGGAATCAAAATAGGCATACTGCTACAGAAAGATACCTCTATATTGTGAGGTTGTGGCATCCCCATTCAGTACTTTTTGTACATGCAGTCACTAACCAGGTTTTTGATACTACTAGGTATCTGTGGTAATTTGGATTAAGGCTAGAGCAGTTGCTGATCTTTGCTGCTGCAATCCTGCAGAAAGAGCACAGTTGAACACTAATTTCTGTGTAGTTGGGCATCTTGCTTCTCTTAAATCTGGAAATATTGATAGTTATAAACACACAGACATTGTATATTCAAAGGTGCAGCACATTAAATAGATATAACTTTTGTTGATTTTGTAGCTAGGCTGGGAGGGGATTCCCCCCCCCAAGCTTTGCTGTAATAGAGAATACCTAATTTTTCATAGAGAAAATTAAATTTGGCAGATTAAGGATGAAGCCCCCTTGTAGAACCAATGGGCATTGATCTAATTGCTATAAATATTAAGCATCTTAAAAGATTATGAAAAAGCAAATGTCGCAGTTGTAATGATTAGGTATGACCATTTATCTGCCACTGAATTTGTTTTTTAGAATAATGCCCATGTATGCTTTCAAGAGAACCCCAGGCTTCAATTCCATCATTGTTCTCCTTGCATTTTTCTTTGGCTGCAGTAAATTCTGTCAGTTGCTGTGGCTTCCTCTGCCACTAAAACTTTCAGGTGTGTCAGGGATCCTTAAAAAAATTAGCGTTGCACACAGGGCAGAGAAAAAATTCTGCAGTGGCTGGAGAGAAGTGCAAGGTGAATTATGTTGTAATATCCAAGTAGGGCTGCCAGTCTGTTACAACTGAGCTTCAGATGGCCAAGATCAGTTCTCCTGGAGAAAGTGGCTGCTTTGGAAGGGGAGACTTTATGGCATTTTAACTTGCTGAGATCCCCCTCCCCTTTCAAGGCTTCACCCTCCAAAATCTCAACCTTGAGCAAGCAACCCTAGATCCAAGCCAAATGCCTTTTCACCAAATCTGCCACACAGTGACAGAAAACCAACAGATGCTGATTCCTGCCTCTGGTCGAACAGGCCTACCCACCGCCGTACTTTGGCTTTATTTTACAACGTATGATGGCATATGCTTGAATTACTTTTGTAGTGTCCGGCCAAAAGTGAAATCCTAGCATGTGAGTAGATGATATATGGCAAGCTAGATGATGTGCAGAGAACTAGCATATGTAGGATTTTCAAACACTTTTCCTGTAGTTACCACTCACCCATTTTTAAAAATCCATTGTTTCTCAGGCTTTTGGCTGAGTAAACATTCTCTCTTAAAAGTTAGTCTGTTCTTATCAATTTACAATCCATCAATAGCTTCATAATAAAAACTGAATGACAAAAGAAAATAAATCTAAGGTCTTTTTAGGCAGCAGCAGTTTCCTGCTTTTCACTAATCTGGAACTAGAGGAGGAAAGACAGCATAGGATTTTTGCACACAGCTTGGACTGTGCCATACTTGTTTATTCCATGGGTCTGTGGTTTAGATTAGTAGAAATTAGTTTGCAAGTACTGGGTACACTGAATCAGCACACTGGAAGTTTTTATTTGGAAACAACCTTAGCAGTAAGTTTTGTTAAAGAAGGCCAATTTTCCAACTGCAGCATTATAATTAATGCTATTTTAAAAGGAATCTATACAAATAATAGTATAGTAATACTGCTGTGAAGCCAGATTTTTTTTTACTTATTTTGCCAAAATAAATCTAACCTGCCCTAGTCACTCTTAGTGATATTTTTATGTGCAGAAATAGGTGACAGTTTTCATACTATGAAGATCACTGTCATGTGCTATTTGTCAGCAATATAAAGGTGCTGGTAAAGACATAGCTAAAGAGTTTTATGACCCTACTACCTGGATAACTCATAAATTAGGTGCATGAAAAGGGGAGACATCAACATTGGAGCTGGCAACATAATATTAGCTGGGCATCTCTCGTATCTCCCCAAGCAGACTTGGGCATTAGTGGCCTCTCATGAACAATGGAGTCATTAGACGTGGGAAAACATGCAGTTAAAATTTGTGTTAGTAGGAAAGGAAGTAACTACTTCGAATTAAGCTTGCTGTTTCAATACTGTGACGTTTCTAATAATCAGCTTTTATTTGGAAGTGATAACACATGGCATTTTATGTTGTTTCTTTCTATATCTGTCTTCTGCAAGGAGTACTATGTTGTACTCCTTGCAGAAGACAGATATAGAAAGAGAGTACTATGTTGTACTCTGTTTTGAAGTGTCCTGGTTGGCAGAAATTTAATTACAGTTGACATTTCATGATAGCTGCATTTGTGCTATTATAAGAGAAAGCCAACAGAGTAAAACATTAGCCATGTCTTCCCATATTAATTTTCCCAGCCACATTTAGCTCCTCTATGTTATACATATGTTAAGTGAAAGCTATTTAATCATCCCTGATCCTTATGACATTTATTACAGAGAAGCATTTCGGTTACAAGGTTGAGTGCACCAAGTTACAAGTAAACACATTCTGGCATGACATGACCCCAAAGCACCTACATGGTTCCACTTTTCTTAAGACTATAATCCTAACACGTTTACCAGGAAGCAAGTCCCACCAAACTCAGAATAGTTTGTTCTGTATAAACATGCTTGGGATCATGGTACAATAAAACAAACTATATTTAAAAGTAGAACAAAGCTTGAGTCCAGTGATCTTTAAGACTGACAGTTTTATTCAAGGTATAAGCTTTCGTGAGCATGCACACTTCTTTGTTTGTCTTAAAGGTGTCACTGGACTAAGACTGCTCTGCTACTTCAGACCAATATGGCTATCCACCTGAATCTACATTTAAAAGTACCATTACCATTGCGAAAGATAACAAGCCTAGATTTGTCTATATAGTTCAAATTGTTTTGGAAAGCAAAAAGGTGGAGCAGTGGGATACAGTACACCATGTTTTTGTTTTTTTAAGTGGTCTTAAGGGGCTAAACATTTTCTTGACTTAATATAATTATTTTAAGGTCTCCGCAATCTCTGACAGTGCAAGGACTTACTGACCAAAATTGCAGGGCTTTCAAGTAATGAATAAGGCTATTTCGGTAAGTTTGGAGCACTTTTATTATTGCCTGCTCCCTTTGATTGAGGACAAAATGGCCTGTAACAGATGAATCATATTAGTCTCTCCTTATGTTTAGGCAAATTAACCTGTACCATAACATCACCATGTGAGTTTCCTTGCCTTGCCAGTAAGAGAAGGCACATGGTTTGCCAAAACAGAAGAGAGGGGGAAATAACTTGCATCAGAATCCTGGCATTGAATCAGCCCCATGTTGAGTGTAACAAGTAGCTTCACCCTTTGAATCTCACCCTCTTTAATCTTTTAAAACAGACAAGGAGATATTTGAAAACCATCCTTTGTATTTGTAACGCCTGACGTGCACAGACCTATTTTTGATTTCATTCACAGCTTTTAGTACTAAACTGCAAGCTGCATTATCTAACCAACGGTTTTTAAATTTGTGAGGAAAGACTATCTTATGCATTTGAGGCCCACAATGTGTGTTGGGAAAACATTACTGACTTTATAAACCAAACAAATCAATTAGGACAATAGCTCAGCATATTACCTGTCAAATTGTGTTCTTTTGTGTTGCTTCCAAACTCTAGATGTTTTTGTCAACTTCAGGGAAACCATAACACACCCATATGTTAAAATATAGGGAAAAATGGAAATGGTGTTAAATGTGTCCTATGGACTCACAAGACTCTTAAAAAACATTAATGTTCTCTGTTATACTTTGATATAGAGAAGGCCTCTTTCTGATTGTAAAATTCCATATGTTGTATGTGTGTCAAGTATGTCTGAGAGAAAATTAGTAAGTGGGTTTTCACAGTCAGCAAATACCCCAAACTGCAGCCACATTCAAACAGTATTTGCAGACTGAAGATAATTTGTATGAATGGAGTGAGCTGGGATGGAATTAATTTTGCCTACCGATAAAGCTTTGTGAACAAATTTTTTAAGATGAAAAAATTGGTGCCTTGTATCTAATTACATTTTGCATGGGACACAAGTTTAAACATTTTGGGGGTGTTTTTTTGTTCTCCCAAATCTGTGTATTTACAATATTTTAGTATCATTGGCTTTTTTTACATTTCATATCTATATGTGAATGGGAAAAACGGTTTCTACCAGCAACTTGATGTATCTTACTGTGTGTCTACAGACTATTTCTAATAATGCAAATAATTTGCTCAAAAGATCATAATTTTGGGTTTTGTTTTAAATCTTGGTCAGTAAATACTTTTTCAAAGTATGATTAATTCTGTTAGAACAAGTACTATGTTTGGTGTAAAAGATAAAAAGCTCCTGAAGTTTCTCGTAACAGCACTTAAGAAAAGGCTCATAAAATCACTGGTGCCTTGCAAAAATAACCATTTTCTTTATCATGGTACAGAGTTCCTATTAATAGAAAATCAACTGAATTCTCCTTGAGACAGATAGTATTACAGCACTGAAATTGATTATGTATAGTTGGGCTGAGAGAAACTAAATTTCACTTTGTAAAGGTGATTAGCAGAGAATCCAGTACCTACTGAATATTCTTTTGTATCAGAGCCAGTAACTACTCTGAAATGTATCTAGGAATATCAATTAGTGCCTCAACTAGAAGATGTAAGCAGTGTTTCAATATGAAGAAAACCATAAAAAGTACATTTAACTCTAAATTGTAGCATGGGAAAAAAATCTTAAAACATACCCTCAAAATTAAAGCAAATTACTGTGATGTACATTTGCAAAACATGTCTTTATGTTTAATATATACAGTAGCCAGGAGAGAATATACAGTTAACTGGAAGACTTATAAATCAAGTGCTTAAGAGAATGGATAAAGTGAGAGTAGTAGTAGTCACAGCTTCTGCCTCTCAGGATGTCCTGCTAATTACCACAGGAGTAGGTGGAACAAGTACAAGGCAACTCAGTTCCCTCACTATCTTTCAGTGCCTTTAAAGGATAATCATTCTCGTGATTGTAACCAGCAACCTTGAATCAAGTAAGCAGGTCTTGAAAATTCTATTCCTACAGATTCTTTAAAATCCAAAATAGGTTGGTAAATCTGCTTTATAGGGAAAAATACATTAGACTCAATACTGAATTTAACATTTTGGCATCCCATGCTGTCCTATTCAAGCCAAGAACTATTTTGTAACCAAGGAAGCCAACATGTAAAACCTTGGGGGAAACAGACTTTCTAATCTTAAGGGATATTTACAAATGGCTCAAACTGTAGAATGCATCTTTATAGCCACTACAGATGGTTCCTGTCCAGGATTTTTTAGAAATGTTCTTTTTTTGAGTTGTTTGCAATATCCTAAGAGTCATCACATAGGAGTAACATTACTGAGGTGGACAGCAGTAAGTAAGGTCATCAGTGAGTCACAAAAGGGGAGTGTACATGTTAGCCATATTGGCAGGTGCTACAGAGGAAGGTGGGTAGATTTGAATTTGTAGCTTCCTCTGTCCTATCACTACCCACCAAGAAAGGCTCCCTAGGGTTGCTGCCGCCTCTTATTCTGAGTGTACTGTCTTGCCAATACCCCTAAGAACATATAGACAATAAGCATAAATACTCCTCTGGTATTTACCAAGGATGTACTAGAAATTTCGTGTCACTGAACCATCAAACTTAGAGCTTTGCTTAGTGAAACTTACAATGGCAGTACTGAATGCTAGCAGAAATTAAACGCAGCAAAAGCTTATTTAAAAGAAATCAAGCATGATTCAAGCCAAGTGTAAGGCCACAATCCTAACCCTGACAAAGAGATACAATAATTTAATATTTAGAGCGCTAATGTAAAAATGTAATTGGCAACAAAATAGGTTACTTCATTTTCAAACACTGTAGAAAGTTTGTTATCTTTGAAATGCTTGGCAAAGGAGATTTCAAAAATAACTGTGGTCGCAACAGTAGGTCAAGAGAACTTTTAGGAAAAGGCAGAAATCTCCTTTGCCAATCACCTCAGCTTCACCATGAAAGACTCAACAGAAGTGCTACAAAGTCTCACATTTTCTTAATGCAAAATTCCTTATAACATTTTGGAAAAGTAGTCTGCACCATTTTGTCTTCTGGGGGGAGGTGTCTGAAGCACACACATACTAGTGACTTGTAGAATGTGACAAAAATGCCCAGTTATTTTGACTACTGCTACACAGTTACTTATTAGGGTAATTAGGGAGAA
Source organism: Paroedura picta (assembly GCF_049243985.1). Classification (NCBI taxonomy): domain Eukaryota; kingdom Metazoa; phylum Chordata; class Lepidosauria; order Squamata; family Gekkonidae; genus Paroedura; species Paroedura picta. The sequence continues at coordinate 98,223,407 of NC_135372.1, read as the reverse complement.
CATGGATTGTTCTGACTTCATTTAGCTGGCTCATACCACCTCAGTGCATTTAAAAAAATACAGCTGCTGAATGGATTTTATAGCTTGTAATATAAATCAACCGACCATTATGCAACAAATGCAAAGCAGATTGAAATGTTCTGTCAGACAAGAAAATTAATGTTTTTTTTAAAGGTGCATCTTTTTTTTGTCCAAATAACACTATTTCTGACAGATTCTATTCTAGTAGGACCAATTCTCTTATTCCCTATGGTGGAATCCAAAGTCTTAAGTAGAAATGTTCTATGATTTATTTAATGCCCCCTCAGTAGAAGAAATTGCTTTAACAATCATCTAAAGAAACTTTATGAGGCTTATTGTAGTGGTATTCTGTGAAAGAAAGAGCATCTTGATTCTTATTTTACAATACTTCATTAACAAGTGGTTTCCTGTAACTTCAAAGGCAATAGAAAGTAAGCTAAGGCACCAAAATGCTATGCAACACTAAACAGTTTATTTTCCACATAAGTCATACAATCGTAATCTACATCACCACACCACCTTTATGCTGGCAGCAAATTGTTCATAATTTAGGCTCACCTAGGCCTTTTAAAATGTATTTTCCCTACGGATAGCTAATGTCCTACTTAAACATGTGAGACTGGGGCTTGTTACTTCCTCTTTGAGTGTGAAATATGAATCATGTTTTTATGATTTTTGTAAATCTTTACTCTTTTTACCTTGTTTTTGTAAGCTGAAATTTCCTATTAAAAAGAAAAAGTTCAATGCACTGGCATGTCGTTTATTTAATACATCAGTTCAGAATCTGTTAGTACATAAATTAATTTCATCTGTAAAAGTTAACATAGTTTATAGTTTTGGGCAAAATACAACATGGTGCTAGGTTGCCAGTGCAGTAGACCATTGTTCCTAATACGCCAAAAAGAAGTGTACACAATGTTGTTATTGTAACTTTTTTCCAGTTCTCCTTACTCATATTAGACTTTCAGCGCTGTCTTTGCCTGACTTTTTAGAACATGGAAGGTAACATCACAGCTCAATGATCAATGACAACTCATTTGGTCATACACGAAGAGGAAAATCTTCAGATTTGATGCAGGTCTACTTTCTTTTCATCTGTAATCAAGTATTATAAGAATCAGAAGACTGATGCTGTCCTGCACAAGTAGAGAATTCAATAGATTCCCCCTCAAAAAAATAACCCCAACAGACTGTTGAGTTCTGTGTAACCCCATGTTTATTTTCAAATTTCTAGCATTTACTGCCATCTAAACTTATCTAGAAAACATCAGTGTCTAAAACACACATTGCTCAATTTTTTCCTCAATTTTTATTTCCAATAGTAGTGATGTAGCAATTTGGAGGGGACTTGTAGGATGGAGAAAGACAAGTAATCCGTGTGCTTACCATAATTCCTCACCCTTTCGGGAAATAAATTCTGCGCAAGGGTATTTGGCTAATATGAAGAAATTACAAGTGAATGTTTCAAGCCTATCCATTTTAAGGAAGAATATGACATTATCATTGAGGAGCGGTGACCCAGAGTTGCTGCTAACATGCATACATGAACACAAAATCCAACGTAATATCTTTCTTTAGGCAGACTTGAAGAAGTGAATGAATCATAATAATGCCTTCCTTCTGGCATGTTTATTTAACAAGCCCTTTTCTTGACTGAAATTGTAACCAGCATTCAGAATTATCTCTAGAACTTTTAATTTTGTTTAGGTTATGCCAGAGAAATCCGATCCACTTAAACTGTATTATCAACAAGGATCATTCATACTTTTTTCTGTATGGCCTTCCAATCAATAAATGTAAAGTTAAAGTGATTTTGATTTGCTAAGTGGCAAAATGTAGGTGCTGTTAGGAGGCCTCCTCTAGGACAAAATTCCAGATTTTTGAAATTTTCTTAGAACAAAGTTCAAGTCCAGTGGCACCTTTAAGACCAAAAAAGTTTTATTCAAGGTATAAACTCTCATTTGGTCCTTGAATCTGTTAAACATCTTTATTATCTTGTATACTCATTTACTGCTTACCCTCTATGTACGGATAGGCTTGAAACATTCAATGCATCTGAAGATATGTACATGCATCTGAAGATATGTACATGCTCATACCCTGAATAAAACTTCGCTAGGTTTTAGAGGTGCCTCTGGACTCTTAATTTTGTTCTGCTGTTTCAGACCAACACGGCTAACCACCTGAATCCATCTCTATGGAATTTTCCTTGAAATTCAAGGCACTTTAAACTACATCATAATTTTGAAACAAGGTTGGATCTAGAACCTCCATGATGTAGTGGTTAAGAGCAGCAGCTTCTAATCTGGTGAGCCGGGTTTGATTCCCTGCTTCTCCACATGCAGCCAGCTGGGGTGGCCTTGGGCTCGTCACAGCTCTGATAGCGCTGTTCTGACCGAGTCCTGTCAGAACTCTCTCAGCCTCACCTACCTCATAAGGTGTCTGTTGTGGGGAAGAGGAAGGGAAGTTGATTGTAAGCTGCTTTGAGACTCCTTTAGGCAATGAAAAGCGGGGTATAAAAACCAACTCTTAATAAAGGAACAAAAGAGGGAGATGAATTGCTTTGAAAGTAGTAAAGTTAAAGGTTCTAATCCAGTATTACATAATAAACAATTATTTTATCAAACAAAAGGAACAACACTCAGATCTCCCAATGTCTGAGTCATAACAGCCTAGTTTGGTGGAAGTGTATTAGGAATCTAAGAGTCTGCCAAAATCACTCATTTTAGAAAGCTACAGATGCAGAGTGTTTTCAATTATTCCATTTATTCAACACTTCAATTATCTGTTGATGCAAAGAGATGAACTAAGTGGTGTACTGTATAAAATTAACTACTCACCTTCTCTACTATGCAATAGGTTGGGGCGCCATCAGATCGATGTCTGTTAAGTTTCTGGCTACCCAAACTCCCACAGCAAAGAGACCCAGATTAACTATGAGATTCCTGAAACAAATTCAGAGAAGGTTTAGTGATTAGTTGGGTCACCAGATACCACTGTTTGCTTACACACAAGCTTACTGGAGGATTTCCTGACTAGAGATGTTTACACTAGATATAAATGTAACAAATGGCACATAATCACAGCTTAACAGTCTTCCTAATGGCTAGGCATATGGCAAAGCTGCAGGGGAGGGGGATGTACAGTTCTTTGTTACCTGTTGAGCATAAAACATGTTGCTTAGAACCTGTCCATATTGCCCACCCTCCTTCTTGTAGCTAATGAAGTATGCACAAAGATGGAATGCATGTCTGCTCCTGCTGCTTATTTTCTATTGCCTGCTGTTAAATTTTACACAGCATCCTTTTGGAAATCAAGTTTTCCCACATCAGACAGACTATGCAAAGGGAACTATAAACATTCATCATCTGTTTATATACAAACATTTCATAAATAAATTAATTTCCTTAAAAATGTGACAAACTTGTATTCCAAGAATTACAATTCTAGATTAATTAATAAAGTCCACAAACTCTAAACCATTACTTATACAAAGGAATATATCTACAGAAACTTTTACTGTGTTTTAACTATTTATGTTGTAAACCGTCCTGAGACCTATTTGGAGAAGGGCGGTCTAAAAATTAAATAATAATAATAATATAATAATAATAAATCAATTAGGCCAACACATTTGTAAAGGGTGACCATAAACATGTGTCCTGAACAGGAGGAGATATGCAGCTCAATAACTTTACTATATTACTGAAGAATATTAAATATCCAGGGTCAAAGGAACTATTTATTTCAGTTATTATTCTGAGTCATATCCTTAACTGATTTACAACAGCTGCGTCCAACTTTTCCACCATTGGGATTCGCCTTCATCCCCAGGTCTCATGCCTGACTTAAAACAGAGTTCCTCCTCCACTGACTGACCTCAACTCGTTGGGCTGCTGTTCTCAGTGCGCATACAAAGAGGCAAGAGGCACCTGCCCTTCCACTATATGGATATGTGTACACAACACCAAGAGATCTTCAAAATAAAAAATACCAATGTATTTTAAAAGGCAACTTATAGAAACTTATCCTGCAGGTAGGGCTCCACAATCCATTTGAAGATCACTGGAACATGACTATTGATTCAGTGACCATGCAAGAATAACTTGCAGACCTGGTTCTAGTGATGTGCTGGTCAAACACAGAATTCAAAACCAAGTTTGTCTGTGGGAACCTCTGATACATAACAAATCTCAACATTTCTCACACCAGAATTAAGCAGACTGAGCAGAAAGGGTTAACTGAAAATGCATGCAACTTCCTGCCATTCCTGAAGCCTCAGAAAACCTGAAGATTGGCAGGAGGCAAACATGATGACAATATACAAGGCGAAAGAAAAGATTAAAATCATGTTTAATGTTTACTAAATACCGAGAGTTAAAGATGTTCCCAGTCTAGATCCACACGGGAATGACTGGTGGATAAAATTGAGCCAAAAATTGCTTTGGGGTAAGCCTAAAGCATGCGACTGTTGTCTGAAGCTCTCCCCATGAGGCTGGGAGTTCAATCCCAGCAGCCGGCTCAAGGTTGACTTCCATCCTTCCGAGGTCGGTAAAATGAGTACCCAGCTTGCTGGGGGGTAAATGGTAATGACTGGGGAAGGCACTGGCAAACCACCCAGTATTGAGTCTGCCATGAAAACGCTAGAGGGCGTCACCCCAAGGGACAGACATGACCCGGTGCTTGCACAGGGGATACCTTTACCATTAAAGCATGCGACAGTTCTCTGCTCACGCCTCTTCACATTGCTGTTCCATGAACCAACACAATGCCTTACAGGGGGAGATTTTGTTCCAACGCACACCCCTCGCGTGACCTTCTAGTCTTGTTTTGTTACAGCCTCTCCGGCTCCCTTTTTCCTACCTGCGGCCATGCTTGTAGGAAGGCAAATGCCCTTCATTTCCTTATTCAAGCGAGCTCCAATCGAGAAGCATTTATGCCCCAACAAGGCGGCTGAGCCTCTCGAGACGCCACAGGAGCCCCGCGCGATGGACTTAGGCTGCCGGAGCCCCGCGCGATGGACGCCCACGCAGGCCAAGTGACAGAACTGGGCAGGACCCTTACCTGCCGCCGCCGCCGCACTTGCCGCACGCCCCGTCCCTTCCCTTCCCTTTCCACCCCTCAGACCCACCTACGGAAATCAGCGCGGTCGGTGGCGAAGCGATAGGCCCCCCGGACCCAGCCCCGCAGCCCTTCGGGCGTCACCGCCCCAGAGGCCCCTCCGCCGGCCGCGCCTTGCCCGCTCGGAGCCATGCCGCCGCTCCCCTCCCCTGCCGGCAGGAAATGCCCTCCAAGCGGCGCTGACAGAAACTGCAGATCCGGCGAAAAGTCCGACGTCAGATCCTGGCGGGCTTCTGAAGGGGAGAGCGAGCGATCCCAGCGGCCAAGTGGCCGCCCTTCGGCGTTCAGCGCCCTCCCCGAACGAGGGTCTCCCCTCCTCCCCTCCCTCTGGCGACCGGCGTCGCCCTGACCTTCTCCCACGACGCCCGCTAGGCCGCGCCAGACAATGGCTGTGGCCGAGGCCTCTGCAAGGTGGGAAGGGCCGCGTCCGCTGGGTGCTTCCCTCGAGCACGGAGCCGCGGCAAGAAAGGCGCCCTTCCCGCCTTGCAAGCCTCTAGAGGCGAAAAGGAATCCTGCTTGTGGCTCCGGAGAGCCCGCAGTCGTTCCGTGCTTTAGTAGAATCCGCTAGACTGCCGCCCCGTAGCGCCTGCCTCGGAGACCGCCACGGTTCCCGGGGTATAGGTTTTCGAGGGTCGCTTCGTCAGAGACGCTGGGAAGCTTCCGCCCCGAAAACATCCTCCGTCTCTTAAAATGTTACTGGACTCTCAATCTCGCTGTCCTACTGCAGAGCGAGGGGGCAGCCCTCTGGGGCGATCTTGAGTCAATCTGGTCGGCTTTCATCCTGCCACAAGGTGCGTTTTTCATTTGCTGTAACAAATTGACCCTACGATGCTGGTGTATGGCCGGGGCTTTAGGACTACCAATTCCAGGTTGAGAAATTCCTGGAAATTTAGGGTTAGGCTGGGCAGGGTTGAGGGTTGAAATTGTCATTCCTTTTAGTGTCCTTAGAAGTGAAGTGAAAATGCCATATTGCCATTGTCAGGTGGAGTCAGGAGATTTCCTAGAAATAGAACTGATAAGCTACAAAGATGAGTTGCCCTGGAGAAAGTGTAGTGGCCTCTGGCATGATACTCTCCTGAGAAATCTCCCTTCCTCTAAATCCTGTACCCCCCTCTCCACCCAGCCTATCTCCGACATTTCAAGGAATTTCTCAACCTGGAATTGGTAGTCCTAAAGGTCCCCAAATGCTATACCTGCCTGCTTCAGTACACAAAGCACATTCACATTCCCATCTTCATCCTTGTAACACAGTGTGAAGAAGTAACCCATTGTCCTTCCACCAGAATTATTAAGAGCTTCTGTGCTGAGAGCTTGATGGTGCCTTTCTTTATCCCCCCCTCCTATTCCCCCAGCTGCTAGTCTGCAGTTAGGTTCCTGTACATGGACAGATAATGGTCACAATAACTGAGATAATGGACTGAATTCGTGAGTGGAGGCCATTTCTGCGTAAAAATCATTACTGTTTAAGTTGCTACAAGATTCAGTGATATTACTGGTCACAAACCATGTCCCTCAGCTTCCATGTCCAGAGCCATCATTTTTCTGTACCATTTAAAAAAATAATTGGTGTCTGGTAATTGCCACTATTATATAGCTAACATCAGGTCTTCAATCACTAGACTTAATACTGGCAATAAGAGGACCCATTTGTTTAAACCTGGATCTACCATAACATATCTAAAGCACCAACAAGGGATCAGGATTTTGGAGCAAAAAGGCATGCTGATGAAAACTACCTGTTTGGTTTCCATACCCATTTCCCTGACCCCACAACCTGCATGTTCTAGCAGAGCCTGTAATCCCAGCTAGTTTGTCCCAATAATTAAACAGCAAGACTACAAAATCTTAGTACAAAGAAAGGCAAAGTAGAACAGGGTGCCATCAGCACACTGATGGCACCAAATTTCCAGCCCAGTCAAGTTGCCTCATTTTCCAGAAGGTGGGAAATGACTACCCCTTTTAAGAGAGTGTCTGAGTAATTCCCAAGGTAAAAGAATACAGGGGTTGCAAATAATAGCCTAAGTCCTGCAGATGGCAGCATCTTTACAATTTCTATACCAAGTGCATTGAAACTGTTAAGAATTCACATACAAGGCTGCTTCTGTTGGTGTATATAAATTGAATTTGTCCAAAGATTCCCAACGAATTTTAATACTTAAAAGAATTCTTCATGGATTTTTTTTAAAGTAAACATTCTCAGGTGCCAAGGAAGATTTAAGATCACCAGAGGGACAGTATATAAATCAAATGACTAAATAATAAGGTTTGTAGGTTTGTAGATTTCAAGGGAAGTCTCTTCTAGCCATTGGTTTTGAAATAGTAATTTAAAAACTTCATAGCTAAGTAAATAGGGTGTTTGCAACAACTGGGCTATAAAATAAGGTTAATTCTTATGCCACCCATTTGCAGCCAAATACAGTTAGGTCATGATTATCACCAATTTTATCTCTTTCCACCCCTCCCCAGCAGTCCCTTTTGACCTCTGGAATATAGGTCCTTTGGGTCATGGGATTGCCAAGTAAGTTGGGGTATTGCAAGGAGGACTCTGTTCTGCTCAGAAGAGGAGGTAGAGGATAACCTAAAAAGGAAAGTCCGTTCACTTAAGATGAATTCTGCTCTCAGTTGTCCCTAGGGTAAGGCAGTCTGAAGGCTTTTCGACATGGTGGTGGTTCCGTTGCTTCCCTTGGGTGTTGGGTTCCCTGCCCCCCCCCCCAGTGTTCTTTTCAGACCACTTCTATCCTTTTTCTGGAAGCTGATTTTGAGGTCCCATTACCCTTGTGCCTGATATTTCTTTTGGTTTTCTTTGTCCCATATATTCACACTCACCTTTCGATGATTGTGCACTGTCACCATCATCCCACTCCTCCACCCACCCAGTAGACAATGAAAGTTGGGAATTCAGAGAACCTACTTAGCCGATCATTACAATGGTATGTTGATATAGTGATTTTTACAGCCTTTAAAAATGCAGCTATTAAATCAATATATAGAATCAATATAACATCCATTAATAAACCCTTAAAGGTGGGTTACTGTAATGCCATAGAACAAATGATGCCAGCACCCTCCTATAAAAATCCTGGTTATTTAAGGCATTTATATCACTGTTATTCTGATGTCCTCCCTAATTTCCTCATTTTTTTTTTCAGATCACCTTTGCACAAGTGTTCATAGGAATTCTCCTGAAGAGTTTTTTGTGTTGTCTGCATAGTTTCATGTTTAAAACCCTCCTCACATCCAACCACTTCTATGCCTTGCTTCCTAGCTATCTCCAACTTTTTGTAAATGGCCATCCTTTTCATTGGCAGCAAAAGCCTTGCAATCATGTCCGCAACTGAGGGGCTGGGATGGGGAAAATTTTTCAAACCATCCCAACCTCCAGCATCAGGCAAACTAAGAGGGACAGGTGTATGTCCTCCTTGACTCCCAAACTATAGGCTATGGGTAAATACCCCCAGTTTGGGACCCAGTCCTAGAGAATAACCACTACTACTAGGAGATTCAGAAGGAAAAGTGGCTGCTATCCTCCATCTTCGCTTCTGATAAATAACACAGGTCAAGCCAGGCAGGGCTACCCACAAGGCCTTGAGTGTGTCAGAAATAGGTCAGCTGGCAAGCTCTATGTGAAATCAGGGTCTTCAGCCAGAAGTCTCCTGACAGTCACAGCAGTAAGGGAATCACTGTACAGAAGGGCTGGACAGGACACTCATCTCTACCTGAGCATCACAGAGACAAAGGAGGAGACCAGGCCTGGACCAGTGGCAGATCTAGTTAACTACTCTGTATTATTTTCCTTCTGGAACTTCTAGCAGTTGCATTCTGTCTTTTATACTGGTACATCAAAATCCCATTAAGGCTCTCCAAACCTGGACTCCCCCTCCCATCTGTGGAATGCAAACAAAGTCTATTCCCAAGTACTCACCGAGAACCTTTCACTAGTTCTGGCAAAACTATTCAAGCTCCATTGTCAAAACCTGGTCCACCAATTAATGAACCTCAGCTACTTTGCTTTCCTAATCATATCAAGATTTTGTTTTAGGGCTCCCCAAGTGCAAATTTCCTATAAAAAGAGAGCAGAGACAAGCAATCTTGCTCGCATTTTTGGCTGTTCCTCTGTGTGAGACCCAGACTGCAGGCAGGCTGCTGCTGCTGCTTCATCTTCCTCCGTGATGCATCAGATGGTGATGTATGCTTTTAATTGATCCATTATTTCCTCTATCAAAACCTGACCATTTCTATATTTTCTTCTGTATGTATGCTCTCTAAATTAAATTGTTTCTATGTGACTAGGGGCCATTTTTTTATTTATTTTTCAATAAAACTCCCTTTTTATTAATTTCTGAGCTTGCTTCTGTCCAAGATTTCTTAACAGATACTCCCTCCATATACTCTCGTGGCAGTGCCGCTTTTACTACCTTTTGCAATGCTTATTAGTCTCCTAGAATTGCTAATTCCCTCCATCATAAATTCAGGGGACAGATAATAGATGAGACCAGTGGTCCATGTAGTCCAGCATCTTGCTTCACACAATGGCCAACCAGTTCCTCTGGACAGCCAACAACAGGGTATAGCGGCCAAGGCCTTTCCCTAATGTTCTTGCCTGGCTCTGGGATTCAGATGGTTAGTGCCTCCAAATTTGGAGGTTCTTCTCAGTTAGGATTGCTAGTAGCTGTCAGGATCAGTGCCTGCTCTCTGCCATGAATCTTTATATTAGCCTGAGTCTCTCCATGTTTGCTTAGCCTTATTTTGACCTTTCGCTTTTGGGTCTCTGTGTAACCTCGACCCATTATATTTAGCTGCCTGCCTGAAATCAAAACTTGTCTGCTGTACCCTGCTATCATGATTTGCTGCGAACTATTTGTCTTTTGAACCGGCCAGCAAGGCCTGCTCTTTGTAACAAAAACAGTTATCTTGTCAGTGGGCGCCGGGCAGCCCAAGGACATGTGAGAAGTAACACTCCCTGGTTTATTGCACCTGGTGCTCCTTCCCCCCTCCCTTGGGAACCTTCAAGTTTTGGGCGGGAGAATTCTCTTGAAAAGGGTCTGCAAATGTATTAACAGGCAGATTTGACTTCGCCAGTTTAGGTGATTGAAGTAACTCATCAATAAAACTTTCTTTTCATAGAAGTTTGTTGTGAGTTCTTACTGCACTTGACAGTAGCCACTGATAGACTTATCCTCCATGAATCTGTCTAATCCCCCTTTAAAGCTGTTTAATCCCGGGGTAATCACTACATCCTCTAGCAGCAAATTCTAATCACCCTCTTTGTAAAGTAGTATTTCCTTTAGTCTGTCCTGAACCTACTGCCCATCAGCTTCATTGGATACCCTTAAGTAACAAGAAGGAGACAGGAAAACAGCATGGGAAGTCTCTGACAATAGCTGCTTTATTTTTACCACCTGACTTCTTAAGGTGCCATAGGCTGCTAAATCACTGGGGCTGTTTGGATCTTTTCACAGGAACCTGTACTATTTAAGCAGGGAGTTCAGGCTGAGATGCAAGCCTCTAGTGCAGACTTTCTCAACCAGAGTGTGCTGCCCTATGAACAGCACATAGACAAGTGCTTTGGTAACTTTCCTTGCCAAATGTGGAAGGTACACGAGATCAGCATTGTGGGATATGTGACTTCCTCATTGGTTTATTGATATGAAACAAAGGGCTGGTTTAGAAAGTGTGATTGGGTGTTGAACCAATATGGGGAAGGTTTAAAAGAAAAGAAACTTTGGGAGAGCTTTCAGAACTTCTGACATTTCTCTTCTCACCTTTGAGACCCATGCTGGATCTTAAGGGATAGGTAAATATGAATCATGAAATTGTTGCTCATACGCTGCATAGATATTTGAGCAGTTAGGGGGTGTTGGGTTGTGAGGGATGGAGGATGCATTTGCATGATTGTATTTTGGTGATCTGAAATACATGGGGAATCATTTAATCACTTTAACAGGGTTAGATGATGCTTCACTAACACATACATACATGCATGTACTCATTGTGGGGTTGTATGTTGGATTTACATTAATGTGTCAGAATCAGTGATGATTTTCTTCTCAACTGGTATTTTGAAGTGATTTTAACTACAAGTCTGTACCCCTGTTTTAATCCCTAAATAAACTTTACATGTACTCACCTCACTATGTCTTCATTGTATTTGGGAGGAGACAAACTCTCAGTGTACCAGCTACTGATCCTGCCCTCTTTTGGGCTTGACCTGCTGAATGCAGAAGGGACATTTAGCAGATGTTAACAGAGGCAGGGGTGCACAAGCCAGACACCAGAGTCCAGTCTGGGGGTTCAGGAGCCCGAGAGTCAGATCACAAAGTAGGTGGGGCGGGGACCAAGGTCAAGCTGAACTGGGGTCAGGAACCAGAGAAACAATCAAGGCCGAACCATGGTCAGAAGCTGGTACTGTAGTTAGGAGCCAAGCTGTAGGTCTAGAGCCAGGAGCAAAGTCAGGAACGGAAAGCAAGGGGCCAGGAGCCAGGAGCATAGGCAGAAGTCAGGCCAAAGTCAGGAACCAGGAGACAGACAGGCAGAGCTTTTGTGAAAGCCTGGGGTTTCTTAACAGCCCTTGAATGTTTTTTTTAAATGGGTGAGAGTTAATTTTAAATATATTTTTAAGAGTTTCTTAAACATTTATCAGGTGATATGACCCTAAAAGTAGCCTCTTGTGGTGCAGAGTGGCAAGGCAGCAGAAATGCTGTCTGAAGCTGTCTGGCCATGCGGCTGGGAGTTTGATCCCAGCAGCCGGCTCAAGGTCGACTCAGCCTTCCATCCTTCAGAGATTGGTAAAATGAGTACCCAGCTTGCTGGGGGGTAAACGGTAATGACTGGGGAAGGCACTGGCAAACCACCCCGTATTGAGTCTGCCATGAAAACGCTGGAGGGTGTCACCCCAAGGGTGCTTGCACAGGGGATACCTTTACCTTTTACCTTTATGACCCTAAATGGTCATGTTGACTTACCCACCTCCTCCCAAAATGGCCAATGATGGGCCTGGAGGATGTGGGAAGGGGAGGGGCCCCAAGTGGGCATGTACACAGCTATGCTTCCCCACCATATTCTGCATGATTGCCACTTCTGGAATTTTTCAAACCCTGAAGAATGTTTCAGTGGTTTAACAATGGTAAAAACACTGAGAAAGGCTGCTCTAGTGTGAACCAAAGGGCTCTTGCCCTGTAGCTTGCAGCCTGAGGACCAGATGAACTTCTGAAAATCCTGGATATATCTTGAGCTGCATTAGACTGGTGAATGATTTTACTGCTTGCATGTAGAACTGAGCTGGCTGAAGACAGCTGATCCTGGGCTATCATTTTTGTACAAGGGGGAACATTACAAGTTGTCCAGTTGTGTTTCATTGTTTTCAGGTTGTCCAGTCTGAGGATGTGGACAGGACAACTAGTCTGGTGTTTTTTATCCCTGTTGTCTTTCTGTTTGTCTTGTCTAGAATCAAGTGAAAGTTGTTCCCTGGACTTGTTTGTTCTGTTTAGGTCCAGGAGAGTTGATACCTGGACTGTGGTCTTTAATAAAAGACAGCAGGTATTTTCTGGTTCTTTTTCCAGCCAGGGTGAGGCTGGTGATCATACCGTTATCCTGAAATCAGATGGAAGCAAAAGCTGTGGCAACAAAAGCATTTTATTTGTACAAATAGAGAGGTAAAGCTCTAAAAGCAAGTTCAAGCATTTCTGACTCTTGCTTTCAGAAGCCAGCATGTATATCATGTGTTCTATCAATCAACTGCCTTGGGCAGTCCCATAGGAGGAGTTACAATCTATTTCCCAAATTGCCCCCTTCATATAACCATACAAGTTATAACGTCATGGCATGTCCATTAAAATGAGCTTTAGCTCCTCCTGGAACAAGTTTGTTAAAATGATAATAAGGTCCTCTGGTCTCTGTGCAGGCATTAAACATCCAAAAGCTGCTATCTAAAGCAGTTCTAAAAACTACTCTCAACAGGATGTGTCTTGGAGTTAAGCTAAAAAGCTGGTATGAAAATCTGATGTCTGCACTCAATTGAGATGCATCAAACAATGAGCAGTCCGATTTGGTAAAGGAATAAAGAGAAATACATCTCATTTTAGATTAGATTATAATAAGTTAGAGGTGTGTGTGTTAATATTCATACACCTATTATGCCTGCTCAATTCAATCTAAGGTTAACAGCATTCAAGCTCCTAGACCCTAATCATATATGGTGTGTCTGTTTAAACTTGAAATCACTACCAAATCAATCCCCTTTTTGTGTAATTTAGCTGTTACCAGGATATGTTTACAGAGGGTTTCTCTTCCTGTTCAGCACAGTTTTTACTGTTCCCAGCAAGTGTTAATTTTAGAATATCTTATTTCCTCATTTCTCACCATGTGTAGACTAGGCTTGAGGTGTACAGATGAGCGCATATAATGGGCATTATTTGCTAAGGCTAATTGTTGGTTCTGGCCGGAGGACCTGGTTTTCTTCGGGGTCAGAGTCAATTCTTTCTTTTATTAATTTTTTTTATTTTCTAAAAAGATAGAAACAAAATAGATACGTATAATAAACATTAGTAAAGCTATTAGTTAGACTCTAAACATATTATAATAGTAAAATCCACTCCTTTCCCCGTATATTTTACTTTCTTAAATAGTTCAAATAAGGACCCCATTGTTCTTGAAAAGCTTCTTTGGTTTTTCCATTAATGGTTAATGTAAATTTAGCCATCTTGGTGAGATCCGCTAATTTACTCTGCCAATCTTCTATTGACGGTAGCTCCTGCGTTTTCCATTTTCTAGCCAGAACTAGTCTTGCTGCCATCATTGCATAGAAGAATAGACTTTTTGTTTATGTTGGGAGGCACTGCGGTGGTAGGGTCAATTCTAATGGGAGCCTGGGGTCCTGGGAGACCATGTCTGCATCTTTTGCTTGACTTGGCTTAAAAGTTGTTTGTTACAGAGAGAGATGTCACCCTGATCTCTTGGTGGAAGATGGATGGTCCCTATTGAGCTAGCATGGACTGCCTGAATGGTGGAAAGATAACAGAAGAGACATCGTGGCGTCTCTAGAACTGATATTAAATACCTGGATGGGAGTTGAGGGAGGAATGGATCATTAATTAACTGAACTGTATTAGCTATATGACATTTGTTCAGTATCAGCTTGCTGAGCAATGTTAATTCGTGTAAATAGCTGGGTTGTATCAACTATATGACATTTGTTCAATGTCAGCTTGTTGAGCAATGTTGACTTGGGACATCTGCTTGTTGGCATGATGAAGAGGTCAGAAGAAGTTTCTGGGGATCTTTTATGAAGATTATAGAAATACATTCAATTAAAGGTTTAATATTTAATTTATTCACATTCACACATATGTACACATGTATATGAAGGTGTGAACATTCTATTTAGAAAATCAGAGAAGTTAGACCATGGTTTGCCAGATGTGAGATAGAACTGGGCTGAACTCTTGGGGATTTTTTTCTTTTGTTTGGGTCAATGGTTAGGTAAACAGGAGGAAGAGGAAGTTGGCCACATATGGAAAATGCTTTATGCAACTTTGAGCAGCAGTCCCCAACCTTTTCCTGGTTTAGGACCGCTTCTGGGGGTGGGAGAGAGCCGGTGGCCCGGGTGCCGCGCACGCGCGACAGCACACTGCAAACGCGCAAATGCATTATCCAAAGTGCACAGAATGATCCATGGTTGGCACTCCTATGGATACCCTGGCTGACCTGGAATGACGAAATGACCCAAGTAAACCCTAGGTTTCTCAGGAGCTGAGAACAAAGAAAAGACAAAGGAGATGGCTGGAGTGATAGTAGAGAAAGACTTGGGAGGAGTCTGCAGCCCGCTGTGATAATTTTGTATCCATTTTCTTGTATCCATACCAGCTTGCACATTATCAGAAACAGAATCATATAGTCCCAGGATGCCAAGTTGTTCAGTTGTTTGCAATTAGTTTGTCCAGTTTGGGAATATGAACAGGATTCCTGGAAGTTCAAAACCCATGATCTGCTTGTACAACCTCCTGGCTGTTTAAATCTGCCAGGTAGGGGCTGGTGGACTGGGCCTGGGAGACAGTAAATGCCTCCCTGAGGAGGAGGTGGTTGCCTCTGCCTTTTCTGCAAGGAACCCTCTCTAGACACCTAGGTTAGTTAGTTTACCCACAAATTTATTTCAGATAATTTCACCAGTTTTTCAGCAACTATCTCTGCCCAGTTCTAAACAACAACTTAGTAAGTCAGGCTGCTGCTGCTGTTAAAAATCATCCCTCTTACTTCTAACCTTGAAGTAGAATCACCAGACAGTCTGGTAGGTAGAAAAGATACTGCATTGTGCAACAAAGGGAGCAGAGCACCGCTCAGATGAGCTCAATTTTTTTTCCATTTGCAGATGGCTTATTGTCCCTTTTTCCAGGCCACTTCATCCCCTAGGTTGTCTTATTTCTCCCCCAGAGGTGAGTTACAGACTTTACTTTTCTAACACACCTCTCACATGTCATCATTATAATATATTTTAACACAGCTAGGGGTGGAGAAGACTCTTGAGAGTCCCTTGGACTGCAAGGCGAACAAACCGGTCAGTCCTAGAGGAGATCAGCCTGACTGCTCCTTAGAAGGCCAGATCCTGCAGATGAAACTCGAATACTTTGGCCACCTCATGAGAAGGAAGAACTCCCTGGAGAAGAGCCTAATGCTGGGAGCGATCGAGGGCAAAAGAAGAAGGGGGCGACAGAGAATGAGGTGGCTGGATGGAGTCACTGAAGCAGTAGGTACAAACTTAAATGGACTCCGGGGAATGGTAGAGGACAGGAAGGCCTGGAGGATCATTGTCCATGAGGTCACGATGTGTCAGACACGACTTCGCACCTAACAAAGGGGTGGAGAGGGCCTCTAACTTGTTTTTCTCCCCAATGTTCCATGAATTCTGCCTGAGTACCTTTCATCTGCTTTTCTGTTTAATAGTCTTTTGAGGGGGGACACCCTGCACAAAGGCTAATTTCTTGTTCAGCTCACATCCAGTATTTTTCCATCACTGCCTCTGAGATTTTAACTGCTTAGCTAAGTTCTGATTTTGAGATGGGAATTCTTGCACCCTAGATTCTTGCACCCTAGTCTGTTGTGTTCTCAGCCCTACAAATGAGAAGATTTGTCTACATGTTTGCATAACCCATCATTGGGTGTGGAGATGGAAAGGATGTGACCAGACATGAAGTACTGTTCAGTTTTCATCCAGTTTGCATAGCAGCAGCAATTATGGCAGGAGGAGTAAAGAGCTGAATTTGTGTATTGTTGTAAGGAGGTACAAGTGGATATTATAGAATCATAGAATCATAGAGTTGGAAGGGGCCATACAGGCCATCTAGTCCAACCCCCTGCTCAACGCAGGATTAGCCCTAAGCATCCTAAAGCATCCAAGAAAAGTGTGTATCCAACCTTTGCTTGAAGACTGCCAGTGAGGGGGAGCTCACCACCTCCTTAGGCAGCCTATTCCACTGCTGAACTACTCTGACTGTGAAAAACTTGTTCCTGATATCTAGCCTATATCGTTGTACTTGAAGTTTAAACCAATTACTGCGTGTCCTCTCCTCTGCAGCCAGCAGAAACAGCATCCTGCCCTCCTCCAAGTGACAACCTTTCAAATATTTAAAGAGGGCTATCATGTCCCCTCTCAACCTCCTTTTCTCCAGGCTGAACATTCCCAAGTCCCTCAACCTATCTTCATAGGGCTTGATCCCTTGGCCCCAGATCATCTTCGTCGCTCTCCTCTGTACCCTTTCAATTTTATCGACGTCCTTCTTGAAGTGAGGCCTCCAGAACTGCACACAGTACTCCAGGTGTGGTCTGACCAGTGCCGTATACAATGGGACTATGACATCTTGTGATTTTGATGTGATGCCTCTGTTGATACAGCCCAAAATGGCATTTGCCTTTTTTACCGCTGCATCACACTGCCTGCTCATGTTTAGTTTACAATCCACAAGTACCCCAAGGTCTCGTTCACACACAGTGCTACCTAGAAGCGTATCCCCCATCCAGTAGGCATGCTTTTCATTTTTCTGACCCAGATGCAGAACTTTACACTTATCTTTATTAAATTGCATCTTGTTCTCATTTGCCCATTTTTCCATTGTGTTCAGATCTCGTTGAACTCTGTCTCTATCTTCCAGAGTATTTGCCAGTCCTCCCAATTTGGTGTCATCTGCAAACTTGATGAGTAGTCCCTCCACCCCCTCATCAAGATCATTAATAAATATGTTAAAAAGTACCGGGCCGAGCACCGAGCCCTGAGGTACCCCACTACTCACCTCTCTCCAGTCTGATGAAACACCATTGACAACAACTCTTTGAGTGCGGTTCTCTAACCAATTCCCTATCCAACTAACTATCTGAAAATCCAGATTGCAGTCCTTCAACTTATCCATCAGAACATCATGGGGAACCTTGTCAAAAGCTTTACTAAAATCCAAGTAAATGACATCAACCGAATTTCCCCGATCCAGCAAACCTGTTACTTGGTCAAAAAAGGAAACTAGGTTGGTCTGGCAGGACCTGTTGGAGACAAATCCATGCTGACTTCCTTGGATCACCAAATTGTCCTCCAGATGTTTGCAGATCACTCCCTTTAATATCTGCTCCATTATCTTCCCCACAACAGAGGTCAGACTCACTGGTCTGTAGTTTCCTGGGTCATCCTTCCTCCCTTTTTTGAAGATCGGAATAACGTTTGCTCTTTTCCAGTCCTCCGGGACATCTCCAGTCCTTAAAGAGGTTCCGAAGATGATGGACAAGGGCTGTGCAAGTTCTCTGGAAAGTTCTTTGAGTACTCTCGGGTGCATTTCATCCGGACCAGGGGATTTTAACTCATCCAGTGCAGCTAAATGCCTCTCAACAACCTCTCTATCCATGTTAACCTGCCACCCAGACACTATCCTTTG
Organism: Paroedura picta; assembly: GCF_049243985.1. Lineage (NCBI taxonomy): Eukaryota > Metazoa > Chordata > Lepidosauria > Squamata > Gekkonidae > Paroedura > Paroedura picta. The sequence continues at coordinate 98,205,357 of NC_135372.1, read as the reverse complement.
GCTACAGCCATCTCTAGATGTGCCTAAACACTTTGACCTGTGGGAAAAAACAGATGTAAAATAGGCACTAAGCCTTTCTGCTTTCTCTGCATCTTCCGTTAGAGTTTGTCCATCCGCACCCAACAGTGGGCCTATTGCCTCCTTTACTTTACGTTTGCTCCTCACATAACTGAAAAATCTTTTCTTGTTACAATGGGCTTCCCTGGCCAATCTTAGCTCACTCTCAGCTTTGGCCTTTCTGATGATCATATCATATTAATGATATGCTCCCTCCATTTTTAGTAGATCTTAGACTATACTGAATAAAACTAAGGCAATGTCATCCCCCCTGCAATATAGTCAAGATATTTAGTGATGCGGGATCTATGTTTTACTCACATATATAGAATCATAGAGTTGAAATGGAGTCCTGGGTCATTTAGTCCAACCCCCTGCACTATGCAGGACACTAACCCTATCGCTCATCCACAGTAACCTGCCACCTCCTTGAACCTTCACAGCCTCTCCATTAGAAGCCTATCCAAGCTCTGTTTAAAAATTTCCAATTTTCCAATCCACAGAGAACCTACCACCTCCCAAGGAAGCCTGTTCCACTGAGAAACCGCTCTAACTGTCAGGAACGTCTTCCGGATGTTTAGATGGAATTTCTTTTGAATTAATTTCATCCCACTGGTTCTGGTCCATCTCTCTGGGGCAAGAGAGAACAACTCTTCTCCATCCTCTATATCAGTGGTCCGCAACCTTTTGGCTGCCGCGGACCGCTGCTCCAGAGTGGGGCGAGAGGGCGGCCCGGGGGCCCACGCAAGCGCGGCAGCCCCAGCGCAAATGCGCATGCGCGGACTGCCGCACACGTGCGTTTGCGCCACCGCCATGCTGGCGGCCACGGCTCCCCCTCCCGGCCCCTCCGGGCCGCCAGCAAATCGGCCGCTAAAGCGGCCGATTAGTTTGCGCCTCAGCAAGCTTCTCCCCCCGAAACAAGAAGCTTGCCGGGCCGCGAGCTAATTGGACGCTTTGGCTTTAGCGGCCGATTTGCTTGCGGCCTGGCGAGCTTCTTGCTTCAGGGGGGGGAGGGAAGAAGGAGCCGCGGCCCTGCGCCAAGGCCTTCACAGCCCGGCACCAGGCCGCGGGCTGCGGGCTAGGGACCACTGCTCTATATGGCAGCCTTTTAAATACTTGAAGATGGTTATCAAATCCCCTCTCAGTCATATCCTCTGCAGGTTAAAAAGACCAAGCTCCCCCAACCTTTCCTCATACCTCATACAAGCTCCCCCAACCTTTCCTCATAGGTCTCCAAAACCCTCACCATCTTTGTTGCCCTCCTCTGGACATGCTCCAATTTATCTACATTCTTCTTCAAGTGTGGTGCCCAAAATTGAACACAGTACTCCAAGTGACTCCCAATATCTGAGAAGTCATGAGCTGGATTCTAAGCCAAACAATGCTGTTTTCAAGGCCTAATCACACATTCACCTCCATGAACCAATACGTACACCAGGCCTACACTTTCACTTGTGCAGGCTGCACACAGTCCTTACGTTGGATCCAAGTGTAGTAGCTCTTGGCTAGGGATGTCAGCCTCCAGGTGGGACCTGGAGATCCTCTGGAATTACCGCTCATCTCCAGACTGCAGAGATGAGTTTCCCTGGAGAAAATGGTTACTTTGGAAGGTAGACTCTGTGTTATTGTACAGTCCTCTCATGCTTGACTATCTAAATACCTTTATTTGCAACAGCCTTCCTCCAGCCATTTTTCAGCTGGCAGGGCTTTGATACCAAATTCTGAGGGGTTGAGTAGAAGGAACACATTGGGGGAGGGGGGAGTGCAACAGATTCAGCTCTCCCTTCCATTCCTCTTCCACTGTGTGAAAATTCAACAAGGTCACTGTAGACCAGACATATGAACAGAAAGCCACTCTTCTCCTGACTCCTCCCCAGTTTAGTTTTAAAATATTATTTATATAAATATAAAAACCCAACTGGAGTAACCCTGGTTGAGAATGACTGTTTTAAGGTGTTACTGGACTCTGTCTATAGCTGTGGGAAAGAGCAAGGCTAACACAGCTGCCCATCTGATCTGAGGCTAAGCTAATGACCTTCATTGCCTAGAAGCAAGTCTTAATCCTTATTCTCTCTCATGCATTCAGAATCATAAAACAGATAAGAGGAAGTTACATTTTCTTATATTTGTTTCTAAATAAAGAAGGCATGGGAGAGGGGGTATTATTCATTGTGCATTGTGCCACTTCTACAGAAGTCATATTGTACTCTGAAAATCCCATGTTTCTCCTTTTCCCCTTCTTGATATATTTTGTATGATAGAAAGCATATCATATTCTTCACATGACACATATGCCTAAAGTTGTCTAAAGGATATACTGATATGATTCAATTTAATGTCACATGTAGCTGCTTCACCTTCTGTATAAACATCTGACTTCACTTTGCCATATTCTCCATTACTGGTGAATCCTTTGGGAGATCTGTATGCTTGTCATAGGTCAACCATTAAGCATCAGGAATGTAAAAATCTAATTAATTAATGGTTCCACAAAGAAACAAGACAGAGTTACACCCCTCTAAGTCCATCAAATGAATGGGCTTATAAGAGTATAGCTCTGTTTGGGACAGCACTTAGTCATATCCTTATCCATCCATGGTTCCTCTATATATTCGTGAAACAGCATGTTGGGTGGAACTTGTCTGGCTGTCCGAGCTGGAATAGGGCCAATAAGGGTACAGCCATCATTTAATGTCCTTAAAAATTGCCCAATCTAGAAACAGTTTCTTCATTTTAATGAATGCAGTGGAACAGATGAAAGTATGGGCCCATGAGTCTCTCAGGGGCAGATCCCATCTCCTCCTACTTTCTTGTGGCCCGCACTGTGATTCCAGGGCTCTGGTACAGCTGCAGTCCGGCCTACTGCAGTACCTAGGCTCCAGTGCATCCACTGCTGCACCAGTGCATCTCCCAGAATCTGATACAGCTGCTGCTGAGCCCAGCAAAGCTCCTAGATTTCTGGAAACAGGCCTGTGCCGCTGCAGTCGAAGTTGGGGTTGCGGCAAGAAAAAGGTTGAGAACTGGCATTCCTGCACAACAGGCCTTTGATACCCTGCCCCAGCTGTTCCTGAAGGTTTCCTCTCCTCTAAGAGCAGTACTTCAGAGGATAAAGGGATGGACTGTAGCAGTAAGGAGGAAGAGAGAAATTTCTGGTAGATCCAAACCAATGTGCGGGAAATTTCTGGGTTTACCTGCATGCATCCAGGAATTTATTTCAAAATACTAAAAAATAGTTCTGATAGAATTGGTGTTGAAGGAAATGATTACAAACTTCTAAATGATCATTCAGTTATTGGAAATTGGTCTTAGGTTTATATTGGAGATGAGACCTATCACTTCCTTATGAAGAAATGCTCCCTGCTCTGCAACCTTTTACCTACAGTAGAATATAGGAAAACTGATATGAGGCTCTGTAATGTGCCTGAGGGTGGGGGAGAGTAGTTTATAGAGTGCTTTTCGGAGAGCTAAAGGAAAGCTAAAAACAATGTAGATAACTGAGGGAGGTTTAGGCTAAATTCAGGGACTGTTAACATATTTCTGATAACACAGTACTTAGCACAGACAGGCAGGGTAAGTAGAGGGGTGATGATGGATATGCTCTATTCAATGTAAACCTGAAGGCTGTGCTCACCTTGTGACCCTTGCCATACCAGAGGATGAGATCAGGGTGGATCTGGAGATGGTATGATGGAGTGGAATGATGGCACTGGTCCAGGGGATGCAGCCAGCCTCTTAGGTAAAGTTATATAACCCTATGTAACCCTATTGTTCTTTGCACGGGTCTTTCCAGACCCTAGTCCCCTGTGCCTGTTTTTCTTTGCTGCAGATAAATAAAAACACACAGCTTTCCAGTCTGACACGGTTTGGGTAACATCACGCTAGACAAAGGAGTCTGTAAGGCCTGCAGGGCTATCAGAATTTTCCTTCACCAAGAAATTTGTGCAGAAGCAAAACATACTCAAGTTCTCTATATTTTAAGAATCTGCTCCATATTGACCCTTGGCCCCATAATGTGACTGTGACCTTATCAGACATGCCCCAACTGTCAGCATCCAGGCCTCTCCTCGCTAAGAGGAGCGGCCTTCCTGAAAACGCCCTTAATGTTACATGCACCCTGCTAATATCCTGTTTTGCAATGGCAGCTTGGCACTAGAAACACCCAAATATGTGTAAGTTTTGCCAATGTCTGCACATATGCAGAACAAGGAAAAATGTACTCTATAGCCAGATGCCAGGCTTTCCAGGAGCTGCCTGGATTTCTTAGGTGGACTCTCACTCTGAGCCAGAAGGGTATTCAGCTAGTAATTTTGCTCTTCCCCTCTCCCTGGAGGCAATAACAATTTGCAGGTCAATGCAGCACTTTGGAATGTACAATTCCCTCACCCTCTGAATGCAGATTCTTTCCCATCAAATCCCAGTTCCTTTGTTTAACTAATGTTTTGCTCTTTGACCCGTCTTCCTTATCCTCTTATCTAAAAGGAGTATTAAGACAGCTTTGGGCATTTATTATTTGGCCAAAGTAATCATGTCCTGGGAAAAACCTGTCCTGGGACCAAAAGCAAGTAAAGGTTGTTATCTCTGTCCTGGGACTCCAATTTCAATGTTTCTCCATTTTTTTGGTGCTCACAGTGTACTGCTGATTGAAAAAAATTGCCCATGATAGGCCCAGTTTAAGAAAATAAAAGAAGGCATTACTCTAATGGTATCTTATAATTACCAATTGGAAAGTTTTTCTTTCTGTTTTCCCTGCCCCTCTCACAGCTGCCATTTTTTGCTGTTAGGAGATAGCCCTCTGCCTATCTGTGTAGGTTTGTTCAGAAGAGTGAAATATAAGTTAAATTAAGTTTCCTCAGCAGTGACTGAAGAGTCTAGCCACAATTAAAATTGGATGCTTGCAAGAATAACCTATGTTTGTAACACTAAAGGGAACAATATTTTGTAACACTGTGTATTGTCAATGAGAAATACTTTGTAACTTTTGTATTAATATTATATATATATATATATTATAAAGCTAGTCTTATATAATAGAGGGTTCATGGATGATATATTAGATTATCAGAATATTAGCTAATTTAGAAACAAGAGGGCCTCATTTCTTAGTGATATAGTCCATTCAAATTCTAAAGCTGGGGAGATCACCCTTAGGGATAGGAAATATTAGCCTTATGGAGAGCAGACTCCTCATCTGTCAGGATGAAATGCGGGGAAAATAATTATGTTATGCCTAAAAAGTGATACTAGGAGGAATATGGGAATGGTAGAGGACAGGAAGGCCTGGAGGATCATTGTCCATGGGGTCGCGATGGGTCGGACACGACTTCGCACATAACAACAACAGGAGGAATATACTTGTGGATTGTAAGCTAAACATGAGCAGGCAGTGTGATGCAGCAGTAAAAAAGGTGAATGCCATTTTGGGCTGTATCAACAGGGGCATCACATCAAAATCACAAGATGTCATCGTCCCATTGTATACAGCACTGGTCAGACCACACCTGGAGTACTGTGTGCAGTTCTGGAGGCCTCACTTCAAGAAGGATGTAGATAAAATTGAAAGGGCACAGAGGAGAGCGATGAGGATGATCTGAGGCCAAGGGACCAAGCCCTATGAAGATAGGTTGAGGGACTTGGGAATGTTCAGCTTGGAGAAAAGGAGGTTGAGAGGGGACATGATAGCCCTCTTTAAGTATTTGAAAGGTTGTCACTTAGAGGGGAGGATGCTGTTTCTGTTGATTGCAGAGGAAAGGACGCACAGTAATGGGTTTAAACTACAAGTACAACGATATAGGCTAGATATCAGGAAAAAATTTTTCACAGTCAGAGTAGTTCAGCAGTGGAATAGGCTTCCTAAGGAGGTGGTGAGCTCCCCCTCACTGGCAGTCTTCAAGCAAAGGTTGTATACACACTTTTCTTGGATGCTTTAGGATGCTCTGGGCTGATCCTGTGTTGAGCAGGGGGTTGGACTAGATGGCCTGTTTGGCCTCTTCCAACTCTATGATTCTATGAATATAAGATGGAGGAGACTTGTCTTGGCAGTTCCTGTGCCAAAGGGCCCACAATCCAACTGGAGTGCCTAAACTCAGCCCATAAACCTGTAGACAGAATGAAGCACCAAGTTCTCCTGCATCATATTAAAGGCATTTAATATGTTAGCATGTCAATAAAGCCAGCTCAATGTTTGAACAGGCATCTTCTTCCCCTTATATATTCCTTTGCATCCCCTTTCCCTTACCCCGCCCTCCTTGTCTGAGAGACAGGGGTTTACAATCTACACGCCCACCTGAAAAGGGTTGATGTCTTCATAAAGAAACAAAAAGACAAAGCTTTTACATAGGTACATTTTACTTGTCTGGCTGTGGTTTAGCAAAGTAGCTTCCTATGCAGCCTGCTTTTAGCTTATTAAGTGTGACATCTAAACTATTTCATAGAAACAGTGTTGAACTGTTGATCCACCTCCAGGAAATGCATATGAACTTTTAAAACTTCTGCTTTTAAGAAACGTGTGTGTGTATTCTTGCTTGCAGCTTTTAACTGCTTTTAGTGTACCGTGGTGAAACATCTCCCTAGTGAACCTATACCTGATAGCCATTAAGCAGTGTTGGTCCCCATGGTTTGGTTCCCAACCAAGTAACATGCCTTCCTTAACTGTAGGAAGCAGAAGGTGTAACAGAGATCTCACCTTCCCTAGTATGGAATGAGGCCACTGCAAAAAGCTTTCCATTCTCTACTTGTAAAAGAGACTCCAAGAATTCACCTTACTGTTACCACAAGCAAAGTGATTTTTTTATTTTTCATTCTCATCATGTTCATTTATGTCTATATTTATGTTTAGTGCGGGCAGGGGGAGTGGAGTGACAAAATTATTTTGACAAGTTCACACAACTCCAGAAAAAAATTAAATATCTAAACCCAAAATTAGAGATTTAATAAGAAGCATATTTGCTAAAACTTTAAGAGCATTATGATATAAACAATACCAATATTTCTCAACACATGCAGAGTCAAAGTAAGCAAACCAAACATTGTTCAATTAGCAGCACCTTTTATATTCAGGTACCCCGAGTTATTTCTCTGAGATTTCATCAATGTTTAACTTAATTATTCTGACTGCTAGACCCTCTTTAGCTCTGACACTCATACACATGTCTACTTTTTGCATTAAATTTCTTCCAAGCAGGGAAAAATCACTTTGAGGAACATGCATAAAGCTATGCATTAGTTGTTGATTTCCTATAGTAAGCAATATGGGTTCTGCACTTTAGAATGATGAATACCATTTTTACTCATGCATTTGGTGTGTTCAGTCAAAATGTGCCAATAAATCAAAACCTTAATATAAACAAATTAACATATTAAAAATTCCTTTTACTTAGTAACTTTAGCTACAAACTCTTTAATATTTGTTTTTATTTATTTATTTATTTAAGGCCTATGTCTTTATTTCCTCCTTGGAAAACTTTTCCACAAATATATTTATTTCTGTTCTACAGTCAACTTTTCCTCCAACCTCTTCCTTATCTGATTAACAACATTCTTTAACATTCCCCCTTAAGTTGCTGTTAGTGACACTCCGCTGCAGCCAAGTAAATAACTATCTCTAGTTATAAGTCATTTTATTTTTTATATTCACCAACACATACCCACACCCATTCATGCATTTCTCAAAACAAAACACTCCTCACTGTTTAGCGTATCACCACACTTCAATGCAAACCTGTTTTGCCATTTAACCTGCCAGTCACACAAATCCAGCAAATCTGCATCAGTCCATCATACAGAAATTATTCAGTTCTCCCATAGGGATTCTCTGGATGCCCCTGAGTATTTTAATGTATAAGTTTGTAACTCAAAGATTTTGCCCCAATATTTGACCATAACAACCATGAGGGACCAGGCCCCGATCCCTTTGACAGTTATCCATTCTCTTGGATATTGTTGTTATCCTGCTCCATTTGATAGCCTTAATATTTAACCATCTTTATACAGTTTCCCACAAAAACACACAGTTTCCCATGAAACAACATAAAACACAAGAAAAACTTATCTTTCACCCTATTTTTACAGGGAGATAGAGAAACCCACATACCCAATATACATAGTAAAACAAACATAAACAAAAAGTGTCCATGCATGAAACTCTGAAGTTATCACCCTTACATACTTAGGCATTCGGTGACACAGTTTACGCCTGTTCCTCTAACTCTGCAGCGAAGAGCGCTGGACAGGCTTGCATTTCGATGAAGCAACTTATATTTGCAACGACTGGCGCCGACGAAATTCCACCTGGTTGTTGGTTTTGTCTCTTAAATGCATTCCCGGGACCTAAGCAAGGCGCCCCTCCTTCGCGGTCCCAAATGGCTGGGGCTCGAAGGTGAGATCGGGCGTGATCCCTGGCAGTCAAGGCTAGGCAAAGTAGAAACAGTTCCTTTTCTGTCCCGCTCTCACGTAACAGCAGCTCGACTACTGAAAAAAAAGGCAGAAAGGAGAAGCCAAACAAAACACGTTTCCTGTTTACCTCCTCCATCTTTTGTACCGTGTTTTGCCTATGGCGAGCGTCGCACATCGCTGCAGGCGGATGTGTCTCAGTTGTTCTCAGCTGGGACTTCCCTACTCCAAGGTGCTTTAAACCTCATTGGATTTATTTCCTGATCTGCCACGCCTTCACTCCCGCGACATTTCTGTAGGTGGGTTGTGCTTTCCACCAGTTCCCATTTTAAAACAAGCAATATAACGGCAACTGCATTTGAGGTGAGTTTTCTAATACGGTTGGATTTGGGGACAGCTTCTTGGGAGTTTATGTAGGCGTCAGTTTTGGAGGGGAATAAATAAAATAAGCACCCGATGGCTTTTTAGGGCTGTAATGCCTGTTATTTGAAGCTTTCGTATTCTGAAGTTGGGTTTTAATAGCTTGAGGAAAAGGCGCCTTTGAAAGGATACAAGACTTTTGTAAGGGGAGGACAGGCTCAAGTGGGTGCCAAACCAAAATTCTGTATTCATAGTATTTTGCATATGTAGCTTGCTTGCACCCCCTCCACAAATATGTTTTTTCTCCAATAGTTCTCTTTTTTTTCAAGTGCTTTGTTTTTCTCTCTGATGGCTGGAGGTAAAAGTCACAAATATGTCTGTGTAAACTATAAAGTGTCTCAGAAGTCACTTCAGTTGTGGCTCATTTTGTGCACAGGCAACACTAATGGGGTTTATAGATCACAGAACATTAGTTCGGTCACATATTTTATTTTTTTTAATTTATTTATTGTATTTTTATACCGCTCTCACCGAAGGCTCAGTGTGGTTTACATGAAACAAGAAACGTTATAGGTAACTCCATTTGTAGTAATAACGAGGTGATAACAACAACAATATTAACATAACAACAGTAACATTAAAGAACAGTGGAACTGCAAAGAGCATCAGTTCAACTCATACTGAGGCCCAGTGGGTTTGGAGAATTTGTACTGTAGTGGTCGTGGTTGGAGGGAGGCATCTTTTAAAATTTGTGTTCAAGTCCTGGGAAGGTGTGGCCAACTGTGCCTTTTCCATGTTAGTTGACACACTGAAAACCCATGGTTTTATGTGGTTTACATCTGTGATAACTAACATGAGATTTTTCATATTTTTACATGCACAGATGTGGTTTTTCCATGTAACCTTGAATCAGCAGCTAGTGAAGAGCCTTCTGTGCTATGTTAGTAGTGTGAGTCACCTGGAAGACAACCAATTATTGTTTGAACTAATTGAGTTGAGTTTTGATGCTTTCTTAAAGTTGTCAGGCAAGGATTTTGATTAGTTTCTCTACTAACTTTGATGTCCACAGTTTTGAACTTTAAGGCCTACTTCTTTATCTGTTTGTATCTTAAAACATTGAGGCCAATGTGATGCGTTCCAGAAGCATAAAGTGGAGAAAACTTTTCCAAAAGGGTGTAGGAGTTTTCTACTTACTCTCCCCTCTTTATTATTAGCTTTATAGTAGGGTTCTAATTAGTTTGTTCACTTGCCGTCTTGTTACCTTTAGTAATTGCAATTATAGGTATTTATGGGTTTTATTGTGCTTTTATTCTTTTATTGTGTAAACCACTGTGAGCCCAATCGGGAATGGTGGTATACAAATTTAAATACTGAATAATAAATAAAATAAATTAGCTTCTTCTGTATTAATGTAATTCTGCTTGTTTCTGCTGCAACAACAAATGTTGTAGCACCTACAGTCCTTTTCCTCAAATACATGAGGAATACATGAGGTAGATCCTCTTTTAGTAGAACATTCTCACATACATGGTACAAGAAAAAAGTTGAAACAGCAAAAAGTCCACCAAATGCAAGAAGTCTAGGTAACAAGGTTTGCCAAAGAGCATATTGTATATGAGGAAAACCTGGAAAGTGGATGATTAGAGCATGACATTGTATGAATGTGCTAAAAGGAATGGACAGCAAAATAAATACTACAGCACATAAAATCTGATAGGCAAAATCACAAAACTCCCACTTACATATTTTAGCCATATCATGTGATCCAACTCAGTGGAGAAAGCAGTTATGCTAGGATTGGTCAGTGGAAAAAGGAAACCAGGCCAACAAAGAGCATGGTGGTTAAACACAATCAGGGTGGACACCTGCCAGAACATTGTGCAGCTGAGGGAGGTGGTGTGGAATTGGGGATTATGGCAACATCTGAGCTATGGGTTTGCCAAGAGTCAGATTCGAATGTCAGAGTGGAATGACTGCTGTTTGACTACCACAGGGGTTCTGGGCCTGGAATAGCAGGCCCCAGAGCAGAATAACGGTCCCTAGGAGTAAGAAAAGCATTTTGAACCTCTAAAGACAGAACGCGGTGTATAATCAAAGCCCCTGGTACTATCATACTCTAGGTCAGTGGTCCCCAACCACCAGACTGCGGCCCGGTGCTGGGCCAGAAAGGCCTCAGCACCGGGCCACGGCCCCTCTCCCCCCCCCCCCAGCGAGAAACTCGCCAGGCTGCCAAAGCGGCCGATTAGCTTGCGGCCCGGCAAGCTTCTTTCTGCGGGAGGGGGGATAGGGAAGCACGGTCTCCGGCACACCAGCAGTGCAAACGTCCATGCATGCACATTTGCACCCGGCGGGGCCGCAAACGCGCATGCATGGCAGTTTCACGCATTCGCGGCACATCCGCACATGCGTGTATGCGGCCCCACCGGGCCTTTGCGCATTGGCTGCCGTGCATGCATGGTGCCCGGATCACCCCCCCCTCCACGGGTCTGCAATCCCAAAAAGGTTGCGGACCACTGCTCTAGGTAATTCCAGGTCCAAAACCCTCATTTCACATTTTATTTGCATTCTTGCCTCCTATTATTTCCAGTGGGTCTTCCAATGTCTCTCATGGTTTCCATTGTCATTCATTTTAGTACATCCCATGAGCTGCCACAAAAAGAGAAGTTTGGAAGCCAGATAAGAGAAAAACCTCCATGTGGAAACAGCTAAAGAGAGATTATACATTTCAGTTGCCCAGCTGCTTCCCCACAGTTTTAAGGGTTGGAATTGTCTGATAAATATCTGATAAACATGCCCATTTATAGGCTTGAATAGAGGTGGCCTAGGCAGCAGAACAACACTGCTTGCACAACATGATACACAGCAACTGCTTTCACATTAAAGGATGTGGAAGTGAATGAGCTCTTGATGGTATAGTTGATAGTTTCGCCCCCCCCCCAGGCTGCTGCTCAGAGGCGCAGATGCGGCGCTGTGGCAGGTTGCCCCGTGGGAGGTGGCCAAACGTGTTGCCCGCCGAGGGTTGCTTGGCTCATCCTTGGCCCATCCTGGACTTGGAGGTGAGCAGGCCCGCCGGGGGAAGAGGCTTCGCTGCCAGGAAACGAGCAGGGCTGCCGCGTCAAAGATGCGGTGGTCCTGCTCTTTCCGCCACGCCGAAGCCGGGACCACGGGCGGGGGAGTGGGGGGACAGGTTTCAGCGCACTGAGAGAAGTAGCGAATGCTGGCAGGGGCTCCTGGGAATTGTAGTCCACAGACATCTGGATGGCCGCAGTTTGACTACCCCTGCTCTACAGGAACAAGATGGCAGGCAGCTGCTCAGTAGAGGGGGGGGACTAGATTTAAACTCTTCTGAATTGTTCAGTGTGTATGTTCAATGATGTTTGAAAGGCCAGAAATATGCAGTTAAAATGGTACTCTGTCACAGTGTAATTTCTGCTTATTGTAGGGCTAGAAAAATGAAGAGGCACTTCAGCCATCCACATGGAATGTACCATGGAAGGAAAGCTGAACCCTGGTTTCCTGGAGACGTAAGTTATTTGCTCCCTACTCCTGTTTGAAATTTTATTATTATTATTATTATTATTATTATTATTATTATTATTATTACTACTACTACTACTACTACTACTACTACTACTACTTTGATTTATAGCCCGCCACTCCCCTAAGGCTTGTGGGGGTAACAACATAAAACCCCTAATACATAAAAACATCCTTGTGGTTGTTGTTGTTAGGTGCGAAGTTGTGTCCAACCCATCGTGACCCCATGGACAATGATCCTCCAGGCCTTCCTGTCCTCTACCATTCCCCGGAGTCCATTTAAGTTTGCACCTACTGCTTCAGTGACTCCATCCAGCCACCTCATTCTCTGTCGTCCCCTTCTTCTTTTGCCCTCGATCGCTCCCAGCATTAGGCTCTTCTCCAGGGAGTCCTTCCTTCTCATGAGGTGGCCAAAGTATTTGAGTTTCATCTGCAGGATCTGGCCTTCTAAGGAGCAGTCAGGGCTGATCTCCTCTAGGACTGACCGGTTTGTTCGCCTTGCAGTCCAAGGGACTCGCAAGAGTCTTCTCCAGCACTAGAGTTCAAAAGCCTCAATTCTTTGACGGTCGGCCTTCCTTATGGTCCAACTTTCGCAGCCATACATTGCAACTGGGAATACCATAGCCTTGACTAAACGCACTTTTGTTGGCAGGGTGATGTCTCTGCTTTTTAGGATGCTGTCTAGATTTGCCATAACCTTCCTCCCCAGGAGCAAGCGTCTTTTAATTTCTTTACTGCAGTCCCCATCTGCAGGGATCATGGAGCCCAGGAACATAAAATCTGTCACTACCTCCATTTCTTCCCCATCTTCACCTGTTGTATTCTGGGGTAAAATGGGCTTTGCCCCTAGTGTTTTGATAATGCCTTATCATGAACATGTTTGGTCCAGTGAGTCCACTGAATCACAGGGGTCATTATTCTTTACATAAAAAGAATATAATGCTAGGAATAGTTAACAAATGTAGACCTAATTTTTATACAAGGATGATACTTGATTATAGTTGTACAAATGACAGCAGCAGAACACTGGGAAAATGGTAAACAAGGAACATAGCAAAATTATCAAAGCTAGTACAACTAGGATGTAGACATATTAAAAGAATGTAGATCAGACATCTGGAAGCCTGTTATACCTTTGGAGAAAGAGTAGAATATAGAAGAAGAAAACTTGGTTTCTGTACCTCGCTTTTTACTACTTGAAGGAGTGTCAAAGCAGCTTATAATGGCCTTCCCTCCCTCTCACAGATACCCTGTGAGGTAGGTGGGCCTGAGAGAGCTCTGGCAGAACTACTCTGTGAGTACAGCTCTAAGAAGGCTGACTAGCCCAAGTCACCCAGCTGGCTGCATGAAGAAGAAGAAGAGTTGGTTCTTATATGCCGCTTTTCTCTACCCGAAGGAGGCTCAAAGTGGCTTACAGTCGTCTTCCCTTTCCTCTCGCCACAACAGATATCCTGTGAGGGAGGTGAGGCTGAGAGAGCCCTGATATCACTGCTGGGTCAGAACAGCTTTATCAGTGCCTTGGCGAGCCCAAGGTCACCCAGCTGGATGTATGTGGGGGAGTGCAGAATTGAAGCCGGCATGCCAGATTAGAAGTCCACACACCTAACCACTACACCAAACTGGCTCTGAGGAGGAATGAGGAATTGAACTCAACTCTCCAGATTAGAAGCCACCATACTTAACCACTGCACCACACTAGCTCTCTATATAGAAAATAGAATTGTATCTAAATGATAAAAGATTGCCCAGGTTGTAAGTTCTAATGATATCTTTGCAATGTTGAATTTTTGTAATTGTAAATTAGAAAAAATGTGGTCCCAAAAGCCAACATTCTTCATTCTAATATAGAACAGTTTTCCTTTTTTCTTCCTGTAAATGTTTATTTTATTTATTTCAAACATTCAGTAGGTGTCTTTCTACCCTACAAAACTCATGGCAATTTACAAGTAAAATAATAGGAGTAAAAACAGAATTTAAAACCACAGTTTAAGATTTCCAAATGAAGTTCTAAATAAAACCATCTTTGACTGCTTCCTGAAGACAGAAAAGGCCAGATGTACCTCCTTTGGGAGTTTGCAGGGCTGCCACCAAGAAAGCCTTCTCTTCTGTGTTCATCAAATAGTTAGGCATGTATGGGAAAAGAGGACCCTTCAGATACTCCCATTCCAAGTCATGTAGGGCTTTACAGAACAAAACCAACACCTACAGTTAGGCTTGGGAGCAGATCAGTAGCCAGTGTAATTACTGTAATATCAGGTTCATGTCTCCCAATAATCCGGCCCCACCAGCAGTCTAGCTATGACATTGTGCACTAGCTGCACTTCCTGAACACTCTTCAAGGGTAGTCCCAAAGAGAGCGCATTGCAGTATTTCAGTCTAGATGTAGCTAAGGCATATATAACTGTGGCTAGTTCTGGCAGAACCAGGAACAAGCACAGCCAATGCAGCCAAATTTGGCCAAAAGAACTTCAAACCCCTTCGTCACCAGATTTTCTGAAATGGTTGCTGTGTTCAGTGTATCACGTTGCTTCATGCAATCTGTTTCAGCACAATGACGTTTTGTGCTATTCTGGAAAAGGACAAGGTCTATATCATGTCAGACCCAAGGCTTGTGTAAAGAAGAGAGAAAAAATGTTGTTCTCCTCCTTTCTTTTTATATATATAAAAATGGAATGTCACAATCTGTTTGGTAATTATCAGTTCTTCACGTTGGTCATGCTATCATAGTAGTTTGTCCATCGGGAGCAACCTAGACTTGCGTCTTCCTTGGGGTCAAAAAATATATATAATTTCCCGAAAATGTTGAAGCCATGGAGGAGGAACAGAGAGAGTTTTTAAAAGGTTTTGGTAAGACAAAACAGAAGTTAACTCTGCTGCTATGATTCCTCTATTTATGCCTTTATATTTTGTTCACTAATTGGCTTCAAGAGAAATTATAGAAAATTATGCTTGAGACGGGATATTTTGCACTCCAGGAGTCTCTTGTAGGCCATACTAATACAATGTGCATACACTTGTATGCTCTTTGCCTCTTGACTGTACATATGTAACTGTTGAATATATTGTTGTGAGTCATATCTGAAGCAGTTTTGTTTATTGTCCAGAATATGCCACAAACAAACAATTGGGCAGGTAGGCCATTTCCACCGTGGAGCCAGGAGTATCAGGACCTGTGTTGGAGCCAGGACTATCAGGACCCACAGTGGGGCCAAGGTCCTGATGACCCTCAGTGGAATCCTCCCAACCCACAGGGGAACTATCCTAACCAATGGTGGGACCAAGATCATATGAACTCTCAGTGCGATCCTGTGCCACAGCAGGATCAATATCATCCTGTATGGCCATCAAGGTAGGTGGCTTCTATGTATTGGCGTAGGGAGATATATAATGTCACTTAGTTCATCTCTGATATGCTTATATCATCAGTTGAAGAGGATATTGGTTTCTAGGGATGGGCATGAACCAAGAAAATGTGGTTTAGTTTGGATCATAATGTTCATGAGCCACAACCTTTTAAGAACTAATCAAGCTGATTCAGTTCATGAGACAATAGAATAGCCCCCTAGAGAGCTAGAAACACCAAACATGCAGGGATTTTCCAGCTGACTCTTCTCTACCTGTCCTCCAAGTCTGGTAAGGATTAGATTTATGGAGGTGTATGGGCAGTGATGCAGAAGATATTGTAACGAGAAGTTAGTGACAGGCCTTGTCTTTTCTCACATCACATATATGCATTTCTTCCATTCTCTTGTGTTTTGTTTCTCTTGCTGAGACACACTGAAAAGGAAGTAATATGGCTCACAAAAACATCCTTATTTAGATCTTCTGAAGTTGGGAAAGTTTAAGGAGGGTGATAAGAATCCAGATGTTATTTTATAATTGGAGGAAATTCTTTGTAATTGGGAACGGTTTGTGAGCCAGTTTGTGCCCATTCCTATTAGTTTCTCATCTGCTCCAGAGGTTAAATGATAATGAATCTGTGAAACATTTTTGCTGTATGAAAAGCAATTTTTATAGCTTATTGTATGGCAAGAATTCACCGTATTAATATGCATATTATTTCTAAGATTAAAATGGCAGAGACTAGAGATAGACAAATGTTGGAAGAGGTTTGTGGGAGTGCTCATTTCCCATATTGTATGTAAACATTTCTTTTGTTCAGGCAGATTTTACAGCCTTAAAAATACAAAATGCAAACCTATTTATAAGATGCAAAAAAGAAATGAATGCAGCATTCCTTTCAAGTCACCTTCAGTCCTCTGGAAAGAGTTGTCTATTGCCCAACCTTCTGGTCCTAAATGTCTTCTTTATGTGCTGTCACATTTTAAAAAAGGAACCACGTGGATTCTAAAAATTGTACTATTTCAGCAGATAATGACAGGAATGCCATTCTCTATAAATCCTTCCCCAGGGTTGGGGGCCATTCTCTATAAATCCTTCCCCAGAGTTGGGGAGGGATTTAAAGAAAGCAGCATGCCTGTCATTATGAGCTGTTTGGTGTGCTGTTCTCATTTTAAATGCTTCATCCAACCTTCACCAGCAAAGCTGCCTTCGAAGGTTGGGGAAGCAAAGTCAGTGGCTCACCAAACAGATGATAATGACAGGCTTGCTGCTCCCTTTAAACCCATCCCCAAGCTTGAGGAATTATTTATAGGGAGTAGAACATCTATCATTATCAGCTGTTTGGTGGGCACTCTCTCTCCTCATCCTGCCTTCTCAGGCATTGCCTGAGAAAGCGTGGGGGTAGATGTATTTAAGTGGGCCGAACATCCACTGCTGTTTGGGACCTTTTAAAAACAGGGGATGGACGGTTCGACTTGGATAGGTCCAAAAAGTTCAGATAAGCCATCAACCTCATATTATTATTATTGTTGTTGTTGTTATTTTGCTTGTTTGTTTGTTTATGCTGCCACTCCTGGGCCTGCCATCTCATGGCAGCTAACAACAATAAAAACATACAATAAAAGGAAACCATACAA
This sequence comes from Paroedura picta, assembly GCF_049243985.1. Classification (NCBI taxonomy): domain Eukaryota; kingdom Metazoa; phylum Chordata; class Lepidosauria; order Squamata; family Gekkonidae; genus Paroedura; species Paroedura picta. The sequence continues at coordinate 98,188,036 of NC_135372.1, read as the reverse complement.
TACAATTGCATAACCCCCCTAACCCCCCACCATTCTGCCAGATCTCCTAAATCCCTAGGGATGATGTTACATATCCTCCCTCTGTTAACAACTTCCTACGTGGTACCAACAACTATTATCCCCTTTCCCACTTTCCCTACAGCTGGAGACCAAGTTTCTTTGCTACCTTAACCTACTTATATAACCCTGGCCTAACTTTAGACCTCAGCCACCTGCTCCTTCCTGGTATGTACAAATCATAAAGTCAACATTCCCAACAAAGAGATTTTCACTGAACCTTCTTATTTATCCAACTAAACTATGTATTCTTCCTCACCCCACTATGGCCTACAAGACACACATAATCATTAGCAAACACTCCAGGTAGGTATGGGTCACTCTGTGGAGTACTATGTCTTGGGTGTTCTAGCCAGTTCTAGTTTTGACAGCTCATGCTTTCATTTATTAATGAGAAGGAAGATTGCTTAAATAGTTGACATTGTTTGTGCTTGCAATTCTCCAGTGGTTATGGTTTTCACAAGGGCAGCTTTCAGCCCCGAGCCAGCAGTTTCTACAGGAGACGTTCACATGGCAGATTCTTTGGAAAACGTTCCAGCAGCTTTTATAAAGTTCCTAAAGGTGATAAAGGTTACTTGTTATGATCTGTGATCTGTGTGTAAGCTAACTGGCAGGATATACATTTTATGGTACTAGTAAATTCTACAATACATATTCCAGGCAGAAGCCGATCACTTCATTCATTTGGGTTTCTTTATTTTAGGGATATCTTTTGTGGGGAACAAATCAGTTCCAGCTATTCTTCCTTGCTATAAAACAGCCTAGCAAGGCTGAATTGTTTGGCTCACGAGATCCCTAAGATTAGAATATATAATATAGTAGCTAATTTTAGAAATAGTAGTGGTTTTGTTTTATTAATTTAAAATATTTATAGCCATACCTTTTTTCAAACAATATGGCATTCGAATTAGGTAAAAATACATGCTAAATAAAAATTAGTTGTGATAGCTTGAGACAATTCCATAATATAGGATGCTGCCACAGAAATTAGCAAGTTTATGCTGCAGCCAAGCAGACTGCAATGAAGAGTATCAGCAGGAAGAGGATTTTGGAGGATCTGATGTAGTAAACAGAGTCATGTAAAATGCAAACAAGTAAAAAATCTCATTGGGGGATATTTGCCTAATAGGAAGAAGGCAGTTCCCCACTCAGGGCCACTCGTAACTCTTCTTTGCTCTCCTCAGCCTCCTCCTACTTCCTGCCATTACAAGAAATGCAGGAGAGTGGAGGGGGGCTGACCCTGCTCCATAGCCCCACTCCACAGCAAAACACTCGTTGGGGCCTGGAGCTAGTTCTCTCTCCCCAACCCAGCCCGGGTCCACTAACAGTTAGGCATGAGAGTGGGAGAATGGCCAGCCCCAGGTTGTAGCATTCTCTGCCGTGTCTTCTGTTTGGCCCTGGTCGGCTGCTGGGCCTCTTCTCTCAGCCCAGTGTGGCCACCAGAGGTGTGGGAGAGCAGGAGAAGGATTGGGCATGCTTTACAGTGAAACACTCCTTGGGACCTGGAGCCAATTTTCTCTCCCCAGCGCAGCCCTGAGCCACTGACAATGAGGCTAGAGGATAGCCAGCTTGGCCCCGGTTGTGCTAGTGGGGTGAGGCGTGTCCTGGAGAGCCTCAGTAGGCAGTGATGACTTAGATGGACCAAGAGACTGATTCAGAATAAGGCAGCTTCAACAGTGTCATATGGGGAGGACTGCTGCGGGGGGGGGGGGGATGCCACCTCTGGGTTATCAACTATAATATGTTTATGTCTTTGCACCAGTAACAGGAGGCTTTTTACATCTCATTCTGTTTCTTTAATCTGCAGGCAAGGATAGTGCTCAGAACTCATCACGTGTCCTGATAGAGATGAAGGTAAGAAATTAACCTGTATATGATTCCTACTGAAATGATATGGTCAGCTTGTGGCACAGATCAAGGGTAGTCTGATATGGGGAAAAGTTGTGGGCAAGATTTCTCATGCTTATGTACCCAGGGTTTATGTGGCTGAAGAAGTAGTAATCAGTATAGATTATGGTTTTGCAACCTACAGTGTCCCCTAATGGTATTGTTCTAGGGTTGTCACATTTTTTTTTCAGCAGGGCTCTGATGTCTTAACTACAGAAACTAGCAGGAGCAGGTTTCCCATTCATTTCACTGCCATGCCAATAAAAGTTTTATCTGCTAAATTTTCACATATTGGATGGTTCCTAAAGGCATAGAAGCCCCACTTAAACAAGATTTAGGAATCCTACACACACAACCGTTTGTTATTCTACTGCAGCAGAATAAAAAAGAAAATGATTCTGAAATGAAGAAAGATGAATCAGTCATGGAAGCCCAAGAAGATTCTGTAGTTTCAGTGAAAAACAGTGATCTACCTCAGGTAATCATGGGAAAATGGTTTGCTGCTAAGTATCCTGTGGTTCTTGTGGAAGGTGTTGTATCCTCAGTTCTGGTTTCTGAGTTCTTACAGAATTGACAAATTATAGTTGGATGTAATGCTTGAGAGAGGAAAGTTTTATGTATGAATTAAAAGGAAACATGAACTTAATGGCAGAAATTAGGAGAGCTATCTTGGTGTAGTGGTTAAGAGTGGTGGCTTCTAATCTGGAGAGCCAGATTTGATTCCCTGCTCCACTACATGCAGCCAGCTGGATGATCCTGGGCTAGTCACAGTAGTGTTAGAGCTATCTCAACCTCACCTACTTCACAGGGTGTCTGTTGCGGGGAGAGGAAGGGGATTGTAAACCATTTTGAGACTCCTTCAGATAGTGAAAATTGGGGTATAAAAAACAACTTTCCCATTAATTTCACTGCCATTCCAAGAAGTGATTAATCAGCAAAATCTTTATATATTAGATGGTTCCTAAAGGCCCAGAGGAGCCTCTTGTGGCGCAGAGTGGTAAGGCAGCAGACATGCAGTCTGAAAGCTCTGCCCATGAGGCTGGGAGTTCAATCCCAGCAGCCAGCTCAAGGTTGACTCAGCCTTCCATCCTTCCAAGGTCGGTAAAATGAGTACCCAGCTTGCTGGGGGGTAAACGGTAATGACTGGGGAAAGCACTGGCAAACCACCCCGTATTGAGGCTGCCATGAAAACTCTAGAGGGCATCACCCCAAGGGTCAGACATGACCCGGTGCTTGCACAGGGGGTACCTTTACCTTTAAAGGCTCAGAAGCCCTGCTTGAACATGATTTGGGAACCCTAGACAGACACACACACACCCTTATGTTCTTGTACTTCAGGAGAATAAAAAAGGCAATTATTCTGAAATGAAGAAAGATGAACCGGCAATGGCCAAGGAGAAAAAACAAGCCCAAGATCTATCTATCACTTCAGTGAAAAACAAAGTTCAACCTCAGGTAATTATGGGGAAATGGTTTGCTGCAAAGCATCTAGTGGTTCTTGGTGTGCCGTCAGTCATAATTTCTCAGTTCTTATAGATCTGACAAACTATAAATGGATGTGCTGCTTGCAAAAGGAAAGGTTAATTCATGAACTGAAAAGAAACTCTAACTTAACTGCAAAAATTAGCAGCAGCTTTCCCATTCATTTCACTTCCAAACCAAGAAGAGTTTCATCTGTTAAATTTTTGTATATTAGATTATTCGTAGAGACACAGAAGCCCTACTTGAACAAGATTTGAAAACCCCACTCACAAACCGTTTTGTTCTTCTCCTGCAGCAAAGTAAAAAAGAAAATGATTCTGAAATGAAGAAATTTGAATCAGCAAAGCCCAAGGAGACAAAACAAGCTCAAGAAGATTCTGTCATTTTATTGAAAAACACTGATCCGCCTCAGGTAATTGTGGAGGAAGGGTTTGTTGCTAAGCATCTTGTGGGTCTTGTGTAAGGGGGTGTATCCTCAGTCACAGTTTCATTTGTTAAATTTTTGTATATTTGGTTATTCATAGAGGTACAGAAGCCCTACTTGAACAAGATATTAATAGACTCACAAACCCTTTTCTTCTTCTACTGCAGCAAAGTAAAAAAGAAAATGATTCTGAAATGAAGAAAGATAAATCAGCAAAACCCAAGAAAATAAAACAAGCTCAAGAACATTCTATTGCTTCAGTGAAAAACACTGATCCAGCTCAGGTAATTGTGGGGGAAGAGTTTTCTGCTAAGCATCTTAGAATCATAGAAAAATAGAGTTGGAAGGGACCTCATGGGTCATCTAGTCCAACCTCCTGCACTATGCAGGACACCCACGACCCTATCACTCATCCACTCTAACCTGCCACCTCCTTGAACCTTCACAGAATCAACCTCTCTGTCAGATGGCTATCCAGCCTCTGCTTAAAAATTTCCAAAGATAGAGAACCCACCACCTCCCAAGGAAGCCTGTTCCACTGAGAAACCGCTTGAACTGTCAGGAACTTCTTCCAGATGTTTAGATGGAATTTCTTTTGCCTTAATTTCATCCCATTGGTTCTTGTCCATTCTTCTGGGGCAAGAGAGAACAACTCTTCTCCGTCCTCTATATGGCAGCCTTTTAAATACTTGAAGATGGTTATCAAAAGACCAAGCTCCCCCAACCTTTCTTCATACACCTTGGTCTCCAAGCCTCTCACCATCTTTGTTGCCCTCCTCTGGATACGCTCCAGTTTGTCTACATCCCTCTTCAAGTATGGTGCCCAAAACTGATCACAGTACTGCATGGTCTACCAAGACTTCTAGATTCTTTTTGCACATATTATTGCCAAGACAAGTCTCCCCCATCCTGTATTGGTGTACATGGTTTTTCATACCTAAATGCAGAACTTTACATTTATCCTTATTGAATTTCATTTTATTTAGTTTAGCCCAGTTCTCAAGCCTATTAAGATCATCCTGTATGCTGATTCAGTCTTCTCTTGTGTTTGCTATCCCTCCCAGTTTACTATCATCTGCAAATTTAATAAGTACCCCCTCTAATCACTTATAAATATGTTGAACAACACAGGCCCCAGGACAGATCCCTGGGGCACTCCACTTGTCACTCTTCTCCAAGAGGATGCTGAACCATTTACAAGTATCCTTTGGGTACAATCTGTCAACCAATTATCTGTCCACCTGACAGAATTAGGATCCATACCACATTTCACCAGCTTGTCAACAAGAATATCATGTAGAATCTTATCAAAAGCTTTCCTGAAATCCAGAGAAACTTGTGGTTCTTGTGTAAGCTCATGTACCCTTAGCCTTAGTTTCTGAGTTCTTACAGATCTGACTAACTAGAGATGGATATGCTGCTTTAGAGAGAAAAGTTTTATGTATGAACTGAAAGGAAACACAAACTAACTGCAAGATTTAGATGGAGCAGCTTTCCCATGGATTTCACTTCTAAGCCAAGAAGGGCTTAATCTGCTAAATTTTTGTATATTAGCTTATTCCTAAAGGCACAGAAGCCCTACTTGAACAAGTTTTGATAAACCTAGACACACAAAACCTTTTGTTCTTCTACTGCAGCAAAGGCAAACAGAAAATGATTCCGAAACAAAGAAAAACAGAACCGCAAAACCCAAGGAGACAAAACAAGCCCAAGAACATTCTATCACTTCAGTGAAAAACACTGATCCGCCTCAGGTAATTGTGGGGGAAGGGTTTGCTGCTAAGCATCCTGTGGTTCTTGTGTAAGGCGGTGTACCCTCAGTCATAGTTTCTGAGTTGTTTCAGTTCTGACTAACTATAGATGGATGTGCTGCTTAAGAAAGGAAACTTTTATGCATGAGCTGAAAGGAAACACAAACTAACTGCAAGAATTGGGAGCAGCTTTCCCATTCATTTCACTGCCAAGCCAAGAAGCGCCTTGGCTATAATAAACATTTAAACAATGTATCAATAAATATAAATAGAAATGTCTTATCTCTTCTTTTAATTGTCATAGAAAGAACCAAAAGGGCCTCCAGAATTAAACCGTTTTCAAAGGTATTTTCATCAGTGGTTGTTATCAGTGGTTGTTTTTTCAACTTAGTATTTGCTGGTGAAGTCCGACACTAGGATCTATTCTTCACAGAATTTAAACAATATTGGCCTTTGGCTCACAGATACAAGGAAGTTTTATACCAAATAATAGATCCTAGTGAAGGACTTCACCAGCAAATACTAAGTTGGAAAAACAACCACTGATAACAACCACTGATGAAAATACCTTTGAAAACAGTTTAAATCTGGAGGCCCTTTTGGTTGTTCTATGACAATTAAAAGAAGATATAAGACATTTCTATTTATATTTATTGTTAAATTGTTTATTATAGCCTAGGGTAGGTTCTTTCTTCTATTATCATACTCATTTTGAACTGTCCTCTTTTCGTGGTGTACTCTTAAGCCAAGAAGAGCTTCAGCTGCTAGTTTTTTGTATGTTAGTTTGTTCCTAAAGGCACAGAAGCCCTACTTGAACAGGATTTGAGAACCCTAGACACACAAACCCTTTTGTTCTTCTATTGTAACAAAAGAAAAAAGAAAATGATTCTGAAATGAAGAAAGATGAATCAGCAAAAACCAAGGAGACAAAACAAGACCAAGAACATTCTGTCGCTTCAGTGAAAAACACTGATCCGCCTCAGGTAATTGTGGGGGAAGGGTTTGTTGCTAAGCATCTTGTGGGTCTTGTGTAATGGGGTGTATCCTCAGTCACAGTTTCTCTGTTCTTATCGATCTGACTAACTTTAGATGGATGTGCTGCTTGAGAGAGGAAATTTTTATGCATGAACTGAAAGGAAACAAACTAATTGCAAGAATTAGAAGGAGCAGCTTTCCCGTTCATGTCACTAAACCAAGAAGAGTTTCATCTGTTAAATTTTTGTATATTAGATTATTCGTAGAGACATAGAAGCCCTACTTGAACAAGATATGAATAGACTCACAAACCCTTTTCTTCTTCTACTGCAGCAAAGTAAAAAAGAAAATGATTCTGAAATGAAGAAAGATAAATCAGCAAAACCCAAGAAAATAAAACAAGCTCAAGAACATTCTATTGCTTCAGTGAAAAACACTGATCCAGCTCAGGTAATTGTGGGGGAAGGGTTTTCTGCTAAGCATCTTAGAATCATAGAAAAATAGAGTTGGAAGGGACCTCATGGGTCATCTAGTCCAACCTCCTGCACTATGCAGGACACCCACGACCCTATCACTCATCCACTCTAACCTGCCACCTCCTTGAACCTTCACAGAATCAACCTCTCTGTCAGATGGCTATCCAGCCTCTGCTTAAAAATTTACAAAGACAGAGAACCCACCACCTCCCAAGGAAGTCTGTTCCACTGAGAAACCACTCGAACTGTCAGGAACTTCTTCCAGATGTTTAGATGGAATTTCTTTTGCCTTAATTTCATCCCATTGGTTCTCGTCCGTATCCTCAGTCATAGTTTCTCAGTTCTTATTGATCTGACTAACTTTAGATGGATGTGTTGCTTGAGAGAGGAAATTTTTATGCATGAACTGAAAGGAAACAGACTAATTGCAGGAATTAGAAGGAGCAGCTTTCCCATTCATGTCACTGCCAAACCAAGAAGAGTATCATCTGTTAAATTTTTGTCTATTCGGATATTTGTAGAGGCACAGAAGCGCTACTTGAACAAGGGCCAATTCCGCAGAAGGATCAATGTTGTTAAATGTTTGCAGTATGCAGAAACACTATATTTAATAGTGGAATATATTTTTTCCGCATACCTTCAATTCTAGTGGAATATTGAAGTCCCAGTACCGGTCTATTCATTCCTCACAGATTTCTGGTCTCGCTGGAATCGCAACAAAGGAAGCAATATTTTTCTGTGCTTCTTCCCGCCCCTGGCCATCAATCAAACAGAACAGCTAATGAACTGTTGTGTTCGTGCTCCCAAAAAGCCCCTTTCCCTTTAAAACTGTTTTGTAAAAACACAAACACACCAGTTGCAACGAATATTTGTTCATTCATTGTCTCAGAAAGACCTTTTTTGCTGGTGTAGGAGCTGGTGCTTACTCGTTTCCACACTCTTCAAGTAACCCCCCCCCCCCCCGCGATGGGTGACATTTCTGGCCAAAATTACGGGCAGTGTTGAACAGGGGGCTGTATTGTGCTCGGAAACTTTAAAGACAATTGCAGAAGGGAGCTTTGTTTTACTGTTAAGCACTTCTGTGGAGGGACTTCAGCTGGAGAAGCCTCGCTTATTCGTTGCTTTGCTGGTTTAAGGGGAAAAAAATGGCGATCGCGTCTCCAGAAGCTTGGGGGCGAGAACAAGGGAGGGACATTCTTTCTACCGCTATTTTGAGAATGCACATGTCTTTCGCTGATGTGTTGCGGCTTGTGCTCAGAAGTGTAGTGGGTTTTTTTAGGGGGAATCCACTTTTCTGGATTTCCCCCTAAGCACTATAAAATTCTGATTGTTGCTGGAGTTCGGCGGGAGTTTTGCGGTTTGTTTACGATGTCATGCAGAATGTTGAATTAATAACGTTTATGAAAGGTAAGGCTTTGGCTACATTTAAGTCATGTGGAATGGCCCCAAGATTTGAAAACCCTAGACTCACAAACTCTTTTGTTCTTCTACTGCAGAAAAGTAAAAAAGAAAATGATTCTGAAATGAAGAAAGATGAATCAGTAAAACCCAAGGAGACAAAACAAGCTCAAGAAGATTCTGTCATTTTATTGAAAAACACTGATCCGCCTCAGGTAATTGTGGGAGAAAGGTTTGCTGCCAAGTACCGTGTGGTTCTTGTTGATGGTGTTGTATCTTCTCACAGCCATAGTGGCTCTGAAAGCAAATGTAGATATGACAGCAGAAATATCATCTTGTTTAATCTCTCACTGTTTAATTCTTTCTTTTTCTCTTTTTGAAATGTGTTTAGGTCAGTCAAGAGGCCAGTAAAGCCATCATCTCTCCTTCAAAGTTCAATTTTTGTTTGCTTTCCGACTCCTTAGCACGTCCAGTGTGCAGTACAGCAAAAACAGAAGACACTGAATTGGTATGGTGAATTAAGCCAGTTTCTAAAATTTCTACAGTTCTTCTACTCATTTCCAAAGACCTCAACAGGCTCTCTGGCTTAGAAGGAGAACTGTGAGGATTCCTCACTCAATTTATTTCATTTCACATTCTGAGATTCTCTACTATTTTGTTTCTTCCACATGGCACATGCATTTCAATATCACCACTTCCCCTAATTGCTAATAACTAAATCTCAGCGTGGCAAAACTACATTTAATGCTAATTATTATTTTTAAATCCAGTATTAAGCAAAACTTCCTGCCTTGTTCTGCTGGGCTTCACTTATCCCCATCTTTTCCTTCCCTGCTCTTTTGTAATGTACAGTTTATATAATGTACACTTCTGTTGTAACGTCTCCTGGTTTGGGGGGTGGGGGTGGTTTGCAGTAGAAAGGGTTCAGAAACAAATGTCACGACAACTTTTATTAGGACCAACCAGAATATCATAAAATAGTATGTATACTTATTTTTCTCCAGAACTCTTTAAAAGAACAAATGGGTCATGTGAGAGGCGGCGAAAAAAATGTTTGGTCACAATTTTAAGGCATCTTTTCTATATCATGCACAGGGAAAGTTGTGGACTTAAGATTTGGTGGAGCTGGCTTCAAGTTTAATTTTGGCTTTGGGAAGAAGAATGAGTATAAATGAGCTTGTGTGGTTGAGAATATAAAAGCCAGGGATTAATCAGACATCTCTCCAATTCTAGACAGAATGCACAAGTTAAATGATGAAAGGCAGAAGAAAAATGTGTTAACCCATAAAGATCTGGTAGTACTCTCAGCTGTATAGCTTCCAATGTTCCTTCAGATAAGCAACAACTTTTCAATGCCTCTTTCCAGAGCCCCAATGGCAATGAAGTGCATGTAGCAGCGACATCAGCACATTTAATTTCTCACTGTTTAATAATTTTGCTTTCATTTACATTTACATTTTTAGGTCAGTCAAGAGGCCAGCAAAACCATCATCTCTCCTTCACAGTTCAGTTTTCGTTTGTTTCCTGATTCCTTAACATGTCCTCTGTGCAGTCCAGCAAAGACAGAAAACACTGAGCTGGTATGATGTATCTCTACTTATTTGTAGCTATAAGAGCAGCTACTTTGGTGAAATAAGATCTTGGTGGCCTTTGCAATGTACTTCCTGTGAAACCTGCACATAGAATCATAGAATAATAGAGTTGGAAGGGACCTCATGGGAAAGGTGACCAGATTGTTCCACTTTTGGAGGGACATCTGGGGGCACCTGGCAAATTGTACTTATGTTGAAATTAAAAATATATATATTACAATACTGTTTTTGCATTCTATGAAAATTTGTGTTGCTCCATATAGACCAAATGTTAATCAAGAACCCCCCCAGTCAATGGTGTCCCACTTTACCAATGTTAAAATCTGTTCACCTTACTCATGGGTCATCTAGTCTAACCCCCTCCACTATGCAGGAGGAAGTTGGGCTATAAATCTAATTAATTAATTAATTAAGTGTAATAAGCACATTGTTTTATGTGAATATCTCTGTTTTAAAACCCTGGACCGACTTGCAGAAAACACTGAATCTATATAAGAAAGCATACAGTAGGGACTGAGCAACTGCTCATTAACTTTACTAAAAATCTCTGCAGGACAAGCAGAAAGGCACTGAGACTGCTGAAGCCCAGCCCAATCAAGCTGCCTCTCTTCCCTCTGTTAAAGCACCTGTGGAAGGACAAACACCATCTAACCCTGCAGGGAGCTTTCATCCTGTGGTAAAGGAAGAGCCTCCCCTAGTATGGAACAGCCTGATTTTCTTGTTTTGCCAGAAGATTTATTGATGAGCTAAGCTAGGAAGCAATTGGTATCTTCTTCATTTGGTGCGGTATGGGGTCTTTTTCTCCAGAACTTAGTTGTGGCTGTAGAATTGGTTGTGGGAATGCTAACATGAGAACAGCCTTGATGGATCAGACTAGTAGTCCCGTCTAATCCAGTCTCACACAGTGGCCAACCAGTTTCCCTAGATAGCCAACAACAGGGCATAGAAGCCTAGGCCTTCTCCTGATGTCACCTCCTGGTTCTGGGGTTCAAAGAATTAGTGCTTCTGAATGTGGAGGGTCCCCTCAGTCACCATGGCTAGAGGCCACTGCTAGATATCCCCCCTGAATCTATCTAATCCCTTTAAAACAGTTTATTCCTGTGGCCATCAATATATCTTCTGGCAGTAAATATATCTTCCAACAGTACATTTTAATCACTCTCTGTGCAAAACAGTATTTTCTTTTGTCTGTCCTGAACTTACTGCTTATCAGTTTCATTGGATGCCTTGAGTTCTTATATTTTGGGAGAAGAAAATTTTCTCTTTGTCAGCTTTCTCTACCCCATGCATAATTTTATAAACCTCTCATGCCCCCTCTTAGTCATTGCTTTTCTAAACTATTCAGCCTTTCCTCATAAGGAAGGTGCTCCAGCCCCCAAATCATCTTGGATGCCTCCTCTGTACTTTTTCCAGCTCTGCAGTGTCCTTTTGGAGGCTGCATCATAGATCTATCTAGGGATATACCAGTACTGACCATTTTATTTTCAACCCCTTTCCTAATCCTAACAGAGTTTGCCTTTTTCACATCTGCTGCACACTGGGGTGACACTTTAATTGAGCTATCCACTATGATCTCCAAGATCTTTTTTCCCTCTCAATCTTAGCAAGTTCAGATCTCACTTTTTGTCCCATCACCTTACACTTACCAACTACTTACCCCTAGTTCCAGTTCATTTATTAATAAATAGTACCAGACCCAATACCATTCTTGTGAGACTGCACCCCTTACTTCCCTCCATTGTGAGAACTATCCATGGATTCCTACACTTTGCTTCCTGCTAAGTTTACTCAGGGGCCTTTGTGAAGTATCTTGTCAAAAGCATTTTAAAAGTCCAGGTATATAATGTCTACTATTTATTTTATTATTTATTATATTTGTATACTGCCCTCCCCTGAGGTTCAGGGCGGTTTACATGGAACTGGAGAAAAACAGTACAAATAACACGATAATGAACAATAGCAATACAGTCCTAAAGGTAGAACAGTATAATTAAAAAAACATGGTGAGAACATCCAGTTTTAACTGTAACATACTGATGGCCCTGTGGGATGGACACATCAGTGGTGGTTCTCATGGGAGGGGGCTCAGGGGCCAGTGAATTCAGGTCACCCTCAACCAAATGCCTGGAGGAAGAGCTCGCTTTTGCAGGCCCGACAGAACTGTTTAAGCTCTGCTAGGGCTCTGATCTCCTCTGGGAGCTTGTTCCACCAGGTGGCGGCCAGGATGGAAAAAGATCTGGCCCTGGTTGAGGTTAAGTGAGTTTCTGTGGGGCTAGGATCACCAGGCAGTTGGTAGTAGCAGAGTGTAAGGCTCTTTGAGGGGTGTAGGCAGAGAGGCAATCCCTTAGGCACACTGGGCCCAGACCACAGATGGCCTTAAAGGTGATTACCAGAACCTTAAGCCTGATCTGGAATTTGACTGGAAGCCAGTGCAGGTTACCACTGTCTACATGCTTGATCATTTTCTCTCAGGCTACTCCCAGTCTTGAGTATTATCATTTAGCAAGTGATTTGATTTTAAAGCATTTCTGGGATATATCTATTACAAATATATAGACCTTCCCATGTTCTTGTGTAGTCCAAGGCAGGGATGAACAGTTCTCCACAACCTTTTGTTTGAATGTTGAGCAATTTATTTTAAGGGGAATGTGTACTAGTTCATGAAAACCTTGTTTAAATGCCCTGTATGAAGCTTAGTGGTGCCAGATTCCTTCCTGCAGTGGAACAGTACAGATTTTTATCCTGCAGGCCACTGAAGCCCATTGTATCCTGGTTGCTTCTCTTGTATCTGCTGAAGCACCTACTGGAAAACAAGCACCTCCGGAGACTATGAAAGATTCTCATCCTGTGGTAAAGGAAGAGCTGGTATGAACAGCCTTTCAACTAACCTTTTTGCTTTGCCAAACCAGCACATTGATGAGTTAAGCCAGTATGAAAGCTTTATATCTTCAGTGCTTATTTGTGGCCATAGAGTTGTTTGGTAGACCTGCTGACAGTTCTGTATTTTCATGGGATTATGAATTTCCTGTCTTTTGATTTCTCAGTTTCCTGCAAATAAGTAGGCCTTGCTATGATTTGGAGTAATCCAGACTGGAGACAAATGCAGTGGGAGGGCAGTTGTTTATGTTTCACAAGCTCTTCTTTGAATTTTGAGAAGATTTTTGGTTTTTAACAGTCAAAAAAGGATACTGAAGCCCATTCCTATCAGGCTGCCTCTCGTGCATCTGATGGAGCACCTATAGGAAAACAAGAACCATCTAAAGTCACAGAAAGTGTTCATCCCAAGATAAAAGAAGAGCCTGTTCTGGTATGAACAACCCATTTTTGTTCTTTTTCTAGAAAAGCACAATGGTGAAGTAATTGTTTTTTCATTCATCCTGTTCAGTGTAAGGCAGCCTTTCTCAACTTTTTTATTGTTGAGAAACCCTTGAAATATTCTTCAGGCTTTGAGAAACCCCAGAAATGATGTGATCGTGCAGAATATGACAGGGAAGCATAGCTATCTACACACCCACCCTAGGCCCCTCCCCATCCCACCATTGGCCATTTGGGGAGGGGGGGAGGTCAACATGACCATATATGGTCATATCACCTGATAAATGTTTAACAAATTTTTAAATATATATAAAAATTAATTAACTGCCACCCATTTGGGAAACCCTTGCTGGGCCATCAAGAAACCCGAGGGTTTCATAAAACCTGGTTGAGAAAGCCTGATCTCAGGTATTTTTCTCCATGTTAGCTCTCACTATAGTTTGTTTGAATCTCCTGATAGTTTTTCCTACTAAGTCTGTGAATATTCAATCTTTATCTTTGGCTTTTCACTGCTTTTGGAACTGATATTTTCTTTGTGCAAATATAAGGGCCTTTTTATAGTCCGGAGTTGTTCAAAACGTTATTGAATTTTGTTTTTTGATGATTAATGGGTTCTCCAACCATTTTTTTTTCTTGAATCTTGGAAAGTTCACTTTTAAAAAACTCATTGTTTTAGTACTTGAAATCACTGAGATAAGCTTACAATTACAATGACAATTACTGGGAAGTTATGTACCAGGTATCTGAGGAACTGGAGAAAGCACGTTTGTAACCAAAAGACCTTTCTTAGATTGCATTATTTTGTACCAGAAGGCCAACTATGACTGCTGAAAGCCCATTTAAATCAATAAATACATAAGCAAATAATTGAGTGTTTAATTTTCTCTTAAGAGCCGGTTTGGTGCAGTGGTTAGGAGTGCCAAATTCTAATCTGGCAAGCTGGGTTTGATTCCCTGCTCCTCCACATGCGGCCTGCTGGGTGAAGTTGGCCTCACCACAGCACTGATAAAGCTGTTCTGACCAAATAGTAATATCAGGGTTCTCTCAGCCTCACCCACCTCACAGGGTATCTGTTGTGGGGAGAGGAAAGGGAAGGAGAATGTAAGCCACTTTGAGACTCATTCTGGTAGAAAAAGATGGCATATAAGAACCAGCTGTTTTTCTTGATTATGCTCATTGTGTATTCCTAATTATTTTTCCTTTAATTATTTGATATAAGGAATTAAAATTTCAGTATAACTTTACAATATAAGAAGCATAGTGTTTTCTGCAGCCTTGGCTTTGTTATCTGTTGTGATCATAAAAATGTATAATCTTTGATAACTAGTAGGATTTTGATACTCAATGTTTCCATTTTGGCTGTAGTGTTGGAGCAACCTTTTCTCTCCACTGTCTGCAGGTGCTAGAAACAAAACAAGATATGAATACTGCTAGTTTGACAGATCCTCCATCTCCTACTGAATTGTCTGTACCTTCATGTGTTGTTGAACCTCCAACTCCTCTTGAGATTAGGAAAGCCCTTCTTTCCCTGGGAAAGGATGAAGATGAACTGGTATGGCTTTGCTGGTTAATTCTTTCATTCTTTATGTGAAAATGCACAGCAAAAATTCATCTAGAAGAATTTTGATAATGAAACTTGTAATCATAATGGGATTCAACTCTAAATGTTATTATTAGTCCATCTCCTCTTCACTTATAGCTACTCCTTGACACTCAGATCTCCAGAGTTTGTAAAGTTCTCTTCGCTTATGCACTTTAGGCTTTCTGTACATACCCCATTTCTCAACTGAGGAGAGCCTGCCATCCTCATATTTCGCTACACCTTCCCACACAATCCCTGGAGGCAAGATATTAGGTAATTTTTCCTCCATCCCTGAAGAGGGGAGTACCTCATTTGCATGTTCAGGACTTGGAAGGAGCTGCAGTTGTCTTTTGGCCTTTTTACTATGGAGTTCCTCTGGTCATCCTTTCTTTTCTTCATATGCTATACTGTGTGTTTTCTTCTCTTTTGTCTTCTGGGGTGGGGGGAGCATTGTTCATATGAAAGCACTTCAGCCAGCTATGAGGAAAACATCCATGTCAAAAGCCCTATGCCTTGTTGCAGTAGTTTCCAGTGATCTGCCCTTCCCCTGCAGCACAAATCCACACTGATCAGGAGATTGTGAGTGTGCAAGTCAATCCTACTTCCCCTGGACCCTCTGAAGGAGTGGCTGACCACCTTTTTAAATAGTCAGGAGAGAAGATAGTCAGGAGAAGAGTCTCGGGTAGAAATAAGTATGACTCTTCAGGCAACCCCCCCCCTCCACATACACATACACTTCATTAGCCTACATTTTGCGTAGAAGGCCAAATCCAGAGGGCCAATGACTGGCATACAGGTCAGACTCAAATAACCGGAAAATCCTCTTGGCCTACTAAAGCAGTACAAACCCCCCTCCCACACACACACACAGTCTTTCTGGCTGTATCTCCAGGGTCTTCCCAGCTGGGCAAAGGAGGCGAACAACCCTGATCCTGAGCATTCACAGTCCAACTCAGACAGGGAAAGTTTCAGATGAAGGTCCTCTTCAGTGAGCCCCTCTGTCAATTGTGAAGATTATTATTTCATGCTATCCATAGACTTATTTTGAGTTCTTCTCCACATAAGAAGTATCTTCACTTTGCTTAGGGGACTTAAGCTATCTCTTACTAGAAATAATCTTATCTCTGACCCAGTTACAGATTAGAAAATCCTTTTATTAGGGGCAATGAAAATGACAAAATGTTTTGCAAGATTTCAAACACATCAGAACCCTTCACCGGGCCAGAATTTACAAATATTTTTTTAAAAATTGAGGAGGAAAAAAGCAGATATTTCAGGTCATGATCTTAAAACCTCGTCTTACTAGCTTTTGGTTTGAGATGCTAGGAGACTAGTTGATTTGCTGCTGATGTTAGAGTTTACCACTTGTATTCTAGGAAAAATAAACTACAATGGAGCATCATCTCATTGGAAAAATAAAATCTAGAGAAGTCTAAATGTCAATCAAAATACATGGAAGATACACATGGAAGAAGGATGAATTTATTTAAACACACACACTACAAAAGACTTCGTTAATTGAAATCAAACTGGGTAATTCTCCCATATGTATGCAGTCTTTTCCTAAGGTGTTCCTATTCCATTGACAAATCCTTCTCTTTCTTGACTCAGATTAGGTATCTGTAAAGTAGAATAAAGATATAACCAGTTGTATTGGTTGGCCCTTGCAAAATCCAGGATAAATGGAAATGTGTATTTGAGTGACAATTGAATTTTGCTGGTCTTTATTTTTCCAGTGAGATGACTATTATTTACTGCTTCTTCCCAATATGCAAGTAGTATACTTTAACAGCAGTAAATAAATGACAGACTGCTAGAATCTCATGCTAAATGCTTGTAAGGTTACGTTTTAAGATCATGCTCTGAAATATATGCTCTCCCCCTCATCTGATTGTTTTATATTGTAGCATCTAGCCTGATGAAGACTTCTGGTGAGCTCCAAAACTTGCACAATGTTTCTGTAATGGTGGTTGCCCTTAATAAAAGATTTTATATGACTTTTGCTTTTTAGTCTGGATTTTTCATGGGCCACTGCCACTGGTTATGTTGTCATTTTTTTAAAAATCCCAGTGGCTGAGAGCCCAAGGCAACAGTTGATCACCTGAGTATCATATAGCCTTGTATAGTGAAAGCAAGGAATTAGCCCTTACCTCGGATAAGTAATAATTGTTTCCAAGAGAATGGAACCCCTCACTTGTCTTCTTGGTTTCTTTTCTTGTAACATTTTAAAGAAGGTTCCCATTTCTCCAAAAGGTTTTCAGTCCCGTAAAGGTAAAGGTATCCTCTTTGCAAGCACTGGGTCATGTCTGACCCTTGGAGTGACGCCGTCTAGCGTTTTCATGGCAGACTCAATATGGGGTGGTTTGCCAGTGCCTTCCCCAGTCATTACCGTTTACCCCCCAAGCAAGCTGGGTACTCATTTTACCGACTTCGGAAGGATAGAAGGCTGAGTCAACCTTGAGCCGGCTGCTGGGATTGAACTCCCAGCCTCATAGGCAGAGCTTTCAGACTGCATGTCTGCTGCCTTACCACTCTGCGCCACAAGAGGCTCTTTGGTCCCTATACAATGACAAATGATAGTTCAGAGCTGCCAGGCATATGCAAGAACAGCTGCTTTTCCAAGCGAGAAAAGCTTTCCCTCCCTCCCCCTCCCTCCCCCTGCATCCTTCTTAACCCGATATATGCACGTGGTTTTTAGATGCCAATAGGTATGCCAATTAAGCAGCTTCCTCCTCTAACCTGGCTGAAGCCATACTCCCAAGTTTATTGCTTCTCCTGTTTTGTTTGTGCATCTTCTACTGATTCTCCATAGTGTTTGTCTTTTCTCCTTACAACCTTTGTTCTTCCTTTCTTTCCCCTGTTCACATAGACTGTCTTGGAGACTGCATCTTCAGCTCCAACTTACTTTACTTCTAAAAACAAACTTGTTTAGCACTGGTGGTGAGGTGAGCTGAAGTCTTTATGGGGTTTTCTTGTGCTTTTAAATTTTTGGGTTGCTGTTATGTATAGCTTTAGTAATGGTTTCTAGAAGTATGTTGTATAAGATGGCTCTTGGCCAGGGAGAATGGGGTGAACCATATTTATATTTTCCATCATTTTAAAAACTTCATAAAATGATTTATTTCTGTTATTTAGAAAATGGGGAGTACCTTTAAGAAAAGAATTGAAGGTTTAAGTTGTATATTTTTGAGCTGTTGTGTTGTGATCTCTTCTCATCCTCCCTATCTTTTCAGTGCTTTTTTGGTTCTTGTACCTATCATTGATTGAGTTGTCTGTTTCATACCTCTGTTTCTTCGTGCAAGTTCTGTATCTCTTCCCCTTAAAAAGCTGGGTATAAGTTGATTAGTTTTTGTTAGTTTGGTACTTTATTTAAAAATGAGATACCGAGGAAAAACACTCCAGTTTTACAAAGCTGAAAGAAAGTGCTCATAGGATGGGTGAGGGGCAGGTCTGAGTCAATACAAGAGTATGGTGAAGTTAGTTTCATTAGTTATTTTCTCCTTGCCCACTCTTCTGTGTATGGCATATGAGTGCAATGATGAATATTTAGTGGCATCTTTCTTCTTTGATATGTATAATTCTTCATGTTCCCTTAGATTTTATTCCTCTTAGGGCCAAAGTGTCCTTCTTTATAGTAAGGATCATATATAACTAGATCTAAAGCCCATTTTATTTTGAAATAAAATGGGCACTAGATGGGCGCAGCCTCCCCCCCCGCCAACTCCCAAAGGCTTCAGCAGCCATGGAGGGGCAGAAGGCTTTCTCCCTCCCCCCCAGATTGCGGAAGGCCTAAGTGGGGCCGGGGCTGGAAGCGGCTTACCTGTCTTCGCCG
This sequence comes from Paroedura picta, assembly GCF_049243985.1. Taxonomy (NCBI): domain Eukaryota; kingdom Metazoa; phylum Chordata; class Lepidosauria; order Squamata; family Gekkonidae; genus Paroedura; species Paroedura picta. Next base: position 98,169,265 of record NC_135372.1, on the reverse strand, counting down.
TTGGCGGCTCGTCAGCGGCTGGGAGCTTCAGGGACGGAGTTTGGCGGGCGGTCCTTAGGCGTGCGGGGACGTGGTGCGCCGCGGGGGTGGTGGGCCAGCCGTGGCGGTGGTGGCGCCGTTGAAGTGGCGGCGCTTGCAGCGGTGTTTGAGGGGCGGCGAGGGCAGCGGTGTTCCAAGCGCGGCGAGGGCAGCCGCGGGGCAGCCGCGGCACAGGCTGCAGCGGCCCATGGTTCTAACGGCCAGTGGCGGGGCAGAGAGGGCGGAGACGGTGGAGCGGCTCAGCGTTGGTATCTACAGGCCCACAGCGGCAGGCAGGTTTGTCGGGGAAGGACGGTCATGCTGGGGGAGCCGTGTCTGGGAGCGGCAACGCCCGGGAAGCGGCGTTGGCGACGGCGAAGCTCTGGCCAGCAGCGGTGAGGGGCGGCGGCGAAGGGGCACGGTGTCCCAGGCCGTTTGGCGGCAAGTTGGGAGGTTGTGTGACGTCCCTGCTCCTTTCCCCGCAGCGACGTGTAGTCTATCAGGAGCTTCGCGGCTCCTGATTCGCCCCTCCGAGTTTTTATCTCGGACAGAGCCCGCCCTAACTCTTCCCAACTTGCCCTTACTCTTTTATTTAATAACCGCAGAGCGGTTTATAGATGAGGCTCCCCCCTCCCCCTTTGTATGTCCCTTATTCATCTTCATTTTCCTAGACAAATTAGTCTTCCCACATTTGTGGGAGGATTTCTAATTCTGTTCTTTTCACGAGATGCTTCCTTTCCTATGGAGGCATACACGTCTGAAATGAGAATAGTACAGGTATTTTTAGTAATGTACCTGTTCACAGAGCCAGGGGAAAGTCATCTACACTGCTGTTTTTTTCATGGGTGATATGTGAAAACAGTTGCTAACACATATATAATGTATGATCCCACTGCATGTATAGATCACTGGCAGAAATGCCACATATAGAAGTGAAATGCAAAGCATTCACAAGAATCAAAACAATCCTATGGGTTACTGGCTCAAGAGATTTTCATGATTGAACTCTGTCATAGTTTTGGACATGGGTCTCCTAAATCAAGGTCTGACAGAAACCACTATACGCATTCTCTAAAAACAAAATCTTGCCCTCTGAGGTAAGATTTCCCCTCTGTTTTTCTTTCCCTTTACTGTAATTGAGCTGCTCTATTAATGTTTTCTCTTCTTTCTTGAAGAACTCTGGCTGTCCCACCCAATCACAGTACAATATTTTGGCTGTTGTCTCAGCTCAGGAACCTGAAGGAAGGGTCAGGAGCTGGCTTTAACTTAAATGGCGAGGCATTTTGAAATTCAGAAATAACAAAATGCGCACATGCGCCATGCATGGCCGAAATGACGCATGTGCGGCACTTTTGCTCTAGAACACTTCCTTTGCGTATGCTCTGATGTTTTTGGTTTCCAGAAGGCTGGTAAAACTCTTTACAGTACCCAAACCCCTTCTCTTGAAATACCAGTACTCATCATGAGTTTTTAACTTACTCTTAAGGTCTCTAAAGGCAGTTTCTAACCACACCACACCAGGGATCTCTGCACTCTTCAATGGTAACTATTTGACTTGGTAAGGGAATTCTCCTCTCACTAGAAGATCTGTCCCATTTCTTTGGCCTGAATGGGGATTTCCATCTAACTACCCACTTGTCCTTGTCAATTTTTCCAGTTCTCTTGTCCGTGTTAAACTGTTCTCAATCAGGGCTGAATTCTGAAATTGTCAGTACTTGACTCTTCTTACCTAGGGTTGAAATCAGATTGTCAGTACTTAGTCAAGGCAGAAATCTGACTGACTCTCTCCTCAATATGCAGCTTTCTCAAGACTTTCTCTGTTCAGTTGATGCTAACCAATCAGATTCCTTGGAGCAGCCTGTCACTCAAGGCTCTCTGGCTCTGTGAAAAATTAACCTTTCACAGTCCTTTACTGGTTTATACAGAGCTTATAATAAAAGTACAGTTCATCACAGATGCTTTCAGAGCTTGATCTTTATTTTATTTAATTATCTTTATTTTATAAAATATATATATATTCCACTGCTTTATCCTCAAGGGGCTCAAGAAAATTGAGACAAAGAACATGCCATTGAATCACAAGCAACTCATGGCAAATCCACCCATGGGGGATTCCTCTGCATGGCAACCCTAGTCTTTCTCAGTGATCTCCCATCCAAGTGCTGACCATGCCCATCCCTGCTTAGTTATTTTGTTCTGTTAAGCTGGGCTAAGCTGAACTATTCAGGCTACATACAAATTAAAATTAAAACATACATCATAAAAAATTAAGACATCATACTACATAAAATCATGACCATGCTTAGAATGATGTGCCAGCCCTCTGATTGGCCCTCAGGGGGTGGCCCTTCCCACTGAGGGCCAATCCAAGGTCTGAGACACACTCTTCTGGCCCTCAGATAGCCCCTCAGTGAAAGGACCAACTACAGGTTGCATGCGGAAGGTGGTCCCTGTCCTCTGACAAGGCCCCTCACCTCAGGCTGACTATCTTGAACCCACTGGATGGCAGGCAAGTCCAATCACCTTATTCACTCCTCGCTGCTGGTGGAGGGTGACCTAGCCCAGCTGCCTCCACTGCAAAAGGCCTGCCACTCTCACTGGCCTCCCTGCTTCCACCGGGCATGGGGAAAGCCTGCTGCCTCCACTGTGGAGGCCCACTGCTCTTGCTAGCCTCCTCCTCATCAGCAGGAGGGGCAGGGGGCCTGCCCACTTTAAAAGCACGCTTCTTTACTTGTATATAATAAAATTGCATCTTAGAACCCATTAAACCCAACAGAACATATAATTATTTATATGTATATGTATATGTATATGTATATGTACATTTACATTTACATTTACATTTACATTTACATTTACATTTACATTTACATTTATATTTATATTTATATACCACCCTCCCCAGAGGCTCAGGGCGGTTCACATTGAACTTATGAACCATACATGAAACAATCTTCATTAATAATCATACAATAATAATAACAGTGGTTGTAACAGTATAGCAGTGCAATATAACAGTATAATATAACAGTAGAACAATGCAACAGTGCAATGGCACAATAGGTCCAGAGCGCTCTGGTGGAGTTTTTTTTTGGGGGGGGGGAAACAGGGGCTCTTCATTCGCTGTTGGTTACGTTTAAATCAGAGCTAAAATACATACAAAACAAAATTATAACATTGAGCAAAAAGAATCACTGAGGGAATGCCAAGCAAAACCAGTCTTCCCATACTGATGGAAAAGTGATCTTACAGGATGTGTGGTGGGTTTTATAAGGATACGTCATTCTGGGTGCTAAAAAGATGTTGCTAGAACAATAGTCATCTGAAAGCAACATGATAATGTTCAAGACCATAAAGAAAAATATACAATTTATAAATTAGTTGTGGTGCATGTGAAGTTGTTTAAAAAACGTTAATGTGTTTTGTTTCTATATGATGACTTGCTTTGAGTCAGGGTGGTATAACTGAGGGTCCCAGAAGGAATTTTAGTGTAGGAACCTGTATTAGCTCTTGAAAGACTTGCCTGATTGCTTCCTTATTTTTCAGCTGGAATCCAGTCAGCCGACAGACCATTTCTACCATAGTAACTCATCACCAGCTCTGGAAATTTCATTGCTCTCTGACACCACAGATGAATGTAAATCTATGGGAAAGGAAGACCTTGAACTGGTATTAAGTACTATCTTTTTCTCATCCAGGAAGTAAACAACATATTTTATTCCAAATAGTTGAAGGGATATTGGTTGGGATCACCCTTTCAAGATCCTTCCAGAAATTTTCCTGAACTAAATTTATACACCCACTAGTAGTAGAGCCCGCTGAAGCCAAAATTCAGCGGGCGCTAGGGGCCTGGGGAGCTTTCCCCCCCCCCATCTGGAAAAAAGCTCCCCAGCCGCAGAGCACCTTCCCTGGGGCCTGGGGAGCTTTTTTCCTCCCCCCCCCCCCCCGTTCCGGAAAAAAGCTCCCCAGGCCCCGGGGAAGGCGATCCGCGGCTCTTGAAATGTCTGCTAGGGAGAAGAAAAAACAGGGAAGATCCATGTATGAAAGATCCTTCTGCTTTTGGATTGCTGGATCCAACTCAGTGGGTAGCAGAGATGGTGTCATAGTCATCACCCAATCATTTGTGTTTTTCAGAATATTATAACCCTGATTCCTTTTGAAATCTATGTAGACCCAAGTGGGAGGCAGCCATGAGGACACAGACTGTTATCATGCATGTAAAGTTCTAGCTGGTGGCTCTTCTGCCCTTCCAGTTATTCCCACTGAAGTTCATTCGGTACCCGTGCTGGTGAGTGGGGAAAAAAGTGAGCAGGTAAGGATGATGAAGAGTCCTGTATGTGTTGCTGGTGTTGGTGTGGGAATTGTATCAATCTTTTTAAAAGCTTAAGTTGAAGAGTATGTCTTTTCCCAAGATTACAACTGACTTTTAACACACTAATTCAGACATCTTGGTTCCATTTATTTGATTAGTATTACTTAAACTATTCCCTGGTTTCCTCAAAAATGATAATGAATGACATAATTTTGTTGGTGTTCTTGTTAAAAGTGACAGCGAGCTACTGGTTGCATGACTATAAACTATCTCTTCCTGCATCCTTTAGGCCCCAGCCTGGCTTAAGTGCATTGTTTATATTATAGCTTATAAGTAGCCAGCTTTCTGACCTGGATTTCATGCCTTCA